>NW_027226292.1:0-600000 GCF_022539635.2 Chironomus tepperi | reverse complement strand
ATACTTGCGAAATGACTTGAATTAACTTAATTGATTAATTAGCTTTCAATTTAAGTTTATAAACATTTATGCATGATTCAGGTATATGATTCTTTTTGCTACGTTAACACACATGCAAATGCTTTACTTCACAAAAAAATCTCGATTGATTGAAGCGGAAATTAAATTAATGTTTATTCATCACCAACCGCAGTCGCAAAATATAGTGTGGAAGATATAAAAAAATACAAGTATATAAGCAATGTAAACAATTTATCGCACTGTTTGATAATAGAACACATATAAATTTTGGCTTCTTATTTCATAATCGCTCTTTTGTCTTTCGGAAAGACATTAAAATTAGTGAAAAGTATTTGTCATTTGATATACCACGATAGAATGATATTTGTAGTAATTATATTTAAGCCACATACCTTTTTGACTCCTCGATAAGCGTAGGTATACAATTCTTTACCGAAATTAAAGCAAATCCAATCACTTTGATCCTGTATTCCGTTTATTCCATTTGTGAATGATGATAAAGAATTTGATGATGTGATAACATTTGTAGGCCCATTTGAGTTATTGCCATTTACGTTACTATTGTTTGATCCAGCAGCTGGTATAGAATCATAAAATTAATTTAAACAGAATAGAAATATTTTCGTCATTTTCATACCTTTTTCTGTCGATTGTTGTTGTTGTTGCTGCTGCTGCGAAGAGCAATTTACAGGCAATGAGACGAAAGATACTCGCACTTGTGGAGAATTTTGATTTGATTGATACCCTACACGGTTCGGTCGTGAATATTCTGATAAATTTAATAACCGATAACATCCTTCTCGTGTCACAAATTGCGTTTTCAAATCGTCTTTTCCATTTGTTTCCATCGTAATTTTTTGCACTTTTAATGGCGTTTCTTTGTGTGTTTTCTCAATAAATTCAGTATCATTGTATGGCTGGATATATGGGGAGCTTTCTAAATATCGTTAAATTGTACGAGAATTAACAAAAATATTAAAAAACTTATTTTTTAATTTTTTTTTTCTTTTCAATTGTATGAAAAATAAGATTTTGAAATTATAGAGGGTCAATTGTACACAGGTTCAACTGTAATTATTATTCTTTATAGAGGTTCTGATTTGGAAAATTGTTTTAAAGAAATAAAAACATTGAGTTTTTCTCTGAATATAGGTACAATTTGAGGAAATCAATCCAAAAGGTATACTTTTAATAATATATTTGTGCCATAAAAAGGTTTTTCGTAAGATGACGTCCTAATAATAATAATTTACAGAAATTATGAATCGCTTATTTTTACTTAAACGTTCTTTGATACGTTGCAATGGAACCAGCAATGAAGCATCAAATTTCCTTCAAGGAATCATTACAAATGATATGAAGCTATTTAGTGAACAAAATTGTATATACACTTTATTTCTCAATAAACTTGGAAGAATCCTATACGATTCCATAATCTACAAACTTCCAGCCAATGTTGACGAAGAAAAATTTATAATTGAATGCGATACAGCTATTGCCGATAATTTAATGAGGCACTTGAAATTTTACAGAATTAGAAAGAAGGTTGATATATCGTTATCTGATGAACATAATATTTGGTTCTTAAGTGATTCGAAAAAGAATATTGAATACTCAAATAACGTTATGCCTTATATAGATCCTCGAATTAGTGATTTTGGTACGAGATTGATTACATCAAAAGACTTTAATTTAAAAGAAATGTTAAATGAAAGTTTAGGAAGCGATGAAGATTATATGGAACATCGTTACAAATTAGGAATCGGTGAAGGAATTGTGGATCTTATACCTGAAAAAAGCTTTCCGCTAGAATCAAACTGTGACTATATGAAAGGAATAAGCTTTCAAAAAGGATGCTATATTGGTCAAGAATTAACAGCCAGAACCTATCACACTGGAGTTGTAAGGAAACGATTGATGCCATTAATATTTGAAAAGAAAATTGTTATGAACTTAAACGATAATGTCGACATCAAAAATGAAGGAAAGCTGTCTGTAGGAAAGTTAAGAAATATCTCAGGAAATTATGGATTAGGATTGATGCGTCTTGAACAAACAATTTCTTCAAAATCTTTAAATTATAATGAAAATCCTTGTACAACTGAAAAACCTTTTTGGTGGCCAAATTGAATAATCAGCATCCAATAAAATATTAAGTTTTTTCAGAATGGAAAACAGCGATAAAACGGCATCAACGAGCACAAAACGTGAAACAGAGCAACAAGAAAAAATCCAATTTTTATGTAAGGAATGTTTAATGTCTGAACTGGTTCATTACTACGGAAAAAACCCACCATTTGTAAAAAATATTGAGTTTCTTGAAGATTCATACATTATGAAAGATCCATTTTCAGCACCTCCATCTAGAAATTTGAAAAGATCTTATACAGAATATTTTATAATACTTGGATCAAAATGTAATATCTGTGAAATGTCATTTTGTAAAGACTGTAGTATATACTATGATAAAACATTTTGCTATCGTTGTGCTTATAATCATGTTACTGAATTTCCATTAGAAATACAAAGTAAAATAAGAAAGGAGTTTCTAGTAATAAAAAATAGACAAAAATCTTAAATCTTTATTTTTTCTTTAATTTATTTATACAAAAGGATAAAATTGGACTCTTCCACTTGACCAGCCAATTGTCAAAACGTGTTCAATAAGACCATTAGAGGAGTTAGCCTTATAGAATGGCTGGAACGAAATAAATGATGGATATTCAGATGCACCTAAACCGCAAATAAAAAACATTGGCAAAACATGTAATTGATGTTGGCGAATAGTTGTTTGAAAAACTGCAATTTGATTAGATTCCTTGAATGATACAGCTAAATATTTTCCGTTCCAAGCCAACTGCTGAGAAATTCCTCCCGATTCATTATGCTCAATTGTGACTTTTGAAAGATCGGCAATTGGCAGTGCTCGATGAATATCTTCATTACTTTTATTAAATAACGGCTCGTCGGCAAATCCAAGGCAATATAAAACGGGATCTTTTGACGTAACAAATAACAAAAATTTTGCACATGGTGACCATTGAAATGATTGAATATGTCCTCCTGATATTGTCCATCGGTCTGATTTAAACTTTTCACAATCCCATACTCGAAATATATTTCCAACAGTCGAAGTGAATAAGTATGAACCATTTAAACTCCATTGCAGTTTCAAAAATGGAACTGAAAATCTTCTCAAAGGGACACACGTATTTTTATCAATATCCCAAATTAAGATTGATGTATCATTAATGCTTGCTGTTGCTAATAAATTTCCATTATGATTGAACTCAAGTGATGTTACTGGGAAATGGTTTTCATGCCGACAAAGTACTGCTTGTGATAATGGTCTTGTCATATTTGAATTAGGATCTATTGTCCAAATTAGCATACCGCTTGAACATCCAACAACCAACGTTGAAAAATTGTATGGACGAAAAGCTAATGCAAAAATTGATTTTTGTTGAGCATTCTTTAAAACAGTGACAACTGAATTTTTATCATTATAAATTCTGATTGAATCATCGACGCTTGCAACAGCAATTTTAAAGCATTGTGGATGAAATGCAATAAATCGAATAGCCGATGTTTTCCAATTACGCACCTCTGAATAGTTATCATATTGATCAACTGGAATTTCCTTTTTGTACGGATTCAAAAATATTTTCAATCGATTGCCATAGTTCATAATTTTTAATAATCCTTTTGAAATGCCCGATAGAACAACTGATTCCGATGTTTCAAGTATTTCTAATGAGCATTTTAACCCTTCGTCTATTAATGTTTGTGTAAATTTCTTTATTAAAGTTTCCTGAACTGGCAAAATCAAATGATCTTGTTGTGATATATGCGAATTAAAGATTTCTTTGCTAATGTTAATTTCCGGATATGCATGAAGCTGCAAATTAGTTTTTTACGTTGAAAATCATTATTTTAAAGAATTTAAATATTTGAAATTATTTTACCTTTACGCAATTTGTTGTATATTTTGATGGCAACGAACTTATTGGTCCACTTGAGTTGATAAAACTATCACCAGGGAGAAATGAATCGTTAAAACTGCTCAATAATGCCATTTCTTAGACTTGAATTCCTTTAATTATACTTTATTTTTTAAGACAATATTTTTTTTCCGGCTTTTTTCATAAAACTGAATTTAAATTCTACAATATAAAAAAACCGTTAATTTACAATCAAGGGAAAGACACTAATATGTTGCCGTTTTAATCACATTTATGAAATTTAATGTTAGGATTAACGTATGACAAGTTTCTAATGTTTAAATAATAGGAATTGGCAAAGCTTTTACTTGAATTGAAATCTGAATAACGCTTAATCACCGAAGGTATTGTTGTTGTATTATTCCCAACGAGATCAAAAATTTCATCCTTGCCAATATAATCATATTCATGTCCAAGATCAATATCTTCTTCTTCGTCTATTTCTATTATTTCTATATCTTCATAATCATTTGCATTAAATTCAGTGTTGGCTATGTCAATTACACAAGATACATACGAGAAAACTTCCAACTTTTGTAAGCTAACGGCGGCATAATAAACAATTTCCTTTCTTATTTTTCCAATAAAGAGATATTTTAGACATGTAGTTAACAAAAAAAGATTTTTACTCCAATCAATTGCAGGTATGTTAAGCAATGATAGTTTTAAAATAGTCAGATTATTATTTGGCATCAAATTATTTAAATCTTGTATCCTTGGTTGATGAGAAACGAAATTGAATGAAAAATGTGACACTTTAATTTGATTCCATAGTCTCTCAAAAGTATGACAACATCCCCAATCTTGCAAATCTATAGATTTTAAACTATTAGCTATTGAAATTATTATTGATTCAATGGATGTTAAAGCGTCTGCAGATAAGCCATAAAGAGAATTGCGACAAATTGATAATTTCTCAATATTGACATGTCTAAAGTTCTCAAAAAAATTTATGATCAATGAGCGACTTTGTGTTCCAAATGCTGGAATATCAAAATGAAGCGATTTGAGACTTGAATATCTAGTAAATATTTGAAAAGCAGTAGTTGGCACTTGCTTTAAATCCAACTTCTTTAATTTTGGAAGAATTAACGAATATTCAGACGTTTCTTCCCCATTTACGATGATTATTTTCTCCAGATCAAGTACTTCCAAGTTAATTCCAAATTGAGCGATAAATTCGTAAAATTCATAGGTTGACAAAAATCTCATTTGTTGAATTCGTACGTCCTTCCAATTTTGAGTTTTAGTATAGGCAAAGTCTTTCATGGGATTTAAATTATTTAAAATAATGGCACAATATTTTCTTGAATTTTTCTGTAATATTTTTGTGATTATTTCCAAATCATGCCATCCTTCTATTTTTAGCCTTAACTTGTCCATACAAAATGATTTACTTCCAACATATTCGTGCCATATCGTTGAGACTAACAATGCATTACAAATGTCTTCAAAACTTAAATATTGAAATATTTCTTTTGCAATAATATCAGGCAATCTATTTAAGTCGTCAAACATTTCCTGTAATGGTATCATTATTGCTGTAAAATGTAAATTAATTCTAAAGTTTCATTTTTTACCTGATTTTAATTTTAAATTTCTGTAATAAATAAAACTTGGCAAGATAGAAAATTATGTGAAAAACTTGTAATAAAGCGCAATTATAAGGAATGGGCAAATAAATGCAACATTTATTGTTTTTTCTTCATAAGCTTCATAAAAAGAACCATAAATATAAAAATTGCAACAACAACGAAAATCATAATCCAAAGCCAACATTTACAAGCTTTCCGAGTGTGTTCATCTAATTTCTTTGATTCCTTTTCTAATGATCCAATGTTTTGGTGAGTAAGTCTTGCAGATCGCGTAATTACTTCTGTATCTTTTTTTATGATATCACTAGCAGCAAGAGTTTGTTCCTTGAGATTTCGCGTCAGTGCTATCATTTCTTCACCTAGTTTTTCTTGTATGTTTTCATAATATTTCTCCATATTTTCAGCACTTTCATTGGCACCTCTTCTTCGGAGACCGGAGTTGTCATCTCCGTCAAACAATTCTTTCCTCAATTCTTTATTATACTTTGCATTATTTAATTGCTTAATTTCTTTTAATATCGTTTCACTATTGTCATCTTTTCGACTTCGTAGTTTTTGCTTTTGTGGAGGTTCCACGTAATTAGTTTGTGTTTTTAATTCAAGTATCTTTTCTTGATAATTTGCTATACTTTTCTTATCTGCGGTATCACTGGACGATAAAAAATACATGATTACCATTAAATACAATCATTTCTCATTCTAAATAAACTTACAAATCTTCTAGCTCCTTAATCATTAAATCTAAACTTTTGATATAATGTGTTAATCTCCACTTTTGTTCCTCATCTTTTGACAATACTTCACATGTTCCCAATAAAGTTCTTATATTAATTTCCAGCTTGTTAATAGACATGCTTAAATTAAATAAATTAAACTAGCTAGCTAAATAAAATTTTATTTTATTATTATTCTTAAAGCGAATTCACTAGTACGAAACTGTCAATTTAGGTGCTGGAGAGCGCATATTAAATATTGCATAATTTTTGGATACATCCAGTTTACCAGCATATTTAAATAAATTTTTGAGACGTTTAAGGAAAAAAGATGCAAAAAGTTGTAATTAAATAAAATTTTGATGCGTTGGACATATAGACAAGAAGCATAGCAACTTTTGAATTAAATGAGTTTGAATGAATTCGTCGAGCAAATCATTAAGAAGCAGAAAGTGCAAGTTCCCGTTTTTTTGAAAATTAAGAGCGACTATAGTGTTTGTGGCTTGGTAAAAAAATATTAATTTAAGCTTAAAAAGCAAGAAAAATTAACTTAAATTAGTCTAAAAATTGTATTTAGAGAGTAATAAATTGAAAGCGATTGAAATAGATTAGTGATTCATGTTATTTATAGTGTTTTTAACCAATTGAAAAAATTTTCCATGAGGTTTGTGGTTTGTGAAAAAACGCCATCTTTTACGTAAGGTTTTACGTACGTTAATCGAACATTTTAGAATTTGTAAAATCACAATTTTTTCTTTAATTATTTTAATAATAATTCATGCTGGGTTTTAGCGAATTTTCTAAATTTTGAATCGAAATTAAAAAAAAAAATATTGTGATTAGATAGATAACTTAATTTATTAATATTTTATTAGATTTAGCTGATTAAGTCGTAAAATCTCTAGCGTCTCAATTTATGCGAAATATTATAATATATTGAATTTTTTTCCATTAATTCTTTCCGTTCACAGCTAAATTAAATAGGATAGTTTGAGCAAAACTTTTAAACTTAAGCGATAATTTATAACGTGAAACCCTTTAGTGAATTAAATGTTGGAAGAAATTTCAATAGCGACTTTTCAACAACAAATATTGATACCGCAACCTAAATATATCATCATCAATGTCCCGATTGACAGGCGATAAAAATCAGCAACAGCCACAACAACCAAATACAAATCAACTAATTGTCCAAAATATTCAACAACAATCGATACCGATTCAAAATTTTAGAACGCAACAGCAGCAGCAGCAACAACAAATCCTTACACTCCCACAAAGTGGTTCCTCCTATATTATAATTAATAGTAATACAAATAATGAAAGTATCTCTCGAACGCCAACAAATGTAAATACAATCCAAGGCAGTATTTATTATTCAGCATCATCAGCAACAACGCCATTAGTTGTGAATCAGTCATCTACAAATGCCACAAATTCAATTTCTTCTCAAATATCCACATCTACAACGCATCACTTAGATTCCAGTTCTCCAATCGCTAAGAAGCGTCTTAAACTTGAAACAGTCACGACAGATAGTTCGAGTAGTACTGGAAGTAATACAGAAGACTTATCTGCGCTAAAGAAGCGCATTTTAGAACACAAATTTCAACGATTAAAGAGTCTCAAGGAAAAGTAAGTAACGACTGTAGTCATCTCATTTTATAATTAAAAATACTAATTATATTCTGTTCAAAAAATATTTAGACATGCCGAACATGTAGCTGAGCTTTTTTTTCTTCAATCGAATGGCAACATGATGGATTATCCAGCATGGCGCAAGAAACCACCTATACCACAATTTATATCATTTAAGAAAACTTACAGATTAGATCCTTCAGCAACTGATGATAATGATTCCTTCAGAACGGTAATTTTTTTATACTTACTTTTTTTATCTTTTTTTCCTATTTTATTTTTCAATGATGTCAAACTTTTCCGATTTCCTGATTGCTCTTTCTATTCTATTCTTGAATATTTTGAGCGTTGAGATTTCACTTTACATATTGTAGAGTGAAGCTCTAAGAAGACAATCGAGGCATTTATCTGAGATATTTCCTTCAAAAAAATCTTACTTTTACACCAAAAGTACTCTTATTAATGAGGATTTTTTTTATTAAACATTTTTCAGATAAATCAACAGTCACCAGAAGGTGCTGAAATTAAAATCCCCGGTGTAGGCAGCACACCGATAGCTATCTCTACGCAATTACCAGCTGCTGTTGCACAATTAAGTAAGAAAGGTGAGTTTTTGTATTGTTTTATTGTCATGCTATGAGACTAACAAAAAATTTATTTGCGGGCATCTTATAAGCTACATACATTAAACATGAAAATCGTAACACATCTTGATTAGATTTAAATTGCAAAGCATTCAACCCAAGTGATTCCTATTTCTCTCAAGTTTTGTTTGTTTACATCCATGAAAATCAAAATTTATATTTCTTCTTAATTAACGACAATTGGTGAAATCTAAAAATTCTTTCTTTTTTGTGTTTCGCAAAAACAAGTGTATTTTTTATTTCTGTCCTTTCTGTACAAAAGAAATTTTCAAATAACCTATGTATCATCATAAACTCATCAAAAAATGTGTTTAGATGTTACAAAAAAAAATCTATATATATATATATACACACACCTTATAATTGTTGAAGTCATGATAACTGATTGTTACTGTCACATTCGCAAAATTATTTTTAGGTCAAGTTCCAGGCAAACCTCAAGGAGGACGTCATGGAATGATTTTTGGCCAAATACATAGTTCACCCACAATTGGAAATTCTCTCAATAAGCCATTGGTGCCAGGTCAGAGCACCTTCAATAATTTCTTCGTATTTGACTTTTTATGTTTTTAATTTCTTGTTTTGAGCCTTTTTATTGAAAATTGTTGAAAGACTTCTAAGTTATTTTAATTGATACATACATACATATAATTTATATGGAATGAATGTCTGATTAGCATAATTTTTGTTTCATGTTATGCATTTATGATGATTTTAAGGATGATTTTACGCAAGGAAGATTTCTATTTTTTTTTTAATTTTTAATTTTTTCTTTATTGATGTCATCGTTAATCCATTTTTCGTAGCTCATTTGCATGCAAGATGTACGTGAATACTAAAGTGTCTCTTGTTTCTTTTTTGTTTGATTTTCATTAAAAATCTCAATATTAGTTTAGATTTATGCATGATTAATTATTCAGAAGAAATTTCTACCGTCAAAAAGCATTTAATAACAAGCTTTTGCTTGTTCGAAATGATTTTCATACTTAGTTTTCATTTTTGATAGTTCTATTAATATTTTCCAATAGTCATTTTTATATCTTGATGCCTGAAGGTTTTATTTATTTTTTTTTATCAAAAGTTTTCTTTGCTCAAAGAAGCTTTAATTTTGTTAACAGTCAAATATAAAAGGTTATTTTTAATAATTTTAGGGGGAACTCCACTTGTACCTGAAAGAAGATCTATAGTAATTGGAAGTACAAATGCAACCACATCAAACCATACGACTTCTATATCATCACCCTCCATAAATTCGACAGAACCAGCAGTGTCAGTAAAAGCCAAAGAAGAAGCATATGTACTTCAAAGAGTGCAAGAGCTAAAAAGGGAGGGTTTATGGATGGGAACTCGATTACCGAAATTGGCTGAGCCACAACGTATTAAAACTCATTGGGATTTTCTTTTAGAAGAAATGCAATGGCTCGCAGCTGATTTTGCTAATGAGAGAAAATGGAAGAAATCAGCAGCACGAAAATGTGCACGAATGGTTCAAAATTACTTTAAAGAGAAGGAAATGGCTGTACAGAAGGCGGAAAAGGCACAAGAGCAAAATCTTAAGAGGATTGCTGCATTTATCGCCAAAGAGATAAAAACCTTTTGGGCGAATGTTGAAAAGGTTGTGGAAATTAAACAGAATGTAAGATTAGAAGCGAAAAGGAAGAAGGCATTGAATGAAAAATTAAACTTTATTGTTGATCAAACTGAAAAATACTCGCAACAAGTTGCCGAAGGCATGAACAAAGCTGCTGGACAGGCAACAAGTAAAGCTACTAGTCTCAATTCAAGTCGTATTTCATCGCCAACGCGAATGACGGGCTCTGACGATGAATGGTCACGTCCAAATGAATTATCTGATGACGATGAGGAGACAATTGCTCAAGCAGAAGCGGAAATTCCAGCAAGTTCTACAAATGATGAAATTGATGCTCTGAAAAAAGAATCTGAAATGGAGTTGGATGATTTTCTTAAGACACTGCCGAAAGACTATCTACTCAATCGCGACAAAATTGATGTTGCTGATGAATCTTCTTCGTCTAGTGCGCCCGAAGAATCTGATAAAGAATTTGAGGCCATAAATGAGGACGATGAAGATGATGAGGACACAATTATGGAACAAGAAAAGACTGAAAAGAATGCAGATCATCAAGCTGAAATTGATGAATTAAAGGCAAGATTTTTATTATTGTATATTTATTTTTTTACTTAAAATTAAAGTGATGATAAACTTATTATTCAAACTCTGATATGTTTTTAAGTTCTATTTTTGAGCTTTTTAACGTAACCTCCGGATGACAAACGAGGCATTTGTCTGATTTATTTAAAATTAATAAGAAAAATTTAATGCAAATATATTTAAAACAAAGAAACTAATTGAATTGATCTTTTATCTACAGGCTGAAGGCGAAATGAGTATAGACGAGCTGATGGCAAAGTATAAAAGGAATGCACCAAAAGCAAGTGAACGAGATTCTGATGATGACTCGACAGATAACGATGAGTCTGAACAGGAACAATCAGATGAGGAGAGCGAAATAGAGTCTATGGAAGTAGACTCGGATAATGAGACTGAAGTTTCGGTGGAGAATAAAGAAGAAGATTTAAGTTTAAAGAATCTTATAGATGACGAACAACAAGATGAAAGCTCCGAAAACTGTGATAACGGTGATGCTTTACTGAATAATGTAGCAGCATTAGCGCAAAGTATACAGCCAAAAGGAAATACTTTATCGTCAACGAATGTTGTTACACCAATTCCTATATTGTTAAGACATACTTTACGAGAGTATCAACACATTGGTTTGGATTGGCTTGTAACAATGTACGACAGAAAATTGAATGGAATTTTGGCTGACGAAATGGGTCTAGGTAAAACTATTCAAACAATAGCTTTGTTAGCACATTTGGCTTGTATTAAAGGAAATTGGGGTCCACATTTGATTATCGTGCCATCTTCTGTAATGTTAAATTGGGAAATGGAATTTAAAAAATGGTGTCCCGGTTTCAAGATTATGACATATTATGGATCGCAAAAAGAGCGGAAAATGAAACGTATTGGTTGGACAAAAATTAATGCTTTTCATGTGTGTATTACAAGTTATAAATTAGTAATTCAGGATCATCAAAGTTTTCGGAGGAAAAAATGGAAATATTTAATACTTGACGAAGCTCAAAATATTAAAAATTTTAAATCGCAGCGATGGCAATTACTCTTGAACTTTTCAACCGAGAGGCGATTGTTGTTGACTGGTACACCCCTTCAAAATAGGTAATTTACAATTATATTTTTGAAAATTTTGCATTACAAATTATAATTTGTTTATTTTATCATCCGCAGTATGTCTGAATTGTGGTCATTAATGCATTTCTTAATGCCAAATTTCTTCGAATCACATCGAGCATTTGATGAGCTGTTTTCAAAACCAATGGCAGGGATGGTTGAGGGAAATATAGAGTATAATGAGACAATCATTATAAAACTTCACAAAGTTCTTCGGCCGTTTTTACTACGACGTCTTAAAAGTGAAGTTGAAAAACAGATGCCAAAAAAATACGAACATGTTGTAATGTGTCGATTATCAAAACGTCAAAGATTTTTGTACGACGATTTTATGGGTCGTACAAAAACGAAAGAGACTTTGGCAAGTGGAAATCTTTTAAGTGTTATCAATGTATTAATGCAACTTCGTAAAGTTTGTAATCATCCGAATTTATTTGAGACAAGACCTACAATTTCACCATTTCGAATGGAACAAATAAATATGACTGTACCTTCAATGGTCTATAATATAGTTCAGTATGATCCACTTAAAGATATTGATTTAGTGGCGTTAAATTTAGTACTAATACAATTAGAGATGTGCTTAACGGCTTTTGTTGCATTTAGAATGAAACAATTAATAACACCGAAAAAATTAATAGAAGAGATTGATTCCGCTCCAGAACTTCCACCAGTTTGTCCACAGGGAAAATTTAAAATGCATTTAAGAATAAAGCCACTCGCACAAAAGGAAATATCTTCATGCTCGCAAATAAAAGTCGGTACAAGTCCGGCAATAAGAACCTCAAAATTTGCACAAAATGAGCGGAAAATCAGTCAACAAATGCTTGTAGACGATGATAAAACACAAATTACTCTTCAACAAATTCCATCGTCTAGTGGTACGATTAATGTTCGATCAAATAAAGCTACTCATCAACTTATTCAATCTTCATCTGGACAAATTTATCTTGTAAATAGGAAACAAGGTATTTTAACTGCCAATTCTGGTGTTATGATAGTAAATCCTGTGTCTACAACAAGTATAACCCCACCGTTAGCTAATGCCGTTATTGATGCCGTGCGTAAAAGTTCGACAGAAAGTGTTGTAGAAACTGTTGAAAAACAACCACCATCTGAATTTCAATTGCCAAATATTCAAGAACTTCAGCAAGAATATCGTCGTCACATTTTGCAGTTATTGAGCAAAACTAACCAGCGGAAGTGCGACGCTGCTCCACTTTATGGTGAAGATGTGCGGAACTTTCTTAGTAAAGTTATTTCCAATCCATATTCAAAATATGATGGACTTTATTCATTCAATTCAAAAAGTCATGTAGCTTGCCAATATGAAATCTTGAAAAAAGCTGTATTTAGCAGTCTTTCTGATATAATAAAGTCCAATGAAGATCGCACAGAAGAACTGAAAGAAATTTTTGAAAAGTTTGTCTTTGTCGTTCCTGCTGTTAGCGCTAAAATTCCAACATTATCCGTTACTCATATGCATCCATCAATAAGAAATAGCGAACAAAATCGCAACGAAATTATTTGCAAAGAAATCAGTTCTAAAACTCATCTCTTGCATCCAATAGCTTCAGCAATGACAACTCAAGTAAGTTTTACCATTTCAATATATATGTTTATATATGCACTCAAAATCGGTTCAAATAAACATGTTCAGTTTAATGGAACCTTTGCAAGAGTGCAAGAGCAATTTAAGGAATTTATTCCTTGGGCTTTGTACAGCAAGTAAAGATCTTTCTTTAATATCATTTTTACTTCTAGAGCATTGTGCACATTTTATTAGTATTATAATACTCATAGTTATAATTAAAAAAAAAAACAATCAATTAAAATATTGCTTCTGTTTGTAAAATTTCAGTTCCCAGATCCACGATTAATTCAATATGACTGTGGAAAATTACAATCACTTAATCTTTTATTAAGGCAATTAAAATCGGATAATCATCGAGTTTTAATCTTTACACAAATGACTAGGATGTTAGATGTTCTTGAAGCTTTCCTAAATTATCATGGTCATATATATTTGAGACTTGATGGAACGACAAAAATAGAACAAAGACAAATTTTAATGGAACGATTCAATGAAGACAGAAGAATTTTTGTATTTATTTTATCAACAAGATCTGGTGGTGTTGGAATAAATTTAACAGGTGCCGATACAGTAATTTTCTATGACAGTGATTGGAATCCAACATGCGATGCACAAGCTCAAGATCGATGTCATCGAATTGGGCAAACGAGAGATGTGCACATTTATCGATTAATTAGTGAAAAGACAATCGAAGAGAATATTTTGAAGAAAGCTAATCAGAAACGTTTGCTTGGAGACTTAGCAATCGAAGGTGGAAACTTTACTGAAGCTTATTTCAAAAATTCAACAATTCAAGATCTCTTCAATGTTGATCAGAGTGATGATGCAACTGCTCGTTTAGCTGATGTTCTTGACAGAGATAAAGAAAGGCGAGAGAAATTAACTCATACATTAGCAACTACTGCATCTGTTAGTAATGAGAATGATAAGGCTATAGTAGGAGTTTTTGAATCTGCTTTAGCAGCTGCTGAAGATGATCAAGATGTTGAAGCTGCTAAAGTTGTGAGACAAGAAGCTGCCGAAGATTTAGCTGAATTCGACGAAAACATTCCAATAACTGAAGAAAAAGAGCCTGAGCTAACAAAGCAAGAAAAAGAAGTTCAAAATCTTGTTGAACAAGTGAGTAAATTTTTTTTAGTTAATTTCTTTTTTCGCAAATTATCTTTTAAAATTGAACTTTTCATTTTTGTCATGGAAAAGTTCTTTGCGATTTTATGCTAAATCAAAATATAATAGAAACAGACTTCCGGCGCATGAATATCAAAGTGTTCTGGTTATCAAATTTTTATTACAATCAAAATTTAAATAATATTATAATAAAATTGGGCTAATATTTCACAAAATTTTATTTAAATAATTATTTTTTTTTTGCTTCATAGTTGAGTCCAATTGAAAGATATGCGATGAGATTTGTTGAGGATACTGGAGCAAATTGGGCAGCGATACAGCTGAAAGCCGTTGAAATGGAAATTGAACAACAAAAGCGTGAATGGGAACAAAAGAGATTGGCACAGCAACAGCAGCAAGAATTAGAGAAGCAAAATGTCGAGAAAGAGGATAGTGAGCTTCTAACGTACAGTCGAGAGGATTCACTTAATAAGGTTAATATAAAATCCAATAAAAAATCTATATTAGGTAAACGTAAGTCTGAAAATGTAAATCATTCGTCACGTACATCACAAAATAGTAAGAATAGTAGTAACAATGGAACAGTTATACAAAATGGTATAATGAAAGAAAATGATAAAAGCATTGATAATAAAAAAGAAAAGGAAAAGATCATTGCGAAAACACTACCAAAAAATGTCGATGCTTCATTTAAGCGAACGACCAGAAATACAAGTCGAACTAATGATGATAATGTAGGAAAATCAAATTCAAGAATTGCTTCGATTATTCCGCGTCAAAGAGCCATGAGTCGAAAGAGTGATATAAGCAGTTCCTCAAAATCTAAAAAGACTGTAAGATCTACCAGTGAAAGTACGACTCGATCAACATCTATGAGTCGGCAAACATCAGTTCAAGAAGATTCAGATAGTGAATGTAGTCTAGACGTTATGGTTGATTCTAATGATGTCAATGATTCTGATTCAAATAATTCCAATCATAAAGTAGAAAGTAATTTCGATTCCACATCGCAAGACGATACAATAATTAATGACGATAGTACAATTACTGATGAAACAACGATTGAAATACTCCCTAAACCTTCAATAGCCGAAAAAAAATCAACAAGTAGTCCAAGAACTCGTTCCAGAGGAACTGTCAATTTAAATTTGTGGACCTTGGATGAAAGTCCAATTTTACCAATTAAGCGGCAAAAGGTTTCAACATCAAATAGTAATAAAAATTTAGATAAGATAGAAGATTTATCCAAAGATGAGAAACAGGTGAAAAAAGAATTTGGTGTTAAAGAATGTAAGATATCAATGATTGATATCCAGCAAAAGAAACAAAATGCAACGCCATCTCCTCAATCTCGAACCAATAAAAAACTTTTATCATCTGCTAAAAATAATCATACACTCGACTCATGGATTCAAAAAATGCCAGACCCTCCACTTAAAGCTAAACAGCATACTTCTAGTAATGATGAAGATAATACACCCAAAATTCGACCAAAACGAGTGGTTGCAATGCAGAATAAAACGCTTTGATAAACAGTTCACATAACGTCACACTATTCTTACAGTTGTGATCGATTTGCAAAAACAAATATTCGTATGCGAATGATTGTTAAAATAAAATATCTAACTAAACTCGATGACGACATGAGTATTTACCGAGAAAATAGGACATTATTTATTTTTCTAAATTTTTATTTAACATGATTGCAGATATGATGAACAATCTTGAAAAAAAAAAAATTGTAAATAACTGTTTTAAGATTTCTCAATGAATCTATTTTTGTTGGCTTTCCTGCTTATTATTTTTATTATAAGTAATTTTTGGAAAGGAAGGCGTGAGAAAAATTTTATTGTATTATTTTTTCATTTCTTAATTTATTATATTATTTTATTTATCTCACGTGTTATTAAACAGCATGAAATTATCAAAATTTTAAAACTTTCCCTGAAATATTAATGCATTCAAATAATGTTCTTAGCATAAGTTCATATGAGATAATGAAAAAAAAAAAACAAAACATAATCAATGAATAGCCTCAAACAAATTTAATTTATCCTCTCTTAAAAATACAATATGCAAAAGATGAAAAACAGATATGAATGATGTAATATTATTATAAAATTAATAGTAATTGATGAGAAAATTAATTGAATACAGGTGAAAATACTAATGAACAGAAAAGAAAAATTGTCGGTTGGTGTTTTGTGTTGTTAATAATCGATGACAAAAAAATATTCGTATCAGTCAAGTTTTTTTTTTAAAACTCAATAGAAAGATCGAAAGACGAAAAAATAAAATAAATTAATAACGAAATCGAGTCTTGGAAGCTAACTCAATCTCTGGCCCACTCTGTTGTTTTGGTGTCACTTGCCTGCTACACCTCTATTGTGTTCTAATTGAAAATGAAAAAATATCTAATGAAAATTCTTATGAAAACTAAAAAAAAGTTCTGAAATAATTTGTGTTATCAGTAGAAGATCCTTTGATACACTTCCAATAAACCGTGAAACTTTCATGAGAAAAAACAAAAAATGTTTTTGTTTGGAGATGGCAGAGGGTTTTATAAAATATGGAAATTATATTTGACTTTTTCTATGATTCTTGTTGTTGGCACCAAAACAGCGATTGCCTTGCCATAATCCAAACTCGATCTTCTGTTGATAACCAAATATTTATTCCTAATTAATCTTTAAGATCATTCTTTCAAAAAGAAGAAAAATTAAAACTGAAATGGATATTTTTTTAGAATCAATTTACAACACAAAATGTGTGGGCGAGACTAATTAAGTGACAACCAAAATCCTTCTCTTTCCTTCCCCAAAATCTCAATATTTTAATGATATTCTTTTTCGATTATGGTTGGTCATTTTTTACTCGTTTCCACTTTACTACCGCGATTCTTTTTTTCTAAAACACACGTGATTTTCTTCTAGATTTGGGTGTCAAAAAATACTATGGAAACCATGCCGGTAAGTAGAACATAAAAAGAAATAAATAAGAAAACGTTCTATAATGGCTTAATGCTTTAGATGTGGTGCCCTCCAACTCCTCCACAAGACGACGAATCAGACCTTTATATCGATTATTCGTTGAGATTTCTATACAATACATGTTCTATTATGGACGATGAACAATTACCAGCCATTTATATCAGAAAAGAATATAAGAGAATGAGAACAGATGATGGATTCTACATTGATGGTCGTCGTCCACTCAAAATGCGTAAAGATGATGGTTACGTTCCGCCGAGGTCATTATTTGATCGACCTTCTCCAGCTCTTGCAAAAATGAGAAAAGATTTAAAACAACAAAGAAATCGTGGATTAATAAGATCAATGCCAATGGCTAATTTCAAGCAACAAATTCCAATGAAACCTTTAGTAGAACCAGAAGGAATGGCAGAATGGCTTATTTTTGAAGATCGAGCCATATTGAATGTAATTCAGAATCTACAAGGCTTACCATTAAACTTAATGTTAATTTCACCAGGACATACTCCAAACTGGGATCTTGTTGCTGACATTGTAAATCAAACATCGAGAACATATAGATCTCCAAAACATTGTCGTTGGCGTTATGAAGCAGTCATTCTACCAAGGGAAGAAGGAAAACTTCTCGATAGTCCTAAAAAACAGAAAAAGAATAAGGCCCTTTTAAAGACTTCAATGAAAAATTCTAGGACACCAAGAACTGCACAATTGTATCAGAATGACAACAATAACTCATTTACAAAATTGACAAAAATGAAATTTGATGCAATTAAAGCAGCAATGGTGAAAAAACAACCACATTTAAAGAAATATATGGGTAATACAGTTTTGAATCAAAAACATTTACCAGTATTAGCTGAAATGGGAATCGCCAGTTATGACATGCCATTTTCACCGATTGATATTGCTCAGAGATGTTTCGAGAGATTAGTTCAAGAAAGAAATATTAATCAACAAAAGATTGAGCAACAAGTCAAATTACAAACGAAACCACAAATAAGTGGAACGACTCAGTTATTATCTGATCAATTATCTCCAATGCATATTCAACAACAAGCATCGCCAATTCCTCAAGCATCTCCTCAGCCACAAACTATCTCTCAAATTCCACAGCAAGCAACTATTGTAGTTCAACCAACTGGAACAATAGTTACATCTCAGCAATCTCAGCAGCAAGGAATAACTGCTCTCGTTCATGGATCTCAAAGAATAAATTTAACATCAACTGGATCTGCACAGCAGTCACAACAAATAATGAAAGCGATTGTTGCATCACCATCAACAGGACAGCAAACAACATTGCTTACTGGACTCATTCCACAAATTCATATAAATCCGCAATCAATGCAAAATTCTCAATCAAATCTAATGCAAACTTCATCAGTTTCTGTCGTTTTAACTTCTCCTCCAACTACGGTGACTAGTGTTCAACCACAAATTGTATCAATTCAACCAACTGTTGCCACAAGTACTCCGATTGTTACCTCAGGATCAATTGTTCAAACTATAAATCCACAAGTTGGTTCACAAGTCGTATCTGTATCACAACTTGCAATTGGATCAACAAGTTTAACATCAAATTCTCAAGGAGCCGCAATTTCTACAAATCCTCAAATTCGTCAAAGATCTGTCTCAAAAGAAGTCATTTTCCAAAGACCTGGACAGCAAAACCCAACTGTAATTTCACTAAGTGGATTAACAGGACAAGGTTTAACACAACTTCAAAACGCGACATTAAGATTCACATCAAATTATCAGCCAAACCAATTAAGAGCAGCAACGCCTGATCAAAAAGTTGTTGCTAGTGGAACTAAACGATTTGAACTAGTCACAACACCACAATTTCATATTTATGGTCAACAACAAGTTCGTCAAAAGTTGCGATTTCTTCAAACTGGTCCAATAAATCAAACTGGATCTCCCCAAACGACAGTTGTAAGTTCAAGTAGTGGAGTTGCTCAGACTGTACAAGTTCAGAGTGGCTCTGGACAAAAAATTACAGTTGCAACAATAAATCCAACAACTCAAGCAGGTACAGTACAACAAAGTCAGTCGGTTAGTGAAGGAAATGTGGATGCTCAACAAGGATCGCCAAGCGTTACAGTGCAGGTTGGATGCGGACCTCAACAAAGAGCTCAATTTATAAAGCAAGTGGGAACAACTCAAACAATTGGACAAGGAAATCAAAAGCTTGTAATGCTTCAGCGTGAAATTCCACAACAGTTTAAGAGTTCACCGATACAATTGACGACGCCAACTCAAATTGCATACGCTCCATCAGGAAATCTTCAATTACAACAAGCTAGTGGTTCTTCGAGTGGTGGACAGCAAATTACAACATTAATTAAAACATCTGCTCCATCTGGAATTACCACAGTTGCAGGAACGAGTCAAATTAATATGAAACTTTCACCTGTAAGAGCTGGACTAGCTCAAAATTCTACTGTTCGACAGGTCGCAATTCCTCAAACAATGACAATGAGTACATTACAAGGAGCTCGAAAGACAACACCTAAAGTCGCGAGAATTGCTCAAGTAACTCAAAATAAATTGATATTACAACAAGGAAAAGAAGAGGGGAAATATATTGATGTACGATCAATAAAATCACCTGGAATATTCCTAAGTAATTCAAGTGTAGGCAATGTCATTCCTGTTTCTGTATCTCAAACAAGAACTGAAACTCTTCAGGTAACAAAAATTCAATCCATTTTTATTATTTTTCTTAAATCTAACAAATTATTTTAACAATTTTAGTTTGTAACACCATCGACACGAGGAATTGCCAGTAATATAAGATTGCAACCTGTGCAGGCAATTAAGATGATTTCAAGTGATAATTCAAATTTACTGCAAGTAATCGGACCAAACCGAAGGATTTCCAATGTTCCAATTCAGAAGACGCAGCAAAATGTCCAGCAACAAATTTCAAATGCTGAACAATCAACAAGTCAAGCATCACCGAATCAACAAACCGCTACACCGCCACAACATTCTCCTCAACAGGTACATACGTGATAAAGATTAATAAACGACAGAACAGAATTTTAACTTTTTTTTTTGTTTTTTCAGAAATAAACAAATTTTTTTCTCCAATGTCTATCTATTTATAAAAATCAGTTCAAGGATTGTAACTAACTAACTATTTAAATTATACAATTTTTGATCAAACTTCTTAAATATCTCTATCTAAAACAATAATATATAAAAATATAAACTTTTTAATCCATGTCCTTTAAAATAGAATAATTTTTAAAAAATGCAAACAAAAATTTAAATGGATTAACTTGATAGCATGAAATGACTTAGCTTAAGTTTTTATTTTAATTGAAACGATTGATTCAAAAGAAAGAAATTAAAAGCGGTTTTTAAGATAATCGCATCCAACTCAACGAAATAAAGTATTAAAAACTAAAATTTTTGTGTATTTTTTTAATATTTATTTAAGTTCAAAGCTAGGTATTTCAGGTATTTTCAGCTTAATAATTTACTAATATATTAAACAATGAACTTTTTTTCTATCGTGGAATTTTTATTTCAAAAAATTTTAATACTGACAAAAGTTTACACCTGATTGTTTCTTCTAGTTCCATAATGAAATGAGAATTCAATTTATTGACACCAACTTTGATCATTTATGCACTTTTGATGGAACCATTTTGTAATAAGCTGATTACTCGATGATAATTCTCTGAAAAATTTAGTGTCTATTGGTAATTTTGAATCATTTATAGGAACAGGAAATATTCGCTTCGTATTTCCTTTGTTAACATGCTCTCGGTAAGCACGATGTAGCTCTAAAATTTCATTTTGAGAAAGACAAGGTTTACACAAATGACATTCAACAGGTGAGCAAGATTCTGAGCATGGCAACTGAGAACATACTGCTCCATTTACCATAATATTTTTATCCGAAGATAATATTGCATCAGTTTCAGCGTCAAATTTTTTGAAAGACTCTCGATGTAAGTAACTTCCAACTCCAACTAAATTCAGCATGTTATAAATTACTTGTTCGTAAAGAAGCGAATTCTGTTTAAAATGAGCAGACGATAAATTTGGACTCATGTTTGCCTCAAGTAAATGAACATTCATTTCTGAATCAATAATCAGATCAAATCGAGCCATTTCGAAAAAATTTTGTTTGTATTTATAACGGTGCAGAGCATTTTTTAGCAAAGGTTGTTTTGTCAAAATTGATAAACGAATTGCATCTTCAACTTGATCCCAAATTATTTGAGGATCTTTTTCAAATTGAGTTCTTACATAAGTATCAAAAGATTCTTTCATTCCATAGCCCAAACCGTTGTAATATTTCGCTAACGAAGGAACTTTCCATGTAGGTAAATAATCATCACCGACGATGTATTTGTCGAGAACATTCGGATCAAATGGAATATACTTTTGTGGGCAGTAACGAAATAATATATCACCATAATAAATATAAACTCTCAAGGGATCAATGCTAGTAATAATTGTGTAAACTCCAATGTCGAATTTGTGTCCGTCAATCAAAAGAGGATTTTTAATGTATTCTTGAATAAACGTTTCGTTGTCATTAAAATTTATCTCGCTTAGTTTCTGAATTTTTATATGGCGATGTTGGTGATGCTTTACAACAAATAATTTTTCTGTATTTTCAGCATATTTTTTAAATTTTTCTGTCTCTTCAGGTAATCTAAATGCTTTTGGTACATATTTCATATCTGTTGTTGCTAAATCAATTTTATTTGTCAAAAATCCACAACCAGGAAAATGGTTGACTTTTTGATGTGCCTTAAATTCAAGAATTCTTGAACGAAGTTTATTAAATGGATAATCATGTGCCCATAATAAATCAGCAGTGTCACTTTCTAATTCGGAAACTCGTTCCATGCCAAGTTTATTAAATATTTTTATCAGGTGAACCCATTGACCGTCACCTCCTTTGCCATATATCCAATATGTCGGTTTTCGTACTGCGTGAACTTTTGGACATTCCAAATGACATTTTGTTGAAGGCTTAAAATAACTCTTCAATTCTTCGTACGGTAAAATTTGAGTAATTGTAATGCTTGTCAAAATTGTTATGAAGAAAAATAAAAATTGGCCTTTAGTAGTTCTTAGATCAAAAAATGAATTTTCTTGCGAGCAATCTAGCGAATTGATTCTGTCGCGTGGCTTGATGATTTTATCGTCACAATCATTTTCCTATAATATGATCAAAAATAGATAGGTCATTAAATTCAATTCTCACTTATTTGCGATATTTACCTGATCATCTTTGTTCTTCTTATCTTCTTTATTCTTTTTCAACATTGTTCAAGTGGCGGCAAATTGATTTTATTGCAATTGAGACTATAAAATCATTTCTTGATTCAGATATGGTGTAAAATTAAAATTTCACCCTGATTTTTGATGAGATTCTTCAAGAATGGAAATAAAGAATGATCATCATTGGAAAGTTGTAAGATGTTGAGGTCATTGACATCGAAAAATCGTGATACTTCTTTTATTACATACAAGATGTTAATTCATTATTTGTCCGATTTTTTTTATTTTACTTAAGCTTTAAACATGGCAAACCTAGAAGATCCTAACATGTTAATCCTTAATTCTTTAAATATCCTCGAAATAAAATCTGTTAAAATTACTTGTAATGTCTAGTCACCCGAGTCTTATTGGAATTATGGAAATGTGAAGATTGTGTTTTGTACTGTATTTGCCTGTATTCCCTTATATTAAATTAAAAAGTACTTAATCGTTATCTCAAACGATGATATAAAAGTAAGGGTGCACTTTTATATAATAAAACTTAAAACACAGTTAGCAACTAATTTTTTTGGAATAAAATGTTACTAACGTGGAAGTTCAATGTTTCATTTGTTAATTTGCTATTACAGATCCAGAATATAATTTTCTTGTAAAATAAATTAAATTTGATTATTGTCTAAACATAAAAAATGCTTTATGTAATAGGACTTGGTTTAGGTGATGCAAAAGATATCACTGTGAAAGGATTAGAGATTCTGAAACGATGTGAATTGGTCTATTTAGAATCGTATACTTCGATTTTAACATGCGGAAAGGAAGAAATGGTAAACAAAACAATAATATTATTCACAAAAAATGTTTAATTAAGATTATTATTTTTTAGGAAAAGTTTTATGAAAAGGAAATTATTGTTGCTGATCGAGACTTTGTAGAGCAGGAAGCTGATATAATGTTGAACAATGCTGAAACAAAAGAAGTTGCTTTTTTGGTCGTCGGAGATCCATTTTCAGCAACAACACACACTGATCTTATTTTGAGAGCCAAGGAAAGAGGAATTAAATTTCAAATCATTCATAATGCGAGTATAATGAATGCAGTTGGATCTTGCGGTTTACAATTATATCATTTTGGTGAAACGATATCCATTCCTTTTTGGACAGATTCTTGGAAACCAGAAAGTTTTTACGAAAAAATCAAAGCAAACCGTTTACACGGTCTTCATACTTTATGTTTACTTGACATTAAAGTCAAGGAACCAACTTTTGAATCAATGACGAAAAAGAAGAAAGAATATATGCCACCAAAATTTATGACCGTCTCAGAAGCAGCAGATCAACTATTACAGATTGTTGAAAAAAAGAAATCGGAAGGAATTCAGGATTTAGCTTACGATGAAAACAGTATATTTGTAGGAGTTGCACGTATTGGTCATGAAAGCCAAAAAATCATTGTATGTTCCTTAGCAGAAATGAAAATTTTTGATTTAGGTCCACCACTTCATTCTTTAGTACTTCCTTCAAACAATTTGCATGAACTTGAGAGAGACTACTTACAGCAATTTTCAGAAAAACCGTTATAAAAAAATTTAAATTTGTTTTAACTTGACGTCACTTTTAAACGCATTTTTGCCGCAAAAATCAGAAAATAAAACAAAATTTTAAAAATATTAAGTTATTTTATTGATTTGAGTTCGTTTAGAACATTTTCATGATGAATGATGATGATAGAATCAAGGAAATCAATGAACGACTAAAGGAAATTGATGGACAGTTAGATAGGTTACGAAATTTGAAATTGAAACTTTTAGCAGAAAAAGAGAAACTTACAGACAAGAAACATTTTGAGAAATCAGAGAAATTATCTAAAACGGAATGGCAAAATGGTAAGGAAGACTCAAATTATGATATTCAATAAATTTACTACATTCTCAACATTTATTTTTTTAGAAACATATTCGTGGTCAGGGAATGTTCGTGAAAAATTAAAAAAAATTTTCAACATTGAAAAGTTTAGATCAATGCAATTGGAAACAATTAATGCAACACTATCAAAACATGATTTGATATATGTAGCACCAACTGGTGGAGGCAAATCTTTGACTTATCAGCTTCCAGCGTTAGTAGATAAAGGAATAACATTGGTTGTCTCACCATTAATTTCATTAATGGAAGATCAACTACATTCGTTAGAAAAAAGAGGAATACCTGCAAAAATGCTCTCAGCTCAGAGTACAAAGGAAGAGACTAAAAAGATTCACACTATTCTAGAAGATCCATCGCTTTCAACTTCTGATCAAATGAAATTATTGTATGTTACCCCGGAAAGAATGAGTAAAAGCAAAAGATTTATGCAAGCATTGCAAAAATGTTATCATAACAGCAAATTGGATAGAATAGCAATTGATGAAATACATTCAGTCTCAGTTTTGGGTCATGACTTTAGACCAGATTACAAGTTTTTAGGAAATATGAAAACACTGTTTCCAAATACTCCACTAATAGGAGTTACAGCAACAGCTTCTCGTAAAGTTTTGATAGATATTCAAAAAATACTTAACATTCGAGGATGCATAATATTCAACTCACCATTTAATAGACCAAATTTATATTATCATGTTATTGACAAGCCATCGGAAAATGAAGCATGTTATGATATGCTAGCTGACCTTTTATCAAATAGATATAAAGGACAATCTGGAATTATTTATACATTTTCAATCAAAGACACTGAAACGCTTACAAGTGAGCTACTTCAAAGAGATATCAAAGTTCGGCCTTATCATGCTCAATTAGAAGCACCACAGAGATCTAGCATTTATCGTCAATGGATGGAAAATAAAATACAAGCTGTTGTAGCAACTATTGCTTTTGGACTTGGAATTGATAAGCAAGATGTTCGATTTGTAATTCATCATACAATGAGTAAATCGATGGAAAACTTTTATCAAGAATCTGGTCGATGTGGACGAGATGGAAAATATGCTGAAAGTATATTAATGTATCGCATGGCGGATATGTTTAAAATTTCATCCATGACGTTTGCAGAAGTAAATGGATTGAAGAATGCATATTCAATGATTAACTATGCGATAAACTCAAAGAGATGTCGACGAGATCAGTTTGCTAAACATTTTACAGATGTTTGGAATGATGAAAATTGCGGAAAAATGTGTGATTGCTGCTTTCATAAGAATGAAATTCGTATAGTAAAACCTCCCGAAATTGATATTATGGAGCACTATCGTTCCTTGTTGAAGATCCTTGATAAAGCAAAATCAACTGATACCAAGTTGACTGCATTAAAACTTATAGATGCCTGGTTTCAAAAAGGAACAAAATCTGCAAGAGTTGATATGCCTGCACCAAATATTGACCGTTTTTATGGAGAGCAAATTTTGGTTTATTTAATAATTAACGATTATCTGAGAGAAGATTTCCATTACACAGCATATTCCACGAATTCCTACATAGTTCAAGGCCCAAAAATTCCTAAAGATAATGATATTGAATTCAGTCCATCTCGAGTCTATGAATTGCCATCTTTACAAAAACTCAAATTATATTTTGATGATATTAGTGAAATAAAACCAACCAGTAGTCGTCGTGAATCATCAAGCAACAATCATCGTCATTTTTCACAAAACAAACGTGAAACTTCTGAAACTCGAAAAAAATATTCAAGCAGTTTTCGCGATGGCTCAAATTATAATAAAATTGAAGGCAGTTATCGTGAAAAATCAAATTTGAATAATAGTAAAGATTACAGAAATAACTTTCCTAGTACATCTCGCGCTTCCTATGATCATCGTGAAAATTTCAAGCACAACAGCTCTTTTTCTTCAAATCATGACAAAAATGAACGATTTGACACAAGAAAATTCAAGTCAAATTCTTCTCGTTCTTCATCTCGTTCGTCTTATGTATCCTCCCGCTCTTCAAGCAATGACCGCAGCTTTTCAAACAGAAGTAGACGAGATGACAACAATTTCAAAACCTATCATTCCAGTAGAAAACGAAGATACAGCAATGAATATTATAATAACCCAAGAAAACAATCTAGGTCATTAAATGCAGAATCGTATACAAAAATATCTTCAACAGTGAAATCGGATGATGAAGATGATGTCATTATAGTAGAACCTAAAAAGCAAACTGCCATTCATATTGATTGAATTATATTTAAATGTAAAATAAAATGGAATAAACTGAAATACAATTTATATTTGAAAATATATTTATGCATCGCGTGGAAGTTTTAACGAATAAAATAAATTTGAATTCATTTGCGCCTTTTTTTTCAACATTTAAACCAGTCGTTTTAAACATTTTTTTTGTTAAGACACATTAAATAAATTTAAAAAAATGTTATCAATAGTTAGTTAATTCAGACTAAAATCATTGACGTGATTTTTAATACAAAAACATATTAAATAAATTAAAAATTTAATAAAGTGTGGAATTTACAGCATTGTTTGAGAACAACTGGATAAAACGAACATAAACAAAAATATTTTAAAACAAAACTTTGATTAATTTAATAAATGTGAAGTAATAATGGTTGTTAAAATCAGTTTATTTAATAATTCGATGAACCAAAGTATTGTGCTTTCAAATGACGAGATTACAATAATTGGCAGAGGATTTTTTGAGGTAAACTGAGAATTGTTGGATTTTTGTTCAATTTCATAATGTCGCAAAATTATTTTTTTCTAAATTAGTGCCAAGATAAAAGAGTGTCAAAAAAACATGGAGAAATAACTGTGTTAGACTCAACAATCAAGATAAAATCTTGTCATCAAAATCCAATTTTTTACAAAATTAAAAATGATCCAAAGAAAAACGTATTAAGAAAAGACTCAGAAGTTATTTTAGGCGATTCTGATAGGTTTTCTCTCTTGCCTGAAGAGTTTGAATGGACTATAAGAGTTGAACAAGAAAATAAGCAGAATGATAAGCCCACATCGACATTCCGTATTCGTCAAACTGATGAAATAAATGCAAATTTAACACAGTTGTTAAGAGAAGAATATGAAGCGCCAGATTTAGAATTACTTGAAACGCCAGATTTAGAAGGACGTGAAACACCTGATTTAGAAAGAACTCCATCACCAGATAACCTGCGACCACCGGAAGGTTTTCAATATAATCAAGGAAATGCTTTTGTAGTACAGGCAGTTTCATCTTCAAGTCGAAAAAGATCTTTGGATAATTCCGGTGAAACTGAGAATATCGGGATAAAAAAAATTAAGCAAATTTCCTCTGCACAAGTGCCTTCAAGTACTACCTCTGAAAGCGTACAACAAACAACTTCTGATTCATCATATGTGGTGCCTCAATCAAGTGATACAAATAATAGTACTTTATTAATTAATATTAAGCATGATCCTGACAGTACTAATATGAATAAACCACAACAAAATACAAAAGATCAAAATATTTCCACTTCTTCAACGATAAAAACAGAACCAACTGAAAACAATGATCAACAACCATCATCTTCTAATGCAGATGTGAAAGTTGACACAAGTACGGTTAAGAAAGAAGACAATCTTAATAATTCATCATGTCAGCAGCCATCAGTAAGACCAAGTTGTGAATTTGGCATTCGTTGTTATCGTATGACTGACGAACATCGAAGAGAATATGCACATCCCATGGACAATGATTATCGAAGACCTAATTTTCCACCCGCTCCTTTAAATGGTATACTATGCTTTATATTAAGCTTATCAAATGCGATTCATTTTTATTTTTATATATTAGCACCCAGATGTCCTTATTGGGATTCTTGCTACCGACGCAATCCCGAACATTTCCGAGAAATGGCCCATCCTTCATCCGGTAATAAAAAAGATATTTGAATTATTTCAATTGCTGATTATTTTTAATATAATTCTTAAAAAAAGCAGATTCTTACACATCCCAAAGACCCCCACAGATTCATATACAAATAAATCAAGTGGTTCCACCTCCTGCAAATCAATTGCCAAACAGAAACAGAATTCGTAATGTTCAAAATGTTGATGATGATGAAGATGGAATTTTTGATAGTGACAACGACATGTTTAATGATGGAGATGATAGTGATGTCGATCAGGACTACGAAATTGATTATTCACAGTCCACTTTCGATGATGATGAAGACAATGAATATGAAGAAAATAATTTAGAGGAATAAGAAATAACTGATGATTGAAATTCACAGAAAATTATGACACCTATAAAACAGAAATATATTTTTATTACTACATATTAAGAAAAAAGAAGAGTAATAATAAAGTGATAAGAAGCACAAGCATTTTTCACACGTTTTAATCAATCAATATAAAATTCATATTTTATAAGACGTCGTTTGTGTATGATGTCCAATATACAAAACCGAGTTGAAAGTTTCATCTTAATTCTTTTCTTAGATAGACGTCACTTGAAAGCATTGATTTAATACAGGAGATGATATAAAAATACTTTGAATATTTTATGGGTGCCAAGAAATATAATATCATTATAAGTTATAATGAAAGACAAAAGCTTAATTTTTGTCTCAATATACATTAATATATATGGATTCAATAAAATTACGACACACTTATCCACTCTTCACACATTAACACGCATCCTATATTTCTCATCATTACTCTCTCATACATTTATTTTTGGCATCATGGCATCATGACTAATGTCCCAGCGATCAGTAATTGATTAATAAGTCACTTCCAGATCTTAAAAACAAGATCCATATAAAACTTCCACAAATTTAACTTCATCATTCAACGGTTTTTCATAATTTAAACCTTATAACGGTCAAAAAAATTCAAACATTGTTCAGTAAACACTGCTAAAACATCGAAGAACATAGAAAAACACTGTAAAACAATGAAAAAACGTGTTGTTGTTGTTTTTTTTGTTGTTGTTTATGAAAATCAAAAATTGTTAATTATAGCAAATTTGAAACTTTTAAATGTCCGATGCGCCAATAACTTTATGGAACTGATCTTTTATTTTATTAATGCGTGTTGTTGTTGTTTTTTTGTTGTTGTTTATGAAAATCGACAGATTAAGTACCTTTTTGAAAAAAATGATGATCAAATGATAAATTCTTGAAACAAACAAATTATTAATTCCCAATCACGTTTTTCTTAAAAGAATATGAATTATACGTTTATTGGAATACAAGAAACAGAGAGCTGAATGAGATGTGAAGTGCAAAGTAAAGAATTGTGTGATATATCGCTCGTTATGGTATGTTTATGATCGTCTAGAGCCAACAGTTTAGTGTGCTTTATTTTTGATTAATTCTTTTCAACTTTCAATCAATTTTTTATTTTCTGTAATTAAGCATGATCTTGTTTTTACTTGAGAGAATTAAAAAACTGCATGATGCGGCGCATTTTGTCCTAGCTTTTCATGGGTTATAAATTTATGATTTTAAAAATAAATGAACAAAGCGACAAACTAATTTTACTCAAATTTTCATAAAAAGAGTCTTCGATCACTTTATCTCACTTAAAAGCCATAAAGTTTATTTTCTTCATCTTATAGATCATATTTTAAATTATGTGTGTTCATGTACATGTATATATGAACTCTAGATTCACTTAAGAAATAAAGAGATTCAAAACGTTCCCATGACTTCCAAAACTATAATAGTTTAGTTGATCTTTGGTCATTTGCTCCAAATTGGACAGCACTTATCATCATCAAACTTAAATAAACATGGAACAGCATAAAGCAATCACTTGACATAAAGCATTTTAAAATTCCATTTTTCAATGAATATTGTTTTCGTTTATTTATTCTTCCTTCTTAGTTCTTCACTGCTCGATCCATCTTCATATAATCATTCTAAATACTTTGTTGTACATTACGTGATCGCTGCGAAGACCAATGCCTTCAAGAAGTATTGTTTTTGATCTTTTTTTTTTTTAAAAATGAAAAGCTAGAAACTCAAAAGACAAAAGGAACAATACATTTTAAAGATAAAAACGCGATTATAATAAATTGCTTCTCGCTCCAAAAGTAAAGTTGCTCTTCTCTTCCTCCAAATGATTACATTAATGGACGTTGATATATTGATTTCACTTTCCAGCAACGGTTGTTCATTTAAATGTGACCCTACATGTGAGCTTTCTTGATGATATCAAAACATGTTCATCTGATAACATCCATTATTCTCTTTTTATATTCATCTTTCATCTTGAATATTGATTAGATCAAGATTAGACATTTTTTTTGAATAATAATTTGAATAAAAGTGTTTGTTGCTAAATTTCATTGCATATACCATGATTGGTGGACTTATGCAAAAATGTTACTTTTCATCTGTAAGAAATTGCAAATTCAGATCAAAATGTGAAACACTTAAACAAAATCTTAAATTTTTAAGTTAGGCATATACATACATGTTACTTGAATGATCTGTAGATCTATAGTTTTGAGCAAAAAAGTAAGCATAATGATTTTTTGTTACTCGGAGAAAATTCAATAAGTAAACGAAAAACAAAAGATTTGATTGAGTGGATAAAAGATGAACGTGTACGAAGGTGTGGTAATTTGAATGTGCTAACAAATCTTAATAAATCAAGTCAAATTCTGATCACCATCAATTCTCTTAGATATTTCATATTAAATGATGTGATAGACATAAATATATATAGATGAATAGCTGACGTATTGTTATAAAAATTGAATTATTAGAAAGAATTCTGTTGAAATTAGATCATTTTGAAACACTTTATGTATTTATAGAAATAATTGATGAATCACGTTGGAATTCTTTTAAAATAAAAAGTGGTCTTTAACAAATTGTTCTTGCCTCTTGAGAAATTAAATGGAAACACTTTGACTATATATGTAGTAAATTTATATTCGTGTGATTCAACAATCTAAAGTGATGTCAAGTGTTTATCTTCGTTGAAAAAAAATATTCATCGTGCTGATGCCTTTTTAAAAGCGAGAAGATGTGCTAATTGTAAATTTTTCTGATGATTGCATGCTATAAAGATTTTTTTTAATTAATCGTATTTTATATTAACATGGCACATGTTATTATTATTTTTTTTAAAAGGATTTTGATAAATATTTACAAAAAAATGTCTCTTCTTTCACAAAATCATCATTTCATATTGAATTTATTGAAAATAAAAGAAGACCAAACAACAACAGACAAAAAATATGTCAAACGTAAAGTAATAAAAATTTAATAATGAGAAAACCTTTGGTGGTAATATCAGCTATAAAAAACTAACAACTATTTATTTAAATGAGTCCACTATATTCACCCATCTATCTATCTAATTTAGTATCGAATATCGATCAATAAGTTTATGCGCTTTATGATATTCTCCGTCGTCCATTGACATGATCTCTATTGTGTGTGACATTATTACACAAAAAAAAACTTTTATTACTCAAACGCTAAACACGTTAAGGTATCGAATTTCATCGTTCTTTCTTCGTCTTTGTGCTTATGAAAAATATTTTTATGACTTTTTGAGTGGATATTGAGATACTAACAATGGAAGAAACATGATTATTCTACGATAAGAATGATTTTTATGGCATTAAATTGCTGATATAATTTTCAAACTCAACAGTTTCTATTGATTTGTATTCCAAATGCCAATAAATAAATTTTTAGTGCATTTTGTCTATTAGCTAATTTTTAATGTGTGATGGCTTTTACTTTTTTCAGGAAAATACCTTTCTGTAGTCAATAACTTTTTAGTTTTAATATGTTGCTATTAAAACTTCTATTTTTATGAGTTAAGCTTAGTCACAAATGTATTTTATTCAATTTTAAATGCAATTTAAGTATTCAATCATCATCATTTTAATCAGACAGATAAGAGACTTAAATGCTATAAAATTATTAATGAAATATAAAAATAATAGCGGAATTTAGCTCATAAAACTTTAAAAAGTCGTAAAAATATAACTTTAGGACAATCACCGAAAAAAGGCACCGAAATCTCACATAAAATTTACTTTTATTGACTATAAATCTACTAAGCACGGACTGTGAAACTTGTTAATATCGTTTTCAGACAAGAAAAGCTTTAATTTCTTCGCCAAAGAAGCTATAAAAATTATAAAAGAAATTTTTATTAGCATTTAATTAGCTGTTCCACTTGATTTGTGCGTTATGACAGCTCACTAATTGATTCAAAATTTAATGGGGGGCATTTTCTTATTCTTTCCATTTATAGTGTGTATTAATGAACGTCAATATCCACACGTTTTATGATAAACTTCTTGATATAGATTATCATTATACCTTATTCCATACCACAATCTTTGTCAAGTTCAAATTGCTTTTTACCTACTTCACAAATAAATTGTTGATTTAGAAACAACAATAACTTCATGTGTGTAATTCACATGGAGAGAACAATTGTTAAGTATCTAAATTGTCGACTGGTTTCTCATTCAAATCATGTTGTATTGCATAATCGTCAAACTTCAACTTGTAGCGCGCGGGAAACCTAGAAAAAAAGATTATTGTAACGAAACGGAATAAGAACTCATGTGTGAAGGTCACGGGAAATTTTTTTTTACTTTGCACATTATTTGCAGACAACAAGGTTTTTTCGTAGCCGAAATTGCATGACTTTTTATTACTTAAACAATATTTGCTCACCCATATAATATGTCTATGATTATAAAACTATTGTCAGGCTGCATATCTTACGTAACTGTCCCATATTATAATTCTCTTCTATCTTTAAACATTCTTCATTTCTATTCATTATTGTATTGCTATTGATGAACTAATTAAGTAATAAAAATGATTGTAAAGACATTTTCGGCAAAAGCAAAACAAAACGCCCAGATTTTCATCTCCGTATTAAACCTATGCAAAAAAAATATTTACCTAAATTTTATTGAACTTTAATTTTTTACCGTCAGGACTTAAAAAATATGCCTTTTAAAAAATTACTGTCTCATGTTTTTTTTGGCATAGCCGTAAAATTTTTTAGGAGCTATAAAAATTGCATCAATTTGCAACAAATACAAACATAATTGAAGATGTATATTCCAGTATTGCACATCATCACGTTGGAAGTGAATGCAAAGAAGAAATGTTAAAATTCAGGTAGGAGTTGGCAGCATTTGCAATGCTCCGATTCGTTGATCCATTTCCCCTACTTTTGCTTCTCTTGTTTCTTTGCATTACTTTATATTTATTCTTTTGGACCAGAAAACGGAAACATGATACAGATTTAACTGGCATATTTATTTGATGAATATATCACGCTGTCTATATATCCCTGCGCTGTGAAGATTAAAAATGAATTTAAATGAAACGATATTCAGGATCAACATTGAATCTTATTTAAATCCAGAAATTTTATCAATTCATTTATATAAAATATGTATATTTTTTTAAAAGAAAATGACAATATTTTTCCAATTTAATATAGAATGTAGATGTTCTATATTCTGAGCTTCCAGGTATGAATTTAATATTAAATTTATAACTGATTTTTTTTGGTTAGTTTCCTCCTTTATGCATTCACATTGGGTGACACAGGATGACTATATGTCTAACATAGGGTGACTTTATGTCAAAAGGACATAATTTAATATTTTTAGTTTCTATAGCTTTTCTTTTTGTTAAATTAATTCAATAATTCATACTAACAATTTTATATTTAGTTATACCTGGTTAGCCTGATTGATCCATTGTGTTCATAAATTTTAATTAATTATATGTCTAACCCTTTGAATTTGATGCTGATTAAGATAATAGTGCATCTGTTGTGTCATAAAAATCATAACTTTCATATAAACGATCTTGTAGTTCGTTTAATGAATCATGAAATATTTCAATGGTAAAGAAAAGTCTGAGAGAAAATATTTAGAATAAAATTAACATAAATGGGCAACAGGTGATCTACATAATCAGTTTAACTTACATGTAATAAAGAATAATTGGAATAGATAGGCATAAAATGAATTTTAATTAAAACCATATCGTTGAAAAGAAGGTATAACAGCTATCAATAAATGAATCATATCATGGTCATAAGTAATGTGTATCTCACGAGATCTTTAGAAAAATAAACATTTATGATGGGAAGGAAGACAAGTGAACGCCTCTCAATTTTCTTCTTTAAATTGAATTAATATCTTTTTTCTCCTTTTTCATTAGCTTTTGCATTAAGTATTGAGTTAAATACTCCCATTTTGTCTTATTTACCATTGCTGTTTCATTTAAAATACCTACATACCTAAAATATTTTTTCATATTTATCCATCCGGGACACCGTGAAGGACTCTCCTAATTTGTGTCGCTCGGGCATCATATTCGGTCTCTATCGATCTTTTAGAGTTTCGTAAAGAATTAGAGGTAAATTGTAAATTTAATTTCATTTCGTTGCCTTGTGTACATTAAACATATCATATTCTGATATTAGATCACATTTTACACGGTTTCAATATTGTTTTAGTTTCATATTCTTTCTCTTCTCTTCTTCATTTTTTTTTCAGACATGCCTTAAAGATGTTGAACGTTTTTATCATAGACAATATATCAAACATCATTAAATAAAAATTTTCTTCTTCTTCCTCTTTAAAATGAAGCGCAATATCGATTATTCAATTTATTTTAGGTTGATAAAAATTAAATTAAAGGAACTTCCAAAACACATTTTAAGTTTGAATTTCTTCTTATCATTTCTATAAAAAAAAACAAGTACCTACTTACTGATCTTGAATTTCATTATTTAGAATAATTTATTGAAAAACTATACAGTTTTGGTTTTGGATTAAAGAATGGAAAGAGAAAAAAGGGCGGATGGTTTCAATTTCGTGACTTTTAATCTTTGTAACCTCTCTTCTCTCTCTAATATTGCATTCATGTGGAAACTAGATAACAATCTCCAATAATCAAACATTATAAAATATTACACAATTTGTGAGATTTGCAGTCTATCGCAGTATGGATTTGAAAATAATTGGTAACTGAAAAATTGCAAAATACCTGATTGAAAATGTATTCGAAAAATCTAAAGACTGTCAAAATTGATATACTTTAGAAAACATCATTCACGATTCTTTCATAAAATTTTAGAAATTCAATAGAAAAGACAGAAAAGACAAAATAAGAAGGAATAACTCACTTTAAAGAATTCGCGTTCGTACGTATGTATGTGAAAAAGTTCATGAACTGAAAACAATATTAATTAATTTATCGATACATATTTTTTGTTTAATGCTAAGGAACTAAAAGTTAAAATTATTATTGAGATCATGAAGGTACGTTTATGATTTGTATATTGTTGTTAGCTTTTTCTTGACTTTATTGCCACACCACGTCTGCTCCGTCTCTATCAACATACTATATTGTATGCTGAATTCGAATAAGCGAAATGGGATTATGGATTGTGAAAAGAACAACATATAAATTATTACGGACAATAACTTCGCTTTAGTTTTTAATATTATATTTTTCCTTCAAATTATCTTTCATTTCTTTTCAATTCTATTTTCATGATAGAGATCTTTCTCTTAAGGTTGAACGTATGTATGTTACATGCTTATGTGGAGAGCGAGAAAGCTAATAGCATGTGTGCCTTATGATGACATGAGTCTGAGAACTGCTCAATCTAATTTCTTAGGAAGCAGCAGGCGGTCAACGAAAATTAGTTAAACGATGTAGAATGTGAGATTGAACTAGCACGCGGTTATTTTCTGTGTAATGATTTTAATTACTACACAACATGAAATAATTTAATAGTTCACATTTATAATTTAAGTACGAGAAATTAACAAGAGAAATTAAGCTTGGCATTTCATATTGTTCCTTTAAATTTTATTATTTTTATCATAAAATTACACGAAATTTTGCGAACATTGAACATTTTTTTGTAAAAAAGATGAATTTAGATTGAGCCCAATTGTTTTAAAAAATAGCGCATCGCAATATTTATTTATTCACATGACTTGTCCGTTTCCATCTTTTCACATTTCTTTTGATGCGTATTGCTTTGAGCATGATGCTCATAAGACTAAAGAAGAAGTAACGAAACAGCCACACAATACATTAAAATAATAATAATAAGATTATTAATAATAGTAAAGCAAAGCAGTTCCCATGAAAGTGATGATTGAGGAAACAGATAGTTTTCTTTTGACGATAATTTACTAAAAATGAAATGAAAGCATGGAAATTTGTTTGAGTCTTACCAAGTCTTAATTGCAATTTAATTATCGATTTATCGCAATTAATCATCCATTTCATCACACACCGCAACATGAAAGACTTGAAAATCAAAACAATCAAAATTATCTCAATTTTGTTGTGTGCTTCATTAACTTTATTTTAACACTCGTATATCCATCTCAATGAAACAAATGATTTCAAATTAGAGTACTCAGTAGTAGCGTAAGTAAATGATAGAGTAAAAACAGTGAGAAGCATCAAGTAATAGTAAAAGAGTGAGTGAGAAACAAATAAGGCAATCATAATCATTTGAGCCAACTGTGCGCTTAAATTAAACACATGTTAGCGAAAAATAAATTCACGGCTTAAGGCGATCACAAACTGTGCGTATAAAAAACAGAGTTGTATATATGTGCTGATGTATACTGTACAAGATATCAAGTTTCATTTGCAATATTTAACAAAGCGCAACTCTGCTGTGGCTATATTGCATTGAATGAACGAAAATGTTATGATGAAATGGTTCATTAAGATGAACATAAAATATTTAGGTAGCAATATCTTTCGTCGCTAGATCATTTTTTTCATCAGTTTCTCTCTTCATTAACAAAATAAATGTAGTAGCAAAAGCGCGGTTTTAATGGATCTAATTTAATGACTAAATTACAATCATTAAGTGGCGAGAGTTTTTAGCAATAAATTTGAGGTTACCCCATCATAATCTCAATAATAATGATGTATTAATGTCATTATTACTTGCTACGATAATTTATTAACAACTTTTAGTTACAACTTTTATTTTAAGCACCGATATTCAATCTTTAATTGACTTTTTCAGACTTTCGAATGTAATCAGTGTGGGATTTGATTTAAATCAATTAACGAAGTTAGCTTACATATTTGAGTTTAATCATGCTTATCGATTAAAACATTAATTCCTTCGTCCATGTTTTCTGCAGATAATATTATCTGCTTCTTCGGATTTACAAGAATGAAAAAAACTATGTATAGACGTTTATTTTTTAACATTCCAAGAGGATTTATAGAAGTAGAGCATAAAGTGCACATTTATAATTTCTGAGATTGTGTATAGCGGACGCTCACTAACTGTAGCCACTTCGTTCGGAAATTCCGTGCAAATAAGTTTTTTTTTTTAATCATATAAGACAGTCTTTAAGAATTCCATAGGTGTCACCCATTGCTAACATTAATTTTCATAAGGTGATAGGAAATATGGACAAAAACTTTTCACAATATGTGTGCATCTACGATTGAAAAATTGTTTTTATTGAAACATAAATCTCACGATTATGAAATCGTGAGTGATTTTAAATTATGCCGTAAACAAATTAAATTCTCATCATCTTCATTATAATTATTTGAGTATGATGCTTCACCTGTGGAGTTTTTTTTTATTATTTCGAGCGATATATTTCACAAATCATCATCTTCATCATAATCGTCAATAGTTTTTTAACATCGTGATTTTACAAGCATAATGATTTATTAGACGTTTTAAGGCTAGAGCACCGTCACTTCGGGCGGAAATTTTTTCATTTCATTTATTGTTATTGGTATGAAGTTGAAAATGAATATGGTATTGAAATTTAATTATCGACGTGTTGTTATTATTGAATATTCAATTATAACGGAAACATCAAAATTGAAAGATCTGCATGGCATTTCATAGATCAAAACTGTTCAACACAACTAATAAAGGATTAAATGGAATTAATAAATCAATAATTTTCAGTTGGAACAATATTTTCACGATTGTACAAGCAGAAAAGAGGCAATAATTTAGTGATCTTAGAGAATGCCTAATTATATTAGATTACTTTTCTGCTGGTCCAGTCATCTTATTTAGTGTGTGTTAATTGACTACTAAACTTATGGCTAACGAGTTCACTTAATCATGCAATTCTAGTGTTAAGAATCGAAAGTCTTCATTGACAAACATTCAAAAATCTATATTTTTTTAGTAGATTGAAAAACCACGATCATTTTTAATAATATAATTAATGATGTGTAAATAAGTATTGATTTTGTAGTTCATTCTAATTTCACTGAGTTAACAATACTCGGCGTAATTATTATTCGAATCGTTTACATTTTTATTCAAATTTCTGGTAAAATTTTGTGTTTTTAATCGAGTGAAACATTAAAATGCCTTAAATGGTCATCTACAGACAGTTGTAAACTTGTACTGAAATTAAACAAGAACTGTAATAAGATCCATAATTAGTGAATTTAATACGTTCATGACCTCCTAATACCTGTTGGAATATCACTAATTTCTTCCGTTTTACTTAAAACACATAAATTCTAATAGGTGAGGAAAGGTGACCAAATTATTAGAGCTCATTAAAATGTATTGCATTACTTGTTGATTCTTAAATAATGATTGAAATTACTGCAGGAAAAATGTATAAAATTAAATAGATGACAAAGCACATAAATACGTTTGTTTGGGAAATAACATATATGCCACTTTTCACTGCTGATCTGGAAACAATTGAAACAATTTTGAAAAGAATAAACACGTCTTAGAATTATAATTTATATTCATGGTTCACATGTCAAATCTAATTTATTTACTTAATGACAAAAATTGTTTTATGAAATTAATTTTTTTTTACCAAAAAACACCAAGAATAAGTGTTGTTGCTGCAAATTACAATTTTTTCGGCCAAACTACTAACTGAAAAATTTCTCTTTGTTCATTATATCTCGGACCTTCACATCAACTTACTGTAAATTGTCGCTCGATGCGAAAAAAATTAATGTTTTGACAATTTTTGTGAAGAACGTAATAATTGAGTGAGAGTCTCATAAAAAGCAGGGTAACATTATAGCAATTTTCGACTTTTCAAAAATTTTATAGCCAACAATGCGAGTAAATTGTTATAATTTAAATGTTGTGTTTTGAACAATGTGAATCTTCCGATTTAAAACATCAGATTATCTTGTTTGAAAAGAAGGAAGACGAAGTAATAGTCGAAAATTACTTAACATTTTGAATTTCTTATGATTTTATTTTAGCCATACAAGTTCCAGAAGTAAATTATTAAATATATGTCTTAGTTGATTTTTTAAGAAATTATTAAAGAAATCTGAATTGAAATTTAATTAAAGAAATTATTTTCATTTTGTTTCCTTACCATGGTTTTCATTTAAGTAAACAATTTCAAGATCCTAAAATTAATGAATTTTTAATTTTATAAAAAAACATCACTTTACGAAGTAATGATTTATAACTTTAAAACGGTAAAACTTCATTAACATTGCAAAACCCGTTAAAAGCTACACTGCAGTTCCTGTTGATGTCTCAATTTCTCAATTCATCATTTGTTGTAGTCTTTATGGAGTTTCGCGAGACGTAAAAATCATTACTAAAGTGCATAAAAGTTGACATGAATGAAATTAGTATTAACACATTTTCCATGCTGTCTACAGATATTTCATACTTAAATGAATCATAATAATGTGTTTATGAGCATCAAAGTGCATGTAGGTACAGTTATTATATGTGTCATGAGTCATAAATTAAATCACTTTAACTTCATATTTTCTTCAATTTCAAACCAAATCAAAAATTGATAATGACAAAGAAGCAAAGCTCGAAGTTGATTTTTCCATACAAATATCGAGTCGACTTTGTGCTCTTCAAAGAATGCTGAATTTATGTAAAATTTAAAAGCCAATTATAACATAAATGCTTGAGTCGATATTTTCTTCTCATCAAACACATGCTAAATCTAAATTATTTTGAGTATCTCACATCAATCGAAATTGTAATGAATATACGCGCATATGTCTAATTTATAAGAAAGAACAATTGAAAAGTAAATTGTCGACTCAAATTTTTTCCGCTTATTTTTCATTCAATTCATGTTAAGTTGCATAATCTTCAAACTTCAACTTGTAACGCGCGGGAAACCTAGAAAAAATGATTATTGTAACGAAACGGAATAAGAACTTACATGTGAAGGTCACGTGAATTTTTCAGTTTGATTATTTGCAATACCTTTGTGACAACTTTATTATTTTATGATTTCATTGTCGCGCGTGACTGATAAGATTAACAGAAGTTTTAAAGTTCTCAAACACTTGAACATTAAATTGTTAAAAAGCGATTGTTGTAGGAGTATGAAATAATATTTCACATTTGTGACAGGTGCTGATCATACAAATCTTATTTCTGTATTATTTAAAATTTATTATAATGTTCGAGTCGAGTGAAAAGAAAAAATACTTAAATATTTTTGTGATTGGCAAGTAGTTAAAAGAAGAGAGAAGCAACAATGAACATGAAATTTCTTTAAAGGTCCAAGATGAGATGCTGTTGATCATGATGTTGACAGGATGAAAAGAAATTAAAATAATGAAATAAAAAAATTGAACTCATGTAGACATTTATAGCAGTGATCTGTACGCATTCATGTCAAGTATTTATACATCATCAAAATAATAATTGTTTTTTGAGAACAGATACTGAAAATATTAGAGATCCCGCAATTTCGAAATATTTACTTAACGTTTAAACGTTCGATTCTTGGAATCTCTAATTATTTCAATAAAATCTTTGAGAATGAATGAGATATACAATATAAGTATCAAACTATCTTTCAATAAAAGTCAATATGTCTCGAAAAACTCGCGTGGATGTTAAATTTCGTTGAAGCATTCTTAAATGCTCACATAAAATTTAATAATGAAATCATAACAAAAGAAAGGAACAGTTATTGATTTTAGCAGTTGGTATGATTTTATGGTCCATGCTCATGATATTGATTAAGATGTAATACTGGAACTAAAAAGATTTAAAGGAATTAAAAAAATTTAACATTTTTTTTAAAATCTCAAATTTCCTGCAAAAAAAAAAACATTTGAGTTAAAAAATATCGTTATTAAATCTCATAATAACGTAAAAGCGTAACCTTGGCACAGAAAGAATGAATACATAGAGACATAGATAAATGTGGAGAACATAAGGGGTTGACATAGTAACATATTCACTAGTAAGTAAGTCATAGTTTAATGCTTGTGAAACAATTGTAATATTATAATCACATTAAGACGTGAAAAAGTGCTCACAATAGATTTTTATTGTTTGCATGCATGAAAAATTTATTTCAAATTTTCCGCGACCTTGACAAAAATAAATAAAATTACAATAAGCAATACAAAAATATTAATGAAAACAATTGTGCATTAATACTGCAGAAAATTGTCGTTCATGAAATTAAGCTAGCTATAAGACAATTTTGGATATCAAAGAGACAAAATTCTTTCAATTCTTCAGCAAATCAGTAAATGTGACAAGATCTTTCCGATAGGTTTCAACGGAAAGGATTGAAGAAGAAAATACAAATTTTAATCTCTTTCTCAATAATTTCATTTAATTTCTTGCACTATATGTGGTAATTTCATTTCTATTTCAAACAAACAATTTTTTTGCCTTGTATTCGCCCCTTTTCTTGGCCTTTTGTCTTCTTGTTAAGGAAGCAACATAAAGAGAAGAAGTTCATAAATATTTCACAACGCATTTAATCCTTTCTTCGATGAAAAAACTCTTCTTGTTTTAGAATCCTTTTTAGCACCTCCTGTTGTGTTTCTGCCTCTGTCATAAATATTATGAATACATTATGACTTTATCTTTACTTCAATTTTGAATAGACTCAGCAACTGGACATTCAATTGCAAACCTTTTTCTTGCAAGATACGTATAGAATGGAAAGCCACAATTGTAATAATTTTTTTGGAAGCACGAACGAAGAAAGAATAAAATGCAAAAGGAAAGAACAAAATGTGTGTCAGGTAGGGTTTAAGGAAGAAATAAAAAATGCAACAATAAAGGAGTTAAAAAGATTATGAATTTGGTCAGAGTAATAATAACTGTGGTAATTGGCTTTAACTATACATTCTTCAATCACAATGAGACATTCAAACAGCAATTTTTTTCCTTGTCTTCACCAAAAAAAGCAAAGGAAAGAAATTTAGAGCAATAAATTTTAGGATCATTCCATAAGTTATACGATGGTCGAAATTTATTATTCTACCTTCTAATTTTTGGGGTCACTAAGTATTTATGACCTAAAGGTAAATGTGAATTAAATTGTAATAATGGAAGTCCATTTGTATATTATATGCTATGCACTGAATATTTCCCTGCTAATAATTAATTCATTATTACTTTTTATTATTTATTATATTTCTTTGAGAATTTTAATACATTTGACAGCTCAAGTATAAATTCATATCATGTTTGACTGCAAAATGAACTGATTTGGAATCATGTTATTGATACGCTTTTATTTAAATTCAAATAAATTTTTTAGGTTTATTCTAATACATAGCTTGATTTTTGGATAACACAAGACCGGAAGAGCACAGCGGGTTGGCCACAGCACTGCTACGTTGCCGCAAAGTTGACGTGACGGTTGATTTCGATTCATTTTTAAGATGAAAAATCCAGTTTGCACCATTGTGTCACTCGGGGTGCCTTAATATATGATAACTAAAATATTTTTGACTCAAAATGTAAATTTAGAAAAAATAATTTAAGAAAATAAAATAAATAGAAGAGTCGAGCAGAAATAGCAGAAAAATTAATCGCAAACCAAAACAAACAGAATATGGCTAGCAGTAGAAAGGAAAAATAAGTTCTAAATCCTTCCTTTTTGCATTGTATTGTCATATTTTATTTTATTTCAGAATATTGAAAATGCATAAAATTGAGCTGAATAATTGTTTATTTTACTCAATATTTTTGTTATTTTACAATTGCCCATAAATAATAATGTTTTCTCTAATGCTTTAAATATTCGCAAAATACATAAAAATTTGTGGCACATTTTTCTACTTTTTTGAATTTTTTACTATTTTGCAAAATGTAAAGTAAGAAACGACTTCAGAAAAAATAAAAAAGCGCATTTGAAGCAAATCCTGAGTAGATATTAATACAACAAAATACAGTAAAGATCAAACTGAATAAGTTTAAAGCATATTTGGATTTATTTTTAAAATTTTATATTTTCTTTCTAGGTAAATTTAAATTGTTTTCAAAATCATAAAAATTTGGTTTAAGGAAAAATTCATGTTGACAAAAATATTGCTATGCTATATATCTTACGTAACTGTCCCATCTTCTGATTCCTTTCTTTCCTCGAATTTTCTTCATTTCTATTCATTACTGTATTGCTTTTAATGAACTAATTAAGTCATAAAAAAATTGTAAAAAGATTTTCAGCAAAGCAAAACAAAACGCCCAAAAAACTTAAATTTCATCAATAAAAAGTCCTTTGCAAAAATTTTCTTGCCTGAACCTTATTAGGGATCTAAAAAATATTCTTTTATCGCGATAGACCTTAAAAAATATGCCTTTAAAAAATTACTGTCTCATGTCATATATCTCGTGATGCAATAAAAAATTGCATCAATTTGCAATATCACATGCACAAATACATTGAAAGATATATTTCCAATATTGCACATGATCGTATTGGAAGTAAATATGAGTAAGAAATTCAGGTAGGAGTTGACAGTGTTAGCAATGCTCCGATTCGTTGATCCATTTCCCCTTCTTTTTCTTCTCTCTGTATGTGTGTTCTGTATCTTAAGATATATACTGGAAAGTCTCAAAGTATGAATTCTTTGCGTTTGAATGTTGTTGTTTCTTCTTGTTTTTCTTTCTTCTATCTACATTGTTGTGTGTTGCTTCTCTTTCAAACAGGTTTACTAATAATTTTGTGATATTTCCAATTCAGTTATTTTTTAGATTTTGATGTGCGCACAATCGATTTTTGTTTTGTCTAACAAATTTTTTTTCTTCTGTATTTTGGTTAAATAGTATGATAAAAAGACAAATACCGAATGCTTACGACAAAGGTATGATCACGTGCGCGATAAAAAATATATATATAAAAAATATGATAAAAGTGTAAAGGATTTAGAATAAAAGTGTTAATTTATTTTAAAAAAATTAAAATAAGAAAAATTAAAAATAAAAAAAAAAGAATTGCTAAAAAGTCAATAAGTTAAAGATTTAAAATTAAGAAAATATAATTATATAAACAAAAAAGAAAACATGGTTGTGGATTTAGAAAATCAATTGAAAGCTTAACTATAAAAAGGATTTAAGTTATTGTTATACAAAAAAAAAATTAAGCAACAAAATAAGAGGAGAAAGACAAGCCAAGGAGGATAAAAATTGTTTTTCTTTTTATTAAATATCAAAATCAAGGTATGTAACATGAAAAAAGATTTAAAAAAAATTCATTCTCTCGCTTATCCCGCATTTGAGTCTTTTGTTTTGTAAAACTACAAATTTCATTATGAGCTTTGTGACTTATGACTTCATAATTCATTAAAACTTTTTTTTTTCTTGATTGATTGATAGTTTTTTGAAATTTGTTCATAGACAAATTGTAACTGATTTCTATTTTAACAATGAAGTATTGAAAATACACATTTTGACTTTGCTAAGTTTCGTCATATAATATATGCAAAATAGAACTGATCCGATTTATTTGAATATATTGAATATATTTGGATCATGAATCATTTTAAATTCAGTCTACTAAATTTACTAAAGTATTGGTCCTTAAAAATAATTAGAAGGAATATAATTTGTTCATCTTTTTCATAGTTAGTAACAATCAATTTGGCACCCAAGAGTGAATATTTAATGTTAAAAATATTTTATAGACCTATAAAAAAAACATTGTAATTTTAAACACATCGAAGTTTTAAATTTGTAAAATTATTGACATTCATTGAACTATTGAAATTTTTAAACTCAATTAATATAAAGAAAAATATATTTGCATAACTTGAACTTAATTTCCTTCTGCCACTCACATTTTTCACACACAAATTATTAAGAAGAAAAAACCGCAAAAGCGAACGAGAATCATTACTTATTTTATTAACAATTTGTATTGCAGAATGCAATGTAAGAAAACGAAAAGAGAACAAGAAAAAGGTCAAAGCAATGGTTCAGTGAGAATCAGCAACAATCATAATAATAAATGAAGAATTCACTAAAATTCGAGTTGAAAATATTCTTTTTTAATAACAAACAAATCCATCGCATATTATTATTGTTACGAGTAGTGTGTGGATTATTGTGTGGAAAAATTTAGTAGTAAGTGCAACGTGTAGCCAACTGAAAAGGATGAGGAACAACGAAAAGCAATTTATTTAACAACAATCGCATTAAAAAATTGCAGGCAATTTTTCTTTTGTTTTGAGTGGCGATTTTAAATGATTTTGTCGTAAATTTTATATGCAAAAAATTACAACTTCATGGATATTTGGATTCACTTCTTTGTCTCCGTTAACATATTCTTCTTCTTCTTTTGTTGAATATTTTATGACGAAGACACTCTTGAGCAGATTAAAAATGGATTATAAACAGATTTAAAAGTTTTATTAACCTGTTGAACATCAGCATTGTGTGTGGCTATCGTTTGCATTAATTAAATAATTACTACTCCATGAAAATGTGCAGTTTTTGAATTTTTAAAACTTCTCAAAGACAAATTTGAATTTTTACACATATTGTGTGAAAATACTCAGTCAGTGTCACTTACAGTCTACGAACTAAATAGATTTTAATGTAAAACTTTTTATTCACTGCCAGTAACATTCTGAAAAAATGTATCCATTGCAAATAAATATTAAAAGATTCTATGTACAGTTTGCTATTTTTAAATACTCACATCAAGATCTAGATAATCTTATTGTTTCCAGTCAATGTGCATTAAAAACGTGTCAGATCCTACAACAAACGGATGTCGTGAATTTGAATTGTAATTTTGTTTTACATTTCTTTTAAAATGCACATCATTTAAAAAATGATGGATGACTTTTTCGATTTATTTTCCATTGTACCTTGATTGTGCCTATATAAAAATAAATTAAATTAACTTTATTATTCGAATGGTAATTAAAAGTATTATTGTGTGATATATAAATATTTTATGACCGAAACTTTATACAAAAAGAGACGAGATGAAGGAATTGACTCTGTGTTTGGAATTTTCGTTCAAAAAAATGTGGCCTCTGGATAAAATATTTTGCATTATTGCTGTTTTATCGACACTTAAACTTTTATATAGGCGCCATTTTTGACGTTTATCAGTTTACTCTACTGCGAAATTTTTGTCGAATAGCTTCCACGTTTAAACAAAATTCATTTGACATATTAAGAGTGATGAATACAAAATTTGCAAAACTTTACTCTAAAGTTGTAACTCGATACTTAAAAAATGTTCATATTCATCAGTCTTCCTTTAAAATCAAGCCTAAGTATAAATTAATTCTAAGTGCTATCGCTTAAAAGTATTTGAGCAAGTAAAATAAATTCTTGGTACGCTAAGTGTTGCATAAATATGATAGAAATGTAATAAAAAAGACAAGAAAAAAGTAAAAGCAAAAACATCCTGCAAGGCAACCGATCAATTTACTTATTATGCTTCGTTTAACATTTTTTCAATTAAGTACCTAAATGAAGAAAAATAGTCGAGAAATAATTAATTTGCTAAGATAAAAGTAAACATTGTAAGGCAATTTGGTGAGATGAAGGGAATTGGTAGTGCTATAATATAAACGAGAAAGCTATTTATACAATATATTATAGAGATGTATATGACATATTTTAATATTAAGATTAACTGGCTTATCTGAATCTGATTTATTTAAGTAACGTTCGCAAGAAGGTAACAAAACATTCTTTTAATGAACTATCAAACGATTTTTTATTGCATTCAATAATAAAAAGAAGAGAAAAAGTAAAAATATTCCATAAGAATCCCATTTAACTGGGGAAATAATCTTTATGAAATATACGCGTTTTCATCTTTGTCGGCATCGGCTTTTTTATGATGATATTTCTCTTTCACTCACTATCTATCGCTATCTCTCCATTTAACTTTTTTTCATTCTCATTCTTAATAACCTAATGTGTAGTATGAGTCAGTATGACTTTTAACACTTTATAAGCGATGAAAATATTTATAAATAAGAGAATTATTTAGATATCCAATAAAATTTTATTATGTATGCGGAAAGAAACGCTTAAATGTGCTTTATTACTGATCTATCGACGAAACTTTATGATTGTGACTTCTTTTTATCCTTTCAAATAAATGTGTATCCATGTCTAGAAAGAAAATATGTAATTAACATCTATTTGAAAGCAGTTTATTGAAATCTTTTCGACACATCAAAATCTAAAATTGTTCTGCATATTACATCGTGATAATTACACAACCTGATATTAAAATTGATCCCAAGTGTTATCGACTTTTAATTAATTGTAAGCAATAGCATTTCACAATATATGCTCTTTTGTCACTTATATGAATAAAGCATGCATGCGTTTTTAATATAATAATATAATATAGAAGGAAAAGATTGAATTTTAAATGCCGACAGATTTATGTAAACATAAAAGACTACCAAAAGCAAATAAAAAATTCCATTTGGTACCAACCGTTAACAACAACAGGTTAAATTATAATAAAGAAGTAAGCACACATATATGTGAGTGAAAGAGAATTGATGGCACACCTTGGTTCCATAGTCAACTAGAAGTTAAATGTTGACTTTTTCTATTCATACATAGATATTTGAATAATTATTGAATAAACAAAATCTGAACATTTGCCTATTGAACTTCTTCTTTATCACATCATTTTTCTTAGTATTATATTGAAATGAGATGGAGATAGATCGTTTATTGAGAAATATTGGGTGCTCGAATATATGCGAAGTGGACTTGTAGTATTATACACAAGCAAATACGGTTGATCGCTGTTAGGTCATGTGCCTATTTGCAAATTACAAATTAGCAGCAGCGAGAGACGAAGAAAATATTTCATTCCGTAAAGAGGAAACAATTTCCAGCTAAGCTGGTAAAATATATCAAGATATGAATTTTAATTAAATAAATTTATTTATTTATTTTTTTAAAGTTATTTGGCAAAAAATGATATTTAAATGTAAATTTATTACTCAAAGCACAAGCATTAAGCTCAAAACTATTTACTTCTTAATATGTCTGGGGTGGTTTTAACATAATTTTTCACACGTTGAAATTAAATCGTTTGCAATTTACTTAACAATTTATTTTTGCATAAATTTATAATAAATGTAAAGAAGAAAAGAAAACGTTTATTACCTGTTAATGCATAAAGGCCATTACATGCATCTCTTTCTCTTTGCTCGCCGTAAGACTCAAATTTATCACTTCATAATACGAGCAGAGATGAAGAAAAATTAATTATTATAAGTGTGCAAATTCTTTTTATCCACATTTTAAAATCATTTAAATTTCAATGATCTCGTTTAATTCTTTTAGATTTTTAATAACAGGTGTCCTTGAAGCTTAGCAAATTTAAAAAAAATTCCCATTTTTCACCAGAAATGCGCTCACTTTGCTCTGCCTTAAAGCGTGAATAATTCAATTTTATTGATTTTATATATATGAAGCGTTATATTTATTTAGCAATATTACGTTTTTCTCTCTCTCTCTCTTTAATTCCATTTCTCATAAAATATCTCATTCTTATTCCACAAATTACTATATTGATCTTGATGTATAAAAAATCTCAGTAAATGCAATTCGATTAATTATTCAATAACTCACAAGTCTTGCAGGTATTTAAAACCAGTTCAATTTGTAGTTGCGAATGAATGAACATGCATCTTTCCATATATGAATCGCAATTTATTTAATATTGCAAACAATATTATGCATAATGAAGAACAACAAAAGGAGCCGAAAAATATCTTATAAATATCATACATACATTTTAACAATGCGACTATCATGTATTATGCTACGTTGAAAGAAACTAGAGAAATAAAGAATTTTCAACGCCTATGATTCTCAATCAATGCTTCCAATATATGTTGTATGTACTGTTCAATAAAGTAAAAAGAAATAATAATATTATATTGAAGTGAGGTGAGGCACTTGCTTCAATGAATAAATCACGAGCGCGACGAGATGTGTTGTGTTCTTCTCTCGTTTCGTTCCTTTTTTCCATCATCAACATAATATTTCTCATTTCATTTTCATTTTCTTAATTTACAAAATAAGCAAATTGAAGTTTAAAAATCATAACGACCGACAATAGTTAGTATAAGGCAGTGCAAATGTGTTCCAGAAACCGTGAGACCGTGAGAATTGGATCACGATATTACCTCTAGTGATCTATAGATCTTGATTTTTTTTTTTTTGGTTTCTTTTCTTTAATCTGATTTATTGGCAATTGATTATTATTACTCCTCATTCTTGTTCTTTACTGATCATCTTTGCGGCTCATCCATTGTTTTCATTCCTTTTTTGATAGCTATTGTTATTTATTTAGTTTGCTTTTAAATAATTGTAATAAAGATTAAAATGATAATAGGCTAATTAAGTAAATGCCTGTCTATAATAAACATCAAGGGCGGTCATCACTCATAAAAATAAAATTATTAAGGGTATATGAACTCAAAGTTATATATATTTTGACAGTTATTCAATTATTTCATTCTTTATTTCTTGAACAAATGTATAAATAATAAATAATTCATTAATCGATGTCACATCAAACATAATTAATGTCGTTCACGTGTTTGAATTCAAACGTTTAATTCAATTAACTTATGGCACTAAACCTATAATAAAAAAATTCAAAACAATAAATTGTTGGTTAACATAACAAAAAATTTGCGAAGATGAATGTTTCACGAGTTTAGATGTATATGTTAAAAAGTCAATAACAACCATCAACATAATGATGATCATGAGTATAATATACTTGATGTTGCTATTTCACAGTTGATATGGTAGATGTCTGAGAATAATGAATTGAATTGAACCTGCAAAAACAGAGTAATGATTGAATATTACAGTGCAGAGTAATAAATGATGAGCTAAAAGCGAGTTATTCAAGGTTATGATTTCGTGACTTGAAGAAGTTCCAAAAAACTGTATGTGATTCGAATTCGATGTGTGGAACGAAGACAAGTTCAAAGAAAAATTGCAAAAAGTCTATACAATTGCATGAACAGTTCTCAATTCATTAAAATGCGCGACAAGTGTACGAATCGGTCAATAAACAAAAACACATTGTTGAGTATTCGTCGGTGGAAATATAAATCAAAAAAATGGATTGTAGAAGGTAAAACAAAATTAAAATTGATGTATAAGCTTTTTGAGAATCAAGAAATTGTTGATGTAATCCTCAATGCTAATTTAATTAATTTTGATACAATAAATAGAAATTATAAATATTCAGCATATTCACATTTTGTTCCTTAAAAATTAAATTATCCATAAGTTCCAATCTTAAATATTCATCAAATCGTTTCAATTCATTCACTCACTACTACAACTTGATATGCATAAGTTATCATGTACGTGCCAAAGTCACTGGTTTTGATTATGGAATTCTTTCTTGAATGTTCTTCAATATGTATAAATAAGAAATATCGATCTAAATGTCTTTAAAAAATTATTAGCATACATATTGTTGGAATTGAATGATGAATTAGATGGAACGTGTTTTTATTAGAATTCTTATGCAAATTGAATGCAATCAATAATAATGTGTGGAAATGTTAAGCAAATAAAAATATTCATATGGAGTATCTATGTAAATATTCAGAAGATGCAATATAAAAGTTAGTAAAATTAATAGAATTTTTTTTGCTGCACTGATATTTAGTTCAAATTAGCTTTTGTAGCATTTTAGACAGATAAACTTTCTTTTTAATTCCGTACAATAGAATTTGCATTGTAATATGTGACACACTATTGACGCTTAAGTGAAATATCGAGAGTTTCATGTGTAGTCTTTGTTATTTGAAGATGATCTCTTTGCTCAACAAATGCATGCGATATGAATGAATATATGCGAGAAGTATAATATCAGTTCGAGCATTACAAGTGCAAATATGGGTTCGATTTAATGTTATTTAAACACTTCAAACTATTGGAAGCTATTGAAAGCTAACATTCATCCATATAGGTATTTATTGAGTCTGCATTGAAAAGTTGTGCTGGTTAATTAAATGCTTTCAACTTATTAGCTCTTAAATGTCTATCGAAGTGGAAAACGTCGATCGGTCGGGTTAAAAAAATAAGCACTTGATTCAGTTTAATAAGTCTTATACAAATGAATGATTTTCAATGTCATGAATGTGCAGCATGAGGAAACAATAACTCAATTACTCAACTCATGCCTAATAAGTCAAAGTTTTGTTGTTATTTGTTGATGCTGCTTCATTTTTAAATCAATCCTAAATTGAACATATTTGACTAGCAACTTCTTCTTCATCTATTCTTCACTATTGGAGATGCTTTTCAATTCAATTGAGATTCAATGTTTATTGCAAATTGAGCAATGATTTGCTTTATTACAGCTTCCAGTATTGCGCTCATATTCCATTTTATGCCTTATATGTACACATATCCATATCGATATTCATACATTGTACTATTTAATCATGATGATGCTACTGGATTCATTTTATTTTAGTTGAATTTTTGTCAATTTCATTTTTAAAAAATCAACTATAATTTTTAAAATCTAAAAAGTGAAGTTCTGTATATTGAATTCTACTCTAGCATTGTGTAAATTTGTATTTGCCCTTTTCGATCAAGTAAAAACTTCAAACAGAAAAGGAAACAATTGTCATCCTTCACGAATTGTTAAGCATGATTGATCATCAGAAGATTATGAATTTTTGGCACCAAAAATATGATGTACGAAAAGTTTTGATCATAAATCATTTATTAAATCTGTTTCATATACTTCCTCGACTTTGTTCATAATTTCTTCTCAATAATCGCATATTTCAACTTTTCGTATATGATGATAGAAAGAAGCAATTCTCTGGATTGTAATGATTATTAGCCAATCATGACTCAACAGTATCTAGTCAATTTCTCATACATTTCTTTTACAATTTCCCCTTTAAATACAACTTAGTGATAACGTTGGAGATATCATTTAGGACAAAGATGTCTGCTGACATTAATTTAAAAATTAAATTTTTAAAACCATCTCAATCAATTGATCATTTTACGACACTGTATGAATGAAAAAGCATCAGAATGTTTCTCTTTTTGAATCATTTTTTGAATTAGAAAAACGCTATGACATGGCAAATGTCACACAAAAGCTCTTCACGGGAGGGAAAGGATACATAAGCGATGAAAGAATGAAAAAATTTATATTTTTAAAATTGATCATAAAATATTTATTAAAAGTGAGAATTTTTTTTTTTCTTTACAGAATGAATCAACAGTGTAAAGTCTGTGGGGAACCTGCTGCAGGATTTCATTTTGGTGCTTTCACATGCGAGGGCTGCAAAGTAAGAAAATGATTTAAATAATATTCAAATTGATTGCACAAATTAAATAAGGTTTAACAAGGTGTGTCAATATATTCAATTTGCGGCATGATTCACCTAAAATCATGAAATTTCATCTCCATTTAATGACAATTCTGGAGCTGCAGAGATGCAAGCATGAGATATATTTATGAGCATATTAAATTGCATAATATTTGAATTGAATCAAATTACTTTTAATGTGAGAATTCCTTCCTGGCAGACAAGAAGAATTCTGCCAACTTTGTAGGTGCAGCTTTTAACACTCGCCCACGAAACGAGATCAAGTTTCATTATGAGAAGGAAAAATAAATTTATGAAGAATTGGATTTACAAATTTTTTTCATAAAACATAAAACATCTGCAAATCAATATATCTCGAAATTATTTTTAAGTCCATATTTATTAAGTCATATCGAATTGATATGAAACAATGACAAATTTTGATTGATCACTATGCTTTATAATTTTTATGTCAAGAAAGTTTATTTGTCTTGCCATTTCACTGCATCTTCGTTTTCAATTCATCATCGCAAATTAAATATTGATTAATTTTTCGTTTTGTATAGTGAGGCTAAAAAATCTGCAAAGTCATTGAACAACAAATACCTACATTCAGACTTGCAGAATTTATAAATAAGAAGAAGACAAAAAATTGGCAATTTGTAACGGAAATGCGTTCAACTATAGTTTACATTATACTTTAATGCTTCACTTATTTTCAGAGACGTTCTTTTGTGCATTAACAATGCTCATTAAATATTTTGTAATAGATTTCTTTGATTTCATTCCATTGTTGAATTTGAAATGGAAATTGCTTAATCTCGATTAAAATTCAGAATGCTTCGCATGTATATTTTTAAAAATAAAAAATGTAAATTAATTAAATAAATTACTAATTAAATCAAATCTCGTTTCTATTACAGTCTTTCTTTGGTCGATCCTATAATAATCTATCATCGATATCAGAATGTAAGAATAATGGTGAATGCATAATTAATAAGAAAAATAGGACAGCATGCAAAGCATGTCGACTCAGGAAATGCTTATTAGTTGGTATGTCAAAGAGTGGATCGCGTTATGGTCGTCGTTCAAATTGGTTTAAAATTCACTGCCTATTACAAGAACAACAACAACAAGCTGCTAATGCAGCACAAAACGGATGTCCAAAACCACCAGCACTCTCGCCAAATTCTCTGAATCTTATGAGACATCCATCTTATTCAACGAGTATATTTTCTCGACCGCCGTGTACGAAAGAGGAAATGATGATGCTAAGATTGGATGAATATGCAAAACAGCATCAACAGCAGCATCCAGCGTCTTCACCGTCGATTAGCTCGCCCGATAGTCACAACTCAGATAGTTCAATTGAAATTGGTGATAAACGAAACTCTTTATTGAGTAAGCAAAGTAATAACAATAAGCAGCATGTACCAAATACACAATCTCAACTTCACCATCAACCGCAACAACAGCCATCTCCATTGGCATTAAATAAAGACTTGTTTTTACCATTACCGTTTGCGGGATTTCCATTAATGCCTCCACCAGGGTTCTTGCCTCCGCCAACGCACTTTTTATTTTCAAGCTATCACAATGCACTGTATGAACAAAATCATCATTTACTTCAGCAACAAGTTCAACAAGGTCTCCTGAAAACTGCAACTGACTTGCCTACAAATACTATGTTTTCGCAGAAATCACCATCAACTGAAAGAGATCTAGAAAATAATAGCAATGGAAGTTGTGAAACATTACAAATACGTGAAAATAACAATAATCATAATAGTAATAATAATAAGAAACGTCATTACACAGAAACATTATTGGATATGCAGAGGAAGCATATTTCATCACTGTCATCATCCAACTCACTATTGACGACAGTAACAACAAAAATACCAAAGAGATCAAATTCACCATCATCGGCACTTCATCTAATGAATAGTCATCATCTTAGTAATAGAATATGTAAAAGCGAAGAAGAAGATGGAGAGGAAGAGGGGGAGGAGGAGGAAGATATTGATATGAATAATGAAAGCGATGAAGTTTTAACGCCACCAAGATCACCAAAAACACCAATGTTGAGTATTGAAAATAATCCAATAGATTTGAGTATGAAGAGCGGAAGTAGCACCAAATCTGATGATATAAATCACAACTACTATAAAACCAAAACAAATAATAATAAATCTCCATCAGATAATTTTACCATGAATGGTAACTCTGACAGTGACTCAAATGATCATCACAATGCGAACAGCAATAATAAAAATAACAATAACAATAATAATAGTAATAGAAAGACAATTCATTGTCACGCTTTGAAGGATGGAGTTAAACATACAAAACAAATGAATGGTCGTTGTGAAGAGTCCGATGAAGAAGATGATGATAACTTTAGACACCACAATAATAATCAATATGATGTCGAATTGAAGCGTAGAAAATTGCACTTGGCCGCACCGTTAGATTTAACAACAAAAGTTTAATTATTTTTCCTTCTGTTTAAACCTTAAAATGAAAACTGAAATTGTAAGGAATTTGTAGAACATTTTAGATTAATTTAAGTACTTTCAAGTGTTTTACCAAAATGCTAAAATGTGAAATGTATGTTAGCTTAGATAGAAAATTATAAGCAAGAGAGAGCACAAAATGACACATGACTTAAGGATAAAAGAAATCATATTTAAACAAAACATTTTTGGAATGTTTTCAATGAAATCAGACGATGAAAATTTTAAGCAGTACAAATGATATCTGATTGAACTTTTTAAAAACATTACTAATCCATTTTTTATGATTTTCAAATTTAAATTTTAAAAAGAATCTAGGTATCTACTGTTAAAAAGCAGTAGATTTTTCAGTTAAACAAAATTCTATTGACTTGATTTTTTAAATTAATTAAAATTTAATTTTCATAAATGTATAAAACTTAAAGTTATTTTTTTTATTATTTATAAGTAGTTAGTTAATCTAGTGCCAGTATTTTTATGGTTTTTCTTATGTTGTTTCTTGTGCAAGTGAAATGTCAAAACGAGCATGAAAACAAATCGATCAAGTTCAATAAAAATTTATATTATGAAAATACAATTTTGTGTTTCTTCATTTATTTACTTTCAGGTTGATTATACTGAAAACGGTTGAAACAATCGATCATTACATTTGCTTCCATCTTTCATCACAATCATACCTTTATTTCAATCTTTATGTGCAATATAAGCAGATAGAATATGCAAATTTTCATCTTTCAAGTTCAGTTTTTCAGTACAACAGAAATGACGGAATTTGCATCATCACATTGAGTTTGTTGAGTGAGTGACTGACTGTAATTCACATTTAAAATACTGCTGATGTTCTTTGATTGAATAATAAATCAGAAGTTGATGCAATATTTTTTTTTTTTTTTTGAGATTTCAATTTAAAATCTAGATCGAAAAAATTTCATAATAGGCAGCCGCAACAACAAAATGAAGAAGTAGAGACTGAAATCTGTCGAAGAATTATTATTTTTCTCATCTTCATATTATGAATTTCAGAGAAGAATTTCATGATAACTAAATAATCAATACTTCTTAAAATATGAAAATTCTTCGAGTTGTGTTCATTGAAATTTTGTTATTGCGCTTGTCTATCGATTTGAGTTTCAAAATTTTGGAATCCGAATTTTTTCATTTATATCTGTAATTTGTTTTTAGCATTTACTTCAGGAATACACTCAAAAAACAATAAAAAAGTTTGAATTTAGAAAACTTAATTAAAAACTTAGAAATATAGTAAGAACTGTTTTTTTTTGCTTCAACAAATTTGTTGCTGCAACAGCATGAATCATAGCCATATATTTATGATGCTTTACCCACATATATTTTCTTTATGAATAGGAGTTCTAGTGTTTTGTGACCGTAATTTTCTCGATATTGGTATAAATACTGCTGAAATTAGGCCCTATAACTTCCTTTGCACAAAATGAAACTCATTTTATTCAGATTGCAAAATTGTCTGCAAGCCAAATTATTTATTCATAATATATGAAATCATTATTCATTTTTATTGCGACAGATTTTAAGGAATGATGAGCTTACTCATTTTATTATGAATCAATCTTGAAATGATTTAAATTTGTTCACTAATATTTGTTAACTGACTTTAAGACTATATAGTCAACAATATGTCATTCATTTTTGTATCCACACGATAATTAATAAAAAAAGTTGAGTTTTGACATTTTTCCTCTTTCATTAATTCAGTCAGTCGTGAAATCTAAATAAAAAATTGTAGATGTTCAACAGTGCTATTAGTAAATTTTCAAGGTATTCTATGAAATATTGTATATTTGAATTGCTGTTATATGTATATCTCAATAAATTATAAAGTGCTAAGGTCAAATCAACGAATGGTGTTTTAATTATATTAAGACAAGTACATACTTAACTTTTAAAAATCCATTATCTTGATGTTTTTTTTTTTTTTCAATTTTTATTTGAAGAGTCAAACAAGTTGTTGATGTCATCGTAATATATACAGGAGAATTGCAACAACGCATTGGTATTAGCTTTGCTAAGTGTGCTAACGTTAAATTGATGCAAGCGTTTTCACCAATAATACTTGAACTTAGAACATTTTTATTCTAAAGTTTTTTCAATATCAAGTAATTCCTAAATTGAGAGGCATTTCGTCTTCAATTCCTACTTTGATTCAATGCCAAATCAAATCGTATATCTTAAAAATTATAGCGAATAATTTATGGATGATGAGTTTAGAGATCATGAAAGCTGTTGCAGTGATAAATTAAAGACATCATCCATGCAATTAAAAAGAATAAAGAGTAAATGATGCACTTTCCCTAACTTACGATGTCTTGTTGTGAAAATAATGACTTACTTTAAATGAAGTGCAGCAAATGTTTCACTCGTTTGTATCATTCATCACTGCCCATCATAGTAATCATCATCATTCAGTTCCATTGTGGGATGTAAAAGCGAATAGATGGATAAATTCTAAGAAAGACATCAACGCGTGAACAGGAGAGAAAAATTATTTCAAAAATAAATGCTTATTGTTTTTTTGGATATTCACCTTGATGTATATAACTTTTTAATAATGGCACATTAATACTTGACAATAATATCATCAAATAATTGTGCTTCAAAAAGAATTAAAAAATTTAACTTTCATATTTTGTGGTGATTAATACAATTTTAATACTTTTGAAAATGATGACATGGTGTGAATTTTATGTCAATTGTGTCTACTTAAAGTTTTTTAATGTATTCATAAATTTTCATTACAAATTAATGATATTTTTGGCACTTTTAACACCTTTCATGAAATTTTGCAATTTTCTTCGCTAATGATACAATTTACATAAATTTTCTTCGTTTAAGTAAGATACCTACTTTAAAAACGATGAGGATAAATGACACAAATATAAATTTGTTTTCTCTCGTTTATATTGTATGCTGTTTTATGTAGATAACACTCTTATAAATTTATATTTTTGCCGAGTAAATTTATTAAAACTTGATTAAAACTCAATTCAGCAATTTTAGTATTTTCATAAATAATTCATGATCAATTAATGTTAGTTTACAAATGAAGCATTAAAATTATTAATACAACTAACAAGTACAATTGAAGCATTGACAGTAAAACAACTCGTAAAGTGGATTTATTTAAACAGACTTTATTAAAAAAAAATAATGAAATAATATGGGAAATAAATTTGTTAGAACACAAGTTGAAGTTGAAATGTTCACGATTTTGTAATTAATATTGCTATTAGTTTATACCTCAATAATTTAGATATTTGAAGTAAACATTATCAACTGCAACAAAAAAGTTGGAATGAAAATTCAACATTTTTATTACCAATTTAAAGCATCATAAACATGTTACGTACTTACATATTAATGTGTAAGTAAAAAGTATACTTTATTCAGATATTAACTGATGTGCTTTGCTTGACCAAAGCTAAGTTTATAGTTTTAACATTCTGTTATTAAACATTGGCATTAATTTACAATTCGCTTAATTATAACTACTCTGTAATTAATAAAAAGGTGTAGTTGTACAATACTTATTCAGAAAGATGATCAGATATAAACGAAAGATGGGGTAGATAAATAGAGACTCAACTGACGTAAGTAAATATGATGATCATTTTCATTAATTTGTAATCTATAAAACTAATTATTAAGTACACAGCATTTCCAACATTTATATTTCTTCGTTCAACATTCAAGCTTGTCGACATTCCCAATGGTGCGAAGAGAAAGAGAGAAGTAAAATGAATGTCTATGTTGTTCGTCCTGATGGTCAAACCGTTGTACTACATATCTCATGTGATTAGGTTTTACATTTAAACAACTTCATAAAGGCATAAGACTTGAGATATCATGTTCAGCAACAGCGAAACTAATGAAAACTGCAATAAAATTTATTATCAAAAAAATAAAAGGAATATTTTCTTTGTATCCATGTCATGAACATGCAAAAATATATTTTAATGTATGTATCTCTATTGGATATTGAAGGCACTTTTGAACAAGTAGGAATTTTCTTAATATTATTTAAAATACGATTATGGTATTAGCAAAATTTATTTTTTTATAAATATGTAAAAGCTTATTTCTATTTGCCATACCTTGTAAACATCATTCGATTCATGTAAGAATTTTTTAGTAAAAAAAAAAACAATTTTACCATCCTCTGATCGCATAAACCACTTCAGTTTATGCTTGGGATAGCTTTCTATATGAATAAATATATATGGAAAAAATGTTCTTGGCAAGCGTGAAATAAAATAAGGAAATATAAACTTGGATATGATGTTTCAATTAAAATGGATTTCATTTGAGATTTTAGTTTCAGCAATCGGTATCAAGTCGAGAGATGTGTTTAAAAGCAAAAACTTTAGATGTTCCCAGAGTTTATTGTTAAGTAGATTATTTTAATATAAATATGATTTTTTTTGTCAGATTATAAAATTGTACTTTAAATTAACTAAATAATATGAATTGAAGACATGACTCAAAGTATATGCTTGCTATTAAAGATTGTTGGTCCAATTACTTGTAAAACTATAACAAATTGTTGAATGAACTTAAACACAATTGGATTGATGAATATGTAGTGATTGACGTGGTACATTGTATGTTCGAAAAAATATTTTTCTTATTACAGCTCGGCGTGAAAGAAAAAGGTCCAAAAAAGACGAGCAAGGTACAAAAGGAATTTATGAAAAATTATGCTCGCTCATGTAATATTCACATACTCGCACATATAGAAATGTTGAGATTTAGTGATAAATCAATAATTAAATCGCTATTTAGACACGAAATTGTTATTTCTTATAAGAAAGAAAACTATCTGTTTCCTCAATCATCACTTTCATGGGAACTGCTTTGCTTTACTATTATTATTAATAATATTATTATTATTATTACTTTGATGTTTTGTATCGCGTTTTTCTTTCTTTTTCTTCGTTTCCCATGTGTGTGATGCTTAGAGCAAAAAGCAGTAATCGCAAAAAATGCTGAAGAAATGAAATAAAAAAATGGAAATGGACAAGTCATGTGAAAAGAATTAAAGAAAGGAACAACACAAAAAATATACATATAACATGAATGTTTATGAACGTAACAAACCGATCATAATGTGATGTGCTATATTTGAAATAGTCAGACCCATAGCACAATCACAGACGGATAGAACACGATTTGTGCGAAATTCACCTTACTTTAAAGATATTTACTGACTTTTCATCTGCGCACGATACAATTGAGAATTAATTATATTGGTGTGGTCTAATTTATAAAATCACTTTAGTATGGTTGACTGAAAGTACTAAGCATTTCAACAAAAAAAAAGCATTACCGAGTAAAATTGAGCACTTTGTTCGAAGAATGTCTTACAGCATAAATTAACAAAAAATTAAAATTAAAAAAAAAATAATTTTTTCCAACTCTTCAGTCATTGCCCGTTAAAATACATACGAATGATGAAAAAAAAGATGTTGATATGAGTGTGATTGAGCGAAATTAAACTCATCAATTTCATTTAATTCTAATTCACTTTATTGGCACTTGAGCCTTAATTATATAAAATAGGATTATAAAAAGGAATTTAAAATTTTTAGAAAATTTGTGAAGACTTCACTCAATCGCGGTATAAAGAGACTTCAACTATGTAAAATGAATTCGCCTTATGAGTGAATACTAAATATGAATATAATTCAACCGTTACATTGTTCTTTAAGCGAAATTGTAAAATATTAAATGTAAATCTATATATAATAATTGTTAATACAGTACAACTTTAACAACTTTAATTAATAATGAACTAATATAATAATTCTGAAATATTCGAACAATTAGAAAACTGTCGTTTTACATAACGACATCCTCGGGGAGCCAGAAGAATAGCTTGCACCGTCAATTCGCCATCCTGGACTGGATGTTGGTGACCAAATTTCATTATCCTATCTTCCATTCCTTGTATCGTCTTTTGCTGTTTCCTATTCGAACAATTTCTAAGATCCGCTTTCTTTCAAGCTTTAAATGTTGGATCTTCTTATTTCCAAATGAGGTGACTATGCAAGCTACTTGACGCTTCATAGTTTTGTTTTGAATTCTAATTGTTGAATCATTATTGATCTCTTCAAACTGCTTGTCATAAATTTGATTTGATACTGTATTTGAAAGCTTATTGTTTTCATTCAATACATTAGACAAAGCTGATGTAAAACTTTCATTCGGTTCCAATAATTCATTCGACTCTCGAATTTCATTTGATTCTTTGTTTGACTTAACATTGTTGTCTTCTAATTCATTTACTGGAAAGCATTTAATTGTAAATAATATGTATGGCTTACTTACATCGTTAGTTGATGTTGTATCAGAATAGTCTTGCACTATCTGATCCTGCTTTTTATGAACACTTGCTGATATAAAGCTACTTATGTACGAAGCTTCATGTTGACTTCCTGTTTCTTCTTGTTGTGAAAATGTTCCTTTGATTCCTCCTCACATGATTTCTTTTCAATGTTGCATCAGATTCTGAATCTGTTGACTCTTCACTATCAATTGGTTCCTTATTTGATCGATGAAGCGTAATGTGATGTCTTGCCGAACATCTTGAATACCTATCGATCTATAGCCGCATCCTGCCTTAACATCACAATCCTTTGCTTTATGATTTGATGTTAACAAGCAATTCATGCAAAGATTCTTTGCTTTGACATACCTTGCGTCTGCTTCCATATTACGATTCTTGCACTCAATCGTGAAATGATTTGTTCTTGCACAAATCACACATTGCTTTGGCAATTGTCTAACTGCTTCCATATTATATCCGATGTAAATCGCTATTTTATTATCACGAATTTCATACTTATAATCATCATGATTATAAAATGAACTCTTAAATGCGCTGTTGTTGACTGATGCTGACATAACTTGATAGTCCTTAGACTTATTACCCTTGTCGTCTTCAAATTTGAAATTTCCCAAAGGTAACGTCTTGGATAAATTGTTGAGGAACTCAAACTGGACATCAAGTCTCTCCATCCTTGTTGTTGCTGTTGGATGTTTTTCATAATAATATTTATAGTAAAGTTCCTGATGATATGGCTCTAGCTGATTATGAAGCCTGGATGATATACTGGAATCTGCTATCGATATGCCTGCATAACTGCAAGCTGCCATAAAATTAGCATACCTCCACACACGATGCGTGAGTTAAGGGTTTGGCAAGTTTCAAATTAAATAATTTATTACGAAACAACAATACTTGAATTACCAAAACTATCCTTGAGATTCCATAATTCTTTGCGATGACATGTTTAAGTACAAACTGTCAATGCGCGCTAAGGCTTGTCCTGTTAACGCTTGACGAATGTGTGATTTCATTTGTTCGTCGGAGTATTCTCCTTCTGTCCAGTTCCTCATGACGGCTCTTTCAAATGTCAACCATCTTTCCGGATTACCATCAAATTTATCTATCTTTGGCAGGTTCCGAAATTTCATTCAATGACAATTTATTAAGCTGCCTCAAAGTTGTTTCGAATTATCACTATCGCTAATGTCTGTTGGACTTGGCTCAGCATGCGTTGATGATTTGCATTACTGTCCTTAACTCCAATCATCGAATTAATAATTTGATAATCTCTTCTTCTATATGCCTTATTTGCATTGAGTACTGCATTTGCAAATGAGGACTCTTGCGCCAATTGAGTATCTCTATTGGATCTTGTTCCAATAGAGCTCATATGTGCTGACGATGACTGCAGCAACTCCATAATTTGCGACATTTGTTGACCTTGTGCGAGGACCAGTTGTTTTAATTCCTTGTTAGACTTCCGTATTGAGATATATTTCCGTTGTAACTTGCTTACGTCGGTTCTCAAATTACTTGATATCAATTTTCCATCGCCATTAACATGCTGTTCCTGCATTTCATCGTAATCAGAACTTGATTCTGAAGAGACTTCACGAAAATCCTTAATAAATCCTAAACTGCCTAATTCTTCAGCACTCATGTTGATGCTGATTTAATAATAATGATGATGATGATGATGTGACATCATAAATTTGACTTAGTTAATGCCAAGTTAAATGATGCGTGTTGTTCACTAATAATTATTTTCTACTTGTTAGAAATAATTAATGTTGAACTTTCGCGTCCTGATTCTCGACGACTCTAAAAACTTCCTTCTAATTCAATTGCACTTTTGTGTTAAGTGTCTAATCGTTGCTGCGCTGACTTGATGAGGCTACGTCTACTGTCTGACGATTTAATACATTGCACTTTTTGCTTTCAAAGTGACTGACTGTTTGTTGCACCTTTTATGTTGTGACTGACTGTTAAACATGCGTCTTTGACTACGACGACTTTGTTGACTTTACAACTTTAATGGTGCCTCTTGATTAGCGGTAAAAGTCGTCTCTTGTCTGACGACTTTATATGTTGACCGACTAGTAACAATGCCTTTTGCTAGGCGGTAAAAGTCGTCTCTTGTCTGACACTTTATGTGCTACCTTACTTGAAAATTCGATTTGAAGAATTTGATGTGAGTCTTTTGTGTGACTCGTTGACCAGAAATGGTATCTCTGTAGTCTTGAATTAGCGGGGATTGGCTTCTTGTAAGCAAATCGTTTTTTTTGTTTCGTGAAAAGAGAAAAAAAACAAAAAGGTTAAAATTCTATTGTTACTTACTACAGAGATTTTCTGATGATTCTGGTCAACTGGATCTATCAAGTGCTTCTTTTTATGATTCGGTAACTTCAGCTGGCTGCTTTCCGTGCCTTCAGATGCTTCACACGACTTTAAATGATGCGATTTAAATTTACGCGACCGAAATTTTCGCGAAACTTGACACGCTGAAAATTTTCAAAATTTTCTAAAAATATGTGATTGAGCGAAATTAAACTCATCAATTTCATTTAATTCTAATTCACTTTATTGGCACTTGAGCCTTAATTATATAAAATAGGATTATAAAAAAATTTAAAATTTTTAGAAAATTTGTGAAGACTTCACTCAATCGCGGTATAAAGAGACTTCAACTATGTAAAATGAATTCGCCTTATGAGTGAATACTAAATATGAATATAATTCAACCGTTACATTGTTCTTTAAGCGAAATTGTAAAATACTAAATGTAAATCTATATATAATAATTGTTAATACAGTAAATCAACTTTAACAACTTTAATTAATAATGAACTAATATAATAATTCTGAAATATTCGAATAATTAGAAAACTGTCGTTTTGCATAACGACATATGAGTCTATGAATTTCTTATATTTACATGTCAGCATGCGACATTTGATGGAGGAAGGATAGATGGATGGATGAAATCAGTTATGATAATGGCATGAGAGAAAGAGACACATAGCCACACACATATAACATATTATAAATTATGAATGTTAATGATGAAATGACTTTTCGTGATCTATTCCAGAGCGAATTCGTGCATCAATAATTTTTTAGATAGCAAAATAAAAGAGTGCTTCATGCATTATAAATGAATCCAGTTAAATAATATGATTATGGAATAGCACCGTCTTTATTACTTTCATTAATATAATTTAGTTCATTATTCCTTTCAAAGAGCTCGTAGCTTTTCAAAATTTTAGCTAATGCTTATTTTCACATAAATTAGAAAAATCTTACGCATCTTATTAGTATATAAAATCGACTGCTATTGAGAAGAAATAAATTTTTTTTTTATAAGACAATTAACATAACAAATCATAAAGTAATGGTATCAGTGCGTTTCGTATTTCTTTTCTTCTCAATCCAATCTAAAAAAAGTATAAAATATTTCTTGACGTTTTTCCATTCGCCACACGAGAAGATATCTGTTAACTAATTTCTGATTTCATTTTTAATCCCCCGCTGTTCATGTAAAATTAGATTGAAAAGTTTTCAAAAGCTTATGGCATCATAAAGCAGTGAACAAATCATCCAGTGAACAAACGTACCCATAATATCATAATATCTTCTTTTCTCTTTTACAGTACATTTTTATATGTTGTTACTTTAATTTTCTTTTCAATACATACTAATAAATTTTAATTTCTTGGAGAGTCTAAAGGTACTTTATGGTCTAATACCAAATTTTACTGGTATGGTTTGGTAATAATTAATTGAATAAAATGCCTTTGATTATGTGTTAAAAAGCAAATATTTCATTACCATTTTCTAAACTTATTATCTGAATTTTAACTCTTCGTAATATACAGCTTAAATTTTCCTAGTGAGTACTTGTACAAAAAAGTATTTAGGGCATTCATATTTATTTTTGAAATATTTCCGAAGAAGTTTTGAAGTTTTTGATACATTGCATCCTCACAGTCAAAATGAACAATAATCCTTTTAAATGTAAGTTAAAATATGGTAATCAAACGCGAGCAAGAAAGTACAAGATAGGAAGATGAGAAGAGAAAATTAAAATTATGATATCATCGGTTCATATTTCTTTTTATTCGTTTTGTTTTTTTTTTTTTTTATTTGGGAATTTAGTTTCGTGAATAAATTAAGCATATTCGAACTGGTCTCATATTATATTTCAATATTTCATTTCATTTTGTTTCCATACATATACGATGCTTATCAGATGTGCAAATAAAGTGGGATTTATTTTTCGTTTCTTTGTCAAATGGCTTGACATTTTGGAATAATTTGTTGAAAACTTAATCGTGTTTGCGAAAAACACAATTGAGATGATTATACTGATAACGCGTGTGAGATATCTAACAATATTCATCAAATTATATTAACAACAAATTTTATCAATATTATATGATGATTTGTCATCATGATGATTTGGTATCAGGCTTCTTGTCTCGCGATCGAATAGTAATATCTGAATTCTAGTCCAAATGTGTAAAGCTCAGTTTTCTACATTTAATACTTGATGCTCAATCATTTCATTAATTTTGGTATGTCAGGAAGAAAATATTTCCAAGCAAGAAATAATGAAGAAGTTTGAAAAAAAAAGTTAATTTGCATTTGAATCAAGCGATCACAAAAATAATGAATTGCTAATAAAGGTGTAATATTTTTCACTTTGGTCTTATTCGTCGGTGTGAAGCTGATACCTGTAAAATGACAACGACATTTTTCATCTTTAGGCTATGCTTTTTCGGTATTTTTTGTGAAAAAGAGATGTTATAACAAAACTCGTTAATATTTCACAGTTAAATTTAAATTTTCATACCTAATTAATGACAAAAATAAATCACATGATTTATAAACAAAGAATGTGTATTCAGATTTCTTTTATGTGTGTGACAACCCCAAAATGTGTTCAGCCTTCCCAATGTCAACAGATCAGGTGTGAATTTTATTAGCTTTATATGAATATGGGTTCATAAAGTTCATAAGATGTTATTTTTCATTTTATTATTTCCAGTTCGAATTGATACGTGTTTTTAACGTGCTGAATATTGGATAGACGAAAGATAAAGTCATTACTTACTTTTGCAATTTTTTTTTTTGGATTTTTCTTGCATCGAGAAATATAATTTTTATCTAAGAAAAAAATGTGAATTTTAAAAGCTATCCATTCACTCTGGAATTTTATGTAACGTAAGTTATGATTTTCTCCAACTTCCATAATATAAATGTAAATACATAAATATGGCAGTAACAATAATAGTAATAATAGTAAACAAATATATAAATACACATTGAAAAACATCCGTGTGAATTTGATTCAATATCGTAGACTTAAGATTGAATTCATTTTATGTTGATTTCAAACAACTAACTACTAAAAAGAAGTCAAACTCTCTCACAAATTTTAAGTGTTTTTCAATGGCGATATCAGATAAATATGTAAATAATTTGACTAACTTGAGCAGCGATGAACATTTATTTAATAAAGCGTTGATGATTGTCTAATGAAGAGTTTTTGAGATTATCATAGAGATGACATCGTTTTTGTTCCTGAATGCTCTTAAGATTAGAGATTATTATAAGCTTCATGTTTAGGTCATTTGAATTTATTTTTGGAATAGCATTTCCTAATCATAAGATATTTTCAAAACTACTATGTGAAAATTAATAGATAACGAGAAATACATGAAATCACAATAGTTATAAGTAATAGATGCCACAATGTGAGCTCAATACGTGTAGGTTTATTGAGATTATGTGTGTCTCACTCATATCTTTTCTACCATTCAAAGTATAATTTCAGGTTAAAAGTTCAAAAGCCATGGCATAACCCACCTATTTTTTTCTCACTCATCATCAATTTCTGCTTTTTCAAGTTTATCCGCATATTTTGCTCATCTTTTGCTCTTTACTATTGTTGTTGATGTAATTCCTTCTTTTTTTCATATAAAAAGAAGGAAAACAGCGAACGCCTTAATGTTATTTATAACAAATACACACAATACACAAGTTCATATCTCTCTTTAGTTAATATAATGTTATATGTGCTAGATTGTTGTTGAGTTTAATTGCTATCGAGGTGCTCTATGGAATATTTGATTTAATGCTCTTTGATATGTTCATTTACGATAAGGCAATTGCTGAACCATCTTTGGGGCACAACCATTACGAATATGAATATATAGGAACGAATGTGAATAGAAATGACTTTTAATAATATTACTACGTGGATTAATGCTATATAAGAATGAGTATATTAGCAATTTGAACGGCTGACCAATAAATATGCTAATTGCCCTAAAACTGTATACGTTTAGAAATTAAGAATCTTTTTTTAAAACTTACTAATAAGTTTGTAAAATTTTTTTTATGTCTATGGCAGTGTTCCTTAATCTTTTTCGAGTGCGTATAGTTATAAAATCTCAAAATTATGAAACAATTTGGTTATTTTAATTTTAAATTAATTTTACTTACCAAATTTATGAATTTCAAATACTTACTCACTTCTCTGAAAAACTATTAAATCACTAATAGCACTATTTTTTAATTATTTTATATCACATTCACAACACACATTTTTTCTGTACACAACTAACTAAAAAAATTAAAATTTGCAAAAATGTCCTTAATTGTCTTTTTGTCGAGATTTACTTGAAATTTACAATGTTACCCCAACTTTACCCCACAGTATCATCAGAGGTCAATCCTGAAAATGTTTTTTGTAATGCATAAGGAGTAATGAAAAACGATCATATTATGTGTCACATATTGGTTGCTGTATTAAAGGTCATTTTCTAAAGTAGGAACTTGAGACATTACTTTAAAATGGACTGTCCTCTACTGGTTTCTCGGGTCTCTTATCTTTTTTTAAAACTTACTAATAAGTTTGTAAAATTTTTTTTATGTCTATGGCAGTGTTCCTTAATCTTTTTCGAGTGCGTATAGTTATAAAATCCAGTATAAATTTCGTGTGTCACCATACTTTTTGCGACACACTAGTATGTCGTGGAGAATAGGTTGAGCAGCACTGATCTGTGTTGACAGTTAATTTAAATAAAATGCTCTGTCGTCATTTATCTACTATAATTTTTTCACTAGTTTTAATCTGATATTGTACAAACACCTTACATTGAGCATCACATTTTCATTTCATTCAACTTTTATTTCTCTTTTCTCGTTGTGCTGTTATTTTCAGTCTACTCGCTTATTCTCATGTATGTATATTTTATGTGAAAAGAAATAATACGGAGAGACATTAGGTTTAAGCGTACTCTATGGTAAGTATATTCATAAATTTATTAATTCAATTTAAAAATTGAGAGGCGTTCACATGTCTTCCTCCATTTAATAAATGTTTATTTTGCTAAAGATCTCTTTTTCATACACTACAAGCTTTACTTATTATTTCATACTCAATAAGAAGATATTGACTTTTCATACAAACACTTTAATAAGTTTCTTCTTGTATTTAAATAGTTCAAAGGATCAATTTAACTGGGAATATATCAATGAAATATTAATTATTATTATTAATAATTAATTTTTAATATTTTAAATGTAACTCACTAAAATTCAACTGAATTATGACTTGGAATTTAAAATGTGAACATAAAGTGTCATGAGAACTAAATTAATTTTTTTGATCGTCCAGCTATTCAATGAAATTTCGTATATCTGTTAAAGAGGATTAAAAATGCTTTTAGCAGTCATAAATAAATTAACATGTATATTGGCAAAACAATACATTAAAGGAATAAATGCAATAATAGAATTTGGGTTTTTCATTGAAAAACGACTGTCGTGATGCCATAAACTTTAATTAAAAGAAGCCTAATAAAGTCTAATAAAGATAAAATTCTTTGAAAAATGTCAACTCAAGAATTTCATTAAAAAACGACAGTTGAATTCGACTTTTCTTGAACTCATTTCAAAAAACGACAGTTTTCGACTCTGAATGTCAACTCAAGAATTAAATTGACATTCGATTCTGAATGTCAACTCAAGAATTTCATTAAAAACGACAGTTGACATTCGACTCTGAATGTCAACTCAAGAATTTCATTAAAAACGACAGTTGACATTCGACTCTGAATGTCAACTCAAGAATTTCATTGAAAAACGACAGTTGACATTCGATTCTGAATGTCAACATTGACATTCGATTCTGAATGTCAACTCAAGAATTTCATTGAAAAACGACAGTTGACATTCGATTCTGAATGTCAACTCAAGAATTTCATTGAAAAACGACAGTTGACATTCGATTCTGAATGTCAACTCAAGAATTTCATTGAAAAACGACAGTTGACATTCGATTCTGAATGTCAGCTTCAAAATTTCTGTCATAAATGATATCTGACATCCAACTTTGAATGTCAACTTCAAAAAACTTTGATTTAAATAAAAAAAAATTATTTCGGAAAAATTTTAGTATAAATACAAGTGTTTTTCAAATTATTCGTCATTCGCTTTTGGAACTTCAATGAGTGAACATCAAAAAAAAATCGCTCCAGAAAAGATAAGTGTTAAAACAGTGCTGCAAATACAGTTTTATGATGACTATATGATCTCATGGTAAGATAATTGAAATTTAGTCAACAAAAACATGTGCTAATCATGACTTATTTATTTAGTAGAATAACCTATACAGCTCTGATGTCAAATTACTTAAAACGACTTTACGCAAAGATTTGGAAAAGGTAATAAGGTTTACTTTATAATTTTTAACCAAATTTTATTAATTTATTTTTCTTTATTAGATAGTACGTAGGCGGTCATCTGCTATATTTTTGCCGGAACGCCGTTGCACTTTTCTACCCTGCTGTTGTGATCCGACAAAGACTTAAAATGTCCCGATTTTCCAACAAGTCGAAAACTCCAATCAAATATTTGGATTTTTGACAAATTTTGAACATTTTCCTTCTGGTTCAACCAGAACTGAATTTATATACATAATTTTATTAAATTAAATAAATACAAGACTTACTTTATCTAATCTGAATCTTTTTTTTCTATTTTAAACATTTTAATTTCAGATTTTACGATATTGGAATATAGTTTTGTAATTGTACTCAATTAATTATGCTTAAAAGCATAATTTATAAAAATATGCTCTAGATTGTGCTCAACCTACCATGAGCTGATTATCGTGCTCAAAAGTGAACTCATTTGAGTGTAATTTTGCAATTGTGCTCAATAGGTCATTCTTAAAAGCGTATTTTTTAAAGCATGCTTTAGACTGTGCTTAAGCCACCATATTCTCAAGGGCATAATCATAAGTACATTATATAGATCGTAATCAGTTGAGCATGCTCTTGAACACGCTCTCAATTTAACTTGCATGCAAGTAAAATAGCGTAATCTTGAGAGCGCGATTTTTATGGTACCCTGCTGCGATCACAATTTGTATGGAAGATCACGCTTTTTTGAACGTCATCAGATGAAAATTTATTTTTTAAAAAGCGCGATCTGATCGCGCTCTTTGCTTGTTAGGGTTTACTTATTATTTCATACTCAATAAGAAGATATTGACTTTTCATACAAACACTTTAATAAGTTTCTTCTTGTATTTAAATAGTTCAAAGGATCAATTTAACTGGGAATATATCAATGAAATATTAATTATTATTATTAATAATTAATTTTTAATATTTTAAATGTAACTCACTAAAATTCAACTGAATTATGACTTGGAATTTAAAATGTGAACATAAAGTGTCATGAGAACTAAATTAATTTTTTTGATCGTCCAGCTATTCAATGAAATTTCGTATATCTGTTAAAGAGGATTAAAAATGCTTTTAGCAGTCATAAATAAATTAACATGTATATTGGCAAAACAATACATTAAAGGAATAAATGCAATAATAGAATTTGGGTTTTTTAACTGTCGTGATGCCATAAACTTTAATTAAAAGAAGCCTAATAAAGTCTAATAAAGATAAAATTCTTTGAAAAATCAACTATTTTGATTATAAATCTTTTTGTAAATTTTCTTGGCATCAAAATTTAGTCATTTAAATTATTCAGTCAATCGCTAAATTTGGAGCAACATGGTAAGTGAAAACGAAATCAAAAGTTCTTCAATGTGACACAAAGGTAAAGCAAAAAGAATTGAAAGGGAGAACGAAAAAACAACATAATTTTCTATAGAGATTGTGCAATTTCCATTTCAAACTCAACAAAGCAAAATAAAAGAATGAAAAATTTTTTTTATGTTACAAAACATTTAATGAGCTTTGTAATGCAAAAATAAGCGTCTTTGGATGGTAACTGAAGCGTAAAAGAAGATTTTTACAAACAATTTTAACGCATTTCCGTTACAAATTAAAGTACAATTAATTAAATTTTGTAATAGTTCATCTTCGTTTTTTATACAGTCATCTGAACTTTCACTGATTCTACAACTTTTACTTTCGATATTATTGAAACGAAAAATCTTTATTTATACATTGTAGACAATTAGATTGAGTAAAACTAACATTGCAACAAAAATTAAAGATATTAGTGATATTAAAGCACAAACACAGTATTTTTTTTAGTGAAAAAAATAAATAAATCTTTCTTTGCTTTCAATTCTTAATTCAATTTGTAACACCAAATCAATTATCACTTTTTTATATCCATATATCCAATCCCGGGTGAAACAAGGCTTCGTATGACCTTTATTTGGAAATCACAAAGATTTCGAAGTTCAAGTTGATTCTATATGGCCCATGTCTTCTTCGTGTCGCTCGGAATCTCATTCATAGGAGCATAACTCTCGACGTACATATTCATTCGAATGTTCCGCTCTAAAATGAAGTAAAATTCGGGAAAACATTTCTTTGCTGGCTGACTTTAAAAGCATCAATATTGAAAAATTTAGAATTCTGATATTTTTAGTGGATCTAGGATATTTTTAGTTCTTGGAAGGGAGACAAAGTGAATGTTAACTCATATTTTTATAATAATTTCACGCTAAACAAAGGCACAAAGCTAAGAAGAATGATGGATTTTGTTGAGTCACGATTGACTAGTAATAATCACATTCCATGATTCTGTTCTTTCATCTCACTTTGTGCGAATAACTGAAATGTGTGAGCAAAACTGTGAATAAATGAAGGAGATAAAAATTTTGAAGCGTACATAAAATGAATTAAATAAATGATTTATGATGTATTTACTCTATTAAAAATTATTTTCGTACAGAAATTTGACGATTCTTTTCAGAAATGCAAGAAGAGACAAATTATATGTAGGTAAGGTTACATATATTTGATTTAGAAAACTTTTGATGATCAATCATGATTAACAATTCAAAAATGATGACAATCATTTCCTTTTCTCTTCTTTCAACTTTAAATTGTGAGAAAAGGGCAAATACAAAATTGCACAAAATGAAAATGAAAAGAGAATTTCAATTTTCCGATTTCACAATTGTAATTGGTGATAAATTTATACTTTAGATTAACTATTTGTATGACCTTTAACAACAAAACTTGAATTGATATTTTAAGTTTAAATATCAAGGATCAAAATTGATCAGAATTAATTTTTTTCAATTATTTTCTTAATTCAACAGTAGCATCATAATGAGCAATTTAATATAATAATACAGTTACTTAAATGTCAAAACAGAACAAACTAAAAAAAATTGAAAAAAAATTTAAGTTTTAATGTTGAAAAAAATAAATTATTTTCTGCAAAAGAAATGAATTTTAAAAGGCAATAAAATTTGAATAATCTCATTATTTTAATGGTTTTAAGTCATTTAATCCTTGCTTGAAAATCACTGATCCCAAAATTTATTGCTCCAAATCTTCCTTTTCGGTAAGTAAATGTAAATCCAATTACCACAGTGCTTATTGGTTTGACCAAATTTTTAATCTTTTTAACGCTTTTGTTTTGACATCTTTTAACATGGTTATTTTTGACTACCTGACAAAATTTTACATTACTAAATTTTATCATTATCTGAATAGGTTCCAAAAATGTTGATATTCTGTTTTATTGAATCACTCAAGTTTGCGAGCTTTTTTAAAAATAATTATTAATAAGTATCTACATATTTACATCACATCAAGCACGAGGACAGGTTGGAATGAGAATTTTGAGTTTATTGACTACGCACAAAGAACTTAATTTCATTTGATTTGATGCAAAAAATAATATATTTTTACTAATTTCTGCATTATGAATGCATGTGAACAAGAACATTCTTTTATTTATTGTTGATATCACATAAAATTAAAAATATTTGTCAAGGACAAATAGAAATATTGTGAATTGTAATCGTAACCGAATTCATGTTCAGAAACAATAATCCCATTGTTTTGATGATTTTTTCACATTTAATATGATTTCTCAAACCTTAAATGCTCAGTTTATATCTTGCATGTCAAAACTATTTACGAGATAAAATTTTTTAAACACAAAAGAAAAATGTCATTGGAATTTATTATTCAAGTTTTAATATTTCTATTGCCAAATTCGTCAAAGTTTATCGAAACATTTTAAATTGACGCATAAAGTTTAATATTATTGAAAATCTTTCATTTAATCGAAATTGATAATTTTGTCACAAGATATAAAATGCTTAAAAAATCGCATGACCTTCACACATGAGTTCTTATTCCGTTTCGTTACAATAATAATTTTTTCTTTATTTTCCGCGCACCACAAGTTGAAGTATGAGGAGATTATGCAACGCAACATGATTTGAATGAAAAAAAGCAATGAAAAAATAAGTCGACAATTTACTTTGCAATTGTTCTTTACATGTGAGTTACACAAATTTTATTGTTATTTTTCTATAAAAAATAAATCAAGTTTTTGAGATCTGAAAAAGAGCAATCGTCATAAGCTGGGCGCATTTAGAATTCGACATTTTACTACTTTATAAATTTTTTATTTAATTACCTAAATGTTTAAAACACATGTTTTAATTCTTTTTTTTCTATACCTGAATCTATTCAAAATATTTTAATATTTTTTCAATATCACTTGACATAAATACTGTATGAAGTCAATGAAAAATTATGATAATTATTAAAGTCAATTATGAGGTTTGTTGCACTCGTTTTTTTTATATTTTACTGCATTGATATATTAAACAAATCCATACTTATTTAACGAGTTGAAATAATATTTTTAATCCAGTAGCAGTTTGCATGTCATTGAATAAATAAGTAGACCAATTGTCAAAATCTTTGTATACAAAGTTTACACAATATTACAAATAACAATGAATCGGAAACTAAAATGAATCATGAAAAAACATGACAGATAGAGTAAAAAAATTATATTTTTGATGAATTGAGATGATTTTTAGATGAGTCGCATGAATGACACCAATAGTTTAAAAAACTGAATGATCGCTAAGTAAATAAAGTGAATGAAGCAATGGAATTCATAGTCATTTTTTGAAGTATAAAAAATAAAAATATGGACTTGATTTTGGATATTGGAAAATAATTTTATAATATCCTTTTTAAATGGTTGTAAAGGTTTCTTATTTCTGAGAACACTAAATTTTTCTAATTATCAAAAATCTTAGAGCATAATTTGATTCAATATTAACAGTTATGAACAAGTGAACAAGCAAGCTACTGAATCATTGCTAAGTCATCATTTAAATGGTCTTGCGTTTCAATTAAGTAAATTAGTCGAGAAAAGCAGCAAAAATGTGATCTTTATGTTTATTTCTCATGCTCAAGTAAATTGAATTTTTAAGTCTCTTCTGCTTATTTTGTAAATATTTTACTATACAACAACATTGTTGACTTTTTATTACTCTTCACAAGCATTTATAAATTTAACAGTTCTTCTAAATAGTTATGGCTTTTAAAAATATTTTGATTTATTTAAAGCACAACAATAATTTACAGCTTTTAACCAACAATGAGTGCCTTTTGATCTAAAAAATTAAGATGAAAAGCATTAAACAAGTTTTTTTTAGCAAAGAGAGTGCTCACTTTGTGCCGAGTGACACAAAGTAGGAGAGAGAAACTTTATGGAACCTCTTCGGAGTCATATTGAACTCCAAACTCTGTGCGGCTGCCAAATAGAGCCTTATGTCAATTGTGTTGTGCTCCTTTATTGAAATAAATAGATCCATCTAAAAATGCGCCTCAAGATTCTACATAAAAAAAATAAAAAATTATTTCCTTACTTATTAATTTGAGAAGCAATAAAATGTTGAATATCAAACCATACTCATCTTGGTCGTCACAAAAAGGATTTGGTCGAGAGATGATAAAGCATTGCCGACAATGTTTGAGTTATTTTCCATTCATAAAAATGCTTTTTGCTTTCAAAGCTGTTAATTAATATATTTTAACCTCATCTTTTACGAGAGCAATGTTAAGAAAGGCAATAAAATGCACGAAATTCTCGCCGGTATGTGATTAACAAACAAGAATATTCTTCATTATATTGCTATTTCACGGATATGCATTCATTTTAATGCTCAAATCTTATTCATTGCTACGAGGAAAGCAAAAACAAAAAAAAAAGAATAACTCATAGACAATACAATGCAATGGCATAAAAACAGAGAATATACACATATCGAGGAATAAAGTTGAAGCTCTTATAAGTAAGCGATTCATGACCTTCACACGTGAATTATTGTTCCGTTTCGTTACAATAATTATTATGTTTCGTTTTGTTCATAAATTGCTTTGATATTGTTGCACAATCTAATACACATACATACCATCTTATTGATGTTCATGTGAAGAAATAGCAAAAAATTTGTTTAAACTTAAATTAAATCTTTTTTCCTCGGTGTTATTAAATTGTCTTTAATCATCATTATCATCATCATACAAAATTTACATTATAAATACAACCTCGTCTTTATTAAAATTAGAGGATGATTCGTTTCGGTTAATCCAAAATAAGTATTAGGATTAGAATTTGGAACCTCTAGCTGAAAATAATCTTTAAAGAAGAAAACTAAATTGAATCACTTGCGGGAAAATAAAGTAAGCAGTGGCAGCAATAACACATCATAATAATAATAATTCAAATCTCATAGCAAAAAAAAAAAAAAAATCAAGTCAAGTCAACTGCGGATGCTGAGATTTTATCAATGTATAATGTATAAATAAATTTATTCATCATTTTATTGTAATAATCACATATGATTAATGAAATCTACAGCTCCGAGGAGATGCTTTTGTTATTTTTTGTTGTGCACAGAGAGTAATTATGTGACTGTCTGACGGCGATCTATAGAAATGAGTAATATTAGATTTTTGAGGTGAACAAAAACAAATTTTGTTGTGGCTACCGTGCTCTTAATAAGCCTTAATTTAACTTAATAGGATTATTACCCGTTACTACTATTGCCGCTGTTTGTTATGGAAGTATATGAAAGACGTAAATGATATTTCGGTTGTGTTGATTTTTCATCATCATCATCATCATTCACTTTTCTCTTTCATTCATTTTTCGCCTTTCAATTTCGATTTTATTTCCATTCATATTGGCATTCTCCTTTTAATTAAGTTTTCATTCCTTCTCTCATTCGTAATATGAGCTATTTCTGCATCTATATACATTTATAACTACCAGTTATTTATAGATCATTGATGTTGCATTAAGAGTTGTTTAGAGTTGTTTAATATACACGAGAAAAACTAAAATTAATCGCTCAATTTATGTTTTTTTTTGAAATTTGCAGCAATTAACAGGTATTCAAATTAAAAACGTGAAAGCATATATTAACTTTTATTAAACAAAATATTAATATGAAATGGACTGAAAGAATCCACAATCATATTCTAATTTATAAAGCCAAAACTACTGAATTTTAATTTTCCTAAACTTAATAGGATTGAAAAAGAGTTGGTTTCATTGAGTATGGACATCAAAATTGTGCATTACAAATATTCTAATAATTAAAACACAAACAATTTATACTTTCGAAAATTTACTACAAATGATTTACTAGCGCATATTGCACAAACAAAGTCAAGTAGAAATTGCCGCAGGCTCTGCATATTTATGTACATGAAAATGTAATTTTTTTAACATATAAAGAAACAAAAAGAGGAGAGAAGGCAAAAATAAAGGAATATCATAAAAATAATTAATCGCTGCAAGTTTAAAGATCATAAAGTTTGCTTAAAAAACTGAATTAAGACATCAACTAAGTAATGAGATTGGCTCTTACTCCCGAGAATAAATTGCGAGCTCTTATTGCTTGTGTAAATTGTGAAAGTTAATAAATTTCACAGCTCAATTTTTACTAGAGCGCATTAAGAATAAAAAATGGGCAAATATATTAGAGCTAACATAAAGTGCAGTAAAATTGCTAGTTCCCAAAGCATCTTTCTCGCAAACATTGTTTCAAAAAGAAATGTAAAGTAAAAAAAAATTAAAATTGCAAATGATTTATTTCAAATGAAGTGTTTTAACTATTTCAACTTCATTAATCATTTATCATTGTCGATCAGTGATGCACAATTTGAAAGCCAACAACGATGAAGCTGTCTGGCATAAAAGTGCATAAAAGTGAACCAATTTCAAATTACTTATTAGTATTGAGTACGGGAATATCCATCATTTAAGCATTTTGGATAGGAATTGATCTGAAAAGTGCCATTAAAAAATCAAAACGTTTTGAATATAATAATTAACATATCAAAAAGTAAAGAAGCAGGAAATCTAAACAACATAAACAGAAGCATCTTCATGAAATCGGACAAAAACATTTGTGACCAATTTAATTAAAAAAAGTAAACCAATTTAATTTTTAATAAAAGACAATAAAATTGTCGCGGATGAGTCCAACAATTGAAACAATTTCAGTAGAAAATTTGATTTCTCACACGAAATATCTTCGAGCGAGAAGAACATGAAAAGAGAAATGATAATTTATTTGTTAATAGTAAAACTCATTTTACGTGTATAAAATTGTCTTTCGTGAAATTAAGTCGGAAATATCTTCTTTTTTGGTCGTTTAAACTTCATTTTTTATGACAATTATTATTAATACATACTAAGTTCAATCTAGGGGCCGTTCACTTTTTGATTTACGTTCGCTTTTTAGGGGGGAGGGGGGGTCTAGGATTTTGTAACAGCCTCAACCAAAAAATTTTTTTTGTAACGACATTTTGTAACGAGGGGGGGAGGGGGGTCTAGAAATTCGTTTTTTTGCGTAACGTAATAAGTGAACGGCCCCCTACTGACTCATAAATAAAGAAGAATTTTTGAAACATTTTTCTTAATGGAATATTTTTAACGGGAACGGCAATTTCATCTTATTTTTTCTATCACTTTCTCAATGATACCTTATTTAACGAAAACATTAACACTTTTTTGATTACTTTTTTCAGTCTTAAAATAAAAGTACACGAGAAACAATTTGGTGACCTTATGAGCATTTCTTTGTCTCTATATACATCACAGCACTCACAACTTTTATGAAAATATCAGGTGAGATTTCTCTTACTGTTACAAAATAATGAACCATCTTATATATAGCAAAATCACGATTAAATTTACTTCAACCTATTGAGCTTATAAACTTGATCTTTTAAGGAAATGTCTTTCTTAACATCTTTTGTGCTATTCACACTGATTTTAAAATCAATTTGAGGGAATCATTAGATTTTGTAAGATTACCGAATCTCATCATCATTATGTTAAGATAATATTTTCAGATCATACTTTTATATCGAAATAAAAAATTTTTCTTCATTCTGATGGACTAAATAATGAAGAACAATTTGTTCTGGTTAAAGCTTATTTTAAGAATAAATAAAAATCTCTAATTGGATTAATACCTAATATTACATAAAAGAAAATTTTTGTCTTAAATTGGCCATTTAAAAAAATAAAATTAACCTTTATAGTCCAGGGCCTATCAAAGGTAAAAAAGTGTAGATTTTGACAGAGGCTAAGTAATTCAAACACAGTAAATAGTTTACAAAAGTTTAAACCTGAGCTTAAATTTTAAAAGTTGTGCAATATTTGCAAAATCATCAGAATATTATTTTGTATTTAAATTTATAATTTAATCACTTCACCATTTAGATCGTATAAAAGTTGAGAAATGGTCTGCAGATTGTATTTTCTGATAATTATTTTTCCATTCGCTTGCACATTTTAATTCTTACAGTGCAAATAAACGTGTGTTTCACTGCATGATATGTATAAACAACTAACTGAATTTGATTATTTAAGTTTTTGAGTTTAGGGATTTGCTTGCACGATAATTATGAATTATGGTAGCATTTGCGTTAGCATTAAACATAATTTACTGAATGTTATGAGCATTGTTGAAATATACAAATAAAAAACAAGAGAAAAGTTCCTTAAAATTTTCAGCACCAATTAACAAGAGTAAAAAACATTTAAAAAATCAACCAATAATCATACAGATTCAGTAATTTCTGTCATGTATCTTGTTTTCGGGGAAAAAGCTCATTTACATTTGAATGCCAAAAAAAAAATGAGACGATCAAGAATAATGGATTGCTAATGAATGTATAAGATGCCTGAAAAATTCAAAAATGCGGCACTAACGATATACACAAGGAAAATTCAAGAAAAAAAAAATTAATATGAAGACAACGTGAAAGAGAGAAGTAAATATTCAGTGTTAATTTTTTGTCACTTTAGTTTTCAAAGAACCATTCATACCATACACATGCTAAGAATACGAAAAACGTATTTATATAAAACCATCAACGAATGTTCTATTCAAGTGTGAACAAAAACTTTATCTTAATTAGATGGAGTCGATGATTCCCAATATATCGTGTTCAGCTTAAAATATGTACAACAGATTTAAAAATAATGAAATAAAGATTTAGTCAGAAGGCTTCATTCCATTGGATAGAAAGAGAAGTAAATGAAATTTCATTTTTAATGAATGAATGCTGATAATGAGTTAAAGACTTTATTTAGGTATAAAAAATTATTAAAATTTAAATTTTTTTTAAACACGTTAAAATAATTTATAAAGTCAAGAAATAGTGTCCCCTGGTCAGCATGAATCTAACAAAGGGGTTTAGCTACCTTTTAAGAAAAATTCAACAAATTTCCATTCCACCATTTTCATAAACGCCAAATTTAAAGAATTTTTTTTTTTTCAAAAATTGTGATACTTTTTGAGATTTGTTATTTTGTAAAAAAGTTTTGAGAACATCAGTTCTCTATATTAAAATCATTTATTTATTATTTATTTGCTCATGGATCTTTTGACAGTTTCTTAACAAATGAGTTGTCTATGAGACAAGAGATTGAAATGAGAGAACTGAAAACTAAAATTCGATTTCAATTCTAAAGGTAAAGATAATTTTAAAATCCCATTAAATAAAGGAGATAAGAGGTTTAGATGAAAGCATTTAATTTCTTTTACATTATTTAGTTGAAAATATGTAATGAGTTTTATTAAATTTGACACTTTGGTACTAGAAAAAATCCATTTTAATATAATATTTTATAGTTTTGTGGTTAAAACAAGACTTATCCGAAATTGTGAAAGTTGCATAAGTTAATTTAAGACTGTCTTATATTTGGTTCTAAATCTTTAATTATGCTGAATATTGAAAAACTTTCAAATGCGCTTTTATAAGTTCAGTAGAAGAATATAGTTGAACTCTGAGTAAATGTAAAAAAATTTAACTTTTAAGTAGACATACATTGTACTTCTTCTTTAAAAACTCATGAAGTGTAGATGATGAAAAAGGAGAGAATGAGTATAAGTGGATGACCAATTTAGAGCAAAGTGAAATCTATTTTTCATTTAACAATACAAGAGATATCATCATATAGATCACCTTGTGACTTTTTAATATAAATGATCATGATTATGATGATGGAAAGCAAGCACAAATTTATTTATGTTTGTAAAGTAAGACTCTCCTCAAGATCGTGAGAATGAATCTCAAACAAATAAGAATGTTATTGATCGAATATCTATCATGTGTGAAACTCGAGAAACTTGATCTTGATTAAATATTGATGGAAATGAGGAGAAAAAGAGTAAGAAGAAATGGATAAAGCTTTAAGAATTTTTATATGTTTGAAAAATTTGCTGGCAAAACTCGTTAAGTGGTCTGGTGGCGATTAACACACTTTTTGTCGTCGATTCAATACAGTATAACTTATTTTACTTTATATCTTTCCTCTTCATTTCATTAAAGTGAAGTGTAGTTATAAATGGAACATAGTAACGAAACAAAATTGAAACTATTAATCAAAACACTCGAAACAGAATTAAGTGTTAATCTCAAAGCTTCATGAACGATATATCACAAATGTCTGTGTGCTGTATTATTTTTCAAAAAAAAAAAAAAAATATCATGAATAAATCGTTTTCATTTAAAGCAAATTAATTTTTTCACATTGTTAAATGAGACATTTTTTTTATTTTTATCTTAAAAGATTAAATCAATTTATGACGTTGAAAACCGAAAACATTAAAAAACTGCCAGTAAAATTTTTGTTTGGTATATTCAGAAATTCCCATATAGTAGTTCAAATTACTTAAAATTAGTTCATGTATACTTGATTTTCATCACAAAAATGAAATTGAGTACGACAAAACAAAACTGAAAAAAAACCGGAAGATTGATGTAACGAGCTTTAAATTAATTTCAATGAATCTTTCAAATGAAAAGAAAATCATAAAAAAGTCCCACAAAACGATAACTGAAAAAAGTTGATGATGATAATTTCACTGCCGTTATATGAAAATGACACTTTATCTTATGACAGATCGAAAAGGCGCTCACTTGCTCAACACAACATTTAAATTATAACAATTTTCTCGAATTGTTAAGTCCGAAAATCAAAATTATGATTATACTACATTTATTACTTCTTCATTTCGGAATACGTTCACATCGTACTCTGTTTTTGATGAGACAACTCTCACTCAATTATCTTAAGCTTTAAATTCAGAAATTTCATCACAAAAATAAATTTTGACTCCGATTAAATATTTTTAAGTTTAAGTAAAAAAAGTTTAAAATTTTTGAGAAAGTAAAAAATATTCCTTAAAAAAAAAATCAACTTTCTTGAAACTCATTTTAAGCAAAAACTTAATTTTTTTTTTGTTTATAAACAAATTCATATTTTTAATGAATTCTTAATAAGACAGTCCTAAAAATTTATAATTTAAAAATTATACAATGTTCCAATTTTCAATGAAAAATGAAAACAAATTGATTCTTATCAGTCGCAAATTATTTAAAATCATCGCTATAAAATTGTCTCCAGTAGAAATAAAAGTAACTAACACTATCAAAATTAATTGGATCTATGATAATCTTTGAAGCAGTGTAGACTATATTTTTGAAGCCAGTTATGGCAAAAAATTCATTCACCATCATGATACACTTTTGATTTAATTAGTTTCTCGTCCAATTAAATAGCTGTAGCAGTTTAATAAATAACCACTCATTTGTAGCGACAACATTTGTGGTGACACATTTTAAGTATTTTGATGTTATCGTTTTGCGTTATAGTTTTTTATTTTAGTCTTCATTTTTATCGACCTTTTTGTTTTTATTATTATTTTATATTTCTTTCCTCTTTTTGTGTTTATATATTGTACATACAGAATTGGATTTTTATGCAAAATGTCATACCAAATGACAAAAATAAAACTCTTTCGTTAAATTTCAATTTCTACGAATTTTTATGCTGATTTTCATATTTTCATCTGAATTTACGTAAAGACACCATTAAATGACAGCTTGTAAGCCAACGCAATGTTTAAGAGTTAAAAAAAAAACCTTTTTTGGACTAATAACTTAAAACAAAGTGTACTTTTGGGTGCTGCATAAAAAATGAGAAACCAATAATTCTTTACATGGAATATAAACACATAATAAAAACGAGAATAAAAATTGGGTAATTCTTCAAATGACTAGTTTTGAAACATTAATATTCATGCCTTCATCAAGATATTAAATTGATCTGCTAAAATACCTTTAAAATATAATTCAAGAAATCAAAAGTCTTTTAAGAATTGCCCACAATAAAAGAGACTTAGAATTGAACAACACAAGAAATCAAACAGAATTTTAATGCTCATGTATGTTTGTCGACGAAACATGCACCCAGAACCAAATGCATTTAACAAATATTCAATTTATTTTCGATATGAAAAGAAAACTCCCCAAAAAGAAGAGGATAAACAAAATAAACATAAGCATTCTACACTTCTTTCAATATCATCTGTTGAGCGCTCAGGTCATCTTAAAGTATAAGAATAAAGAAGGTTTAAGAAAAAAATGTTTCAATGGGTAAACGATTTCAATTCTCATCGCTGTTATATAAATACAAAAATTAAAAGCCAATAAATTATTCCAAAGTCAAAAGATTATCGGTAGTTGAAAACAAAACTTGAATAAATTGTTTGTGATCTTGGAAAGATGTTATAATTCACATTCACCCAAACATTTGTCTCTTTCTTGCTTACTCGCTGTGCCTTCTATCAACATCCCCACAATAAGATTAAACATCTGAAAATATTAAATGGTTACTTTTGGCGCATTTTTGTACCAAAATATTTGTTTGAATTTAAAAAATTAATTTGGAGATACGAAACGAATTGTAGTTAAAGGTTCCTTCTTTCTGAAATTCAGTGTTGCTATGAATGGACTTTATTAGTAGTTTTATAAATGCGCTTACAGCTTCGAAGTTATAATAATTTTCTAATTTAGTTTATCAACGAACGAATAATTTGAATACTCTAGATATCTCACGTTGTTCTGTTGTTAGTTCCAAACTGACAATTTTTGTGTTCTTTTGCGTCCCTCCTTTTCGTTGTGATGTACCATTCAAAAACAAAATCATAACAAAAAATCTAAAATGCTGTGTTTTTCTCCTTCAAGCACGCAGCATGAAGCCAAAAAAATGAGAAAAATTCTCGCACATAACGTTTAGGTCTCCTCTTTTTTTCAATTTCAATATTGTCGAGCATTCTTGTGTTTATTTCATTTTACCATATCAATTTTCATTTTCTAAATTTTTTGACTTCTTAAAAACTTTACAATATTTTATTTCATGAAATATAAATTTAAATTAAACTATTCCAATATTCAAGTCATCATCAGAGACATGTTTATAAGCTAACAATACATTTTAGAAATAGAGTTATCAGCTTGATATTATTGTATATCCTGCAATACTGCTTTCTCTAAATTCAAGTGTAATTTTATTTAATTTTGAAATTGTGAGCACATCTACATGTAAAATGCAAACATGTGTCATTAATTTCAGAACACGGAAAAAATTAATTTCTTAGATCGTATTTTAGTTTTTCTCAAAGCAAAATAAAAAAAATATGTATGGAAAAAAATGAATAAAAAGACCTCCATCATCATGCAAAATTACAATTCCGTGTATCATCAGACAGAGGCTTGAGCTATATGTTGAAGGCAATTAGACTTGACCTTTTCACAAGATAGATAGATAGATGCAGTGGATAGCGAAAGGAAAAAAAAGAAAAAAGCACAGAAGCGGCATCAAGTAAATTTCAGATCACAGAAATAATCATATTTGCATAATTTCATCAGTAGCAACTACACTAGTAAGAATCTTAGATGAAAGCAAGGTCTCGAACATTTGTGCAATAAATGAATAAATTTATTGAACTTCCATTAAGAGATAGAATTCTCTTTCATCATTCAGTCGGTTTATTAAGCATGAGTTTAGTAATTGAATTATTGTTTCCTCATGCTTCAACATTCGTGACATTGAGAATTGTTTTAGTTCCTTTGCGTCTACAAATGCACTTTTATGCAGCAAATGTAAGCAAGGGCATGTTAGCAATACACGTGATGGTATGATTATTAAGCTTCTGTCATATTTTTAAAATTGTCTTTTTAAAAAAAAAAATAGATTGATAATTATGCTAATAAATAAAACAATTTTAACGTTGAACGATCAATCATCGAGCTAAAATCAAGTACATACTTGGTACACACAACGATTTCAAAATCATTCTTGATTGAATCAGAAAATAGTAAGAAATATCATTAGCAATTCATGACATATTATATTATATTGTAAATTGCATCATACAAGCAAACAGTATAGAGCAGTGCATGTGAATTATAATTTACTGAATATTTCATCGCAATAATATGAAGTAATGACAAATTTGACTAAAAGTCGCTTAAACTGCATTGCTAATTCACTGCCATAAACTACTTTTTGAGAGACTCAAATATAATGGAAGGAAACGAATGAACAGAAAAATAATATTGCATGTCGGACACCCACGCATACTTATTTTAGCTTCATTTCAAATGCAATTTTATCGTCGTGTTGCAACAATGGCAATAAGATGATGATCGCAAAACAAAATAGAGAGAAGAGGAATGAATGAAACAGTAATGCACAAAGTAATAATAATCAATTTAATATAATGTGAAATCAGTACTTATTTAGTTCCATCTTGATCCAGTTCTCACGGTTTTTGCTGTTTTGCTTCATGAATGAATGCGCTGGTAAAGGAATAAAAAACAAAAAATTTGCTTGTAATTTATTATATTAAAAAATGTATCAAGTGCCTCACCTATTTATGTTTTTTTGTGTGCTCTTTGCTGTTATGTTATTCTTAACTCTTTTTTTGGTGTGATTTTGAAGGTGGAAAAGAAAAAAAAATAATATGAATTGATGAGCTGTCTGGAAAATCAGCTATTGTACTGACAAATTAAGTTATGCAGGCTATTTATATGCAGTGCAACATTTCAATATAGGAACTGACACATTTTTTATAAGCAATAAAATTTCTTTATAAAAATTTGGAAGTGAAGCCTTTCACAAAATTGTGAATCCATCATATTTGTGGCATATGCTCATGAGCACGTTCATACAGGTTAGTATGCTCATTGTTAATTTTTTTTTTTTTTTTTTTTTTTTTTTTTTTTTTTTTTTATTTCATTTTATTGTATGTAGCCATAGGCTGTATTACAATATTTCTTAAATTTGATATGCAACATATTGTGGTTTTTTCGTTAATTTAATTCATTAGCATCATAATATTCTTCAAAGAAGCATTCTTTTACTCGAGATTTAAACAGGTTAATAGAGTATGTGTTCTTAATTGTCTGGTTTAGTGAGTTATACAGAATAAGAGCTCTTATGAAGAATGTCATACCGCCTAGTTGTGTGTTGGACGTTGGAATTACAAAGTTTCCTCTAGCTCTTGTTCTATGGCTGTGTCTCTGATTTGCTGTGATGAGTGTGACATTGCACTTGAGCATGTTCGATATAATTTTAAAAATATTAATACTCATGTTAATTTGACATAGAGCGCTAACAGGAAGGATTCTAATGCTGTATATTTCTGACTTCGAACAATACCATTCCTTTCTCAACAATATTCTTAGGCATTTTCGCTGTGTGACTTCCAACGACTTTAAATTAGACTTTGACGTTGCCGACCATACATTGCACATGTATGTGAGTCTAGACTGCACATGAGCGTAATATAAATCTAATGCCGTCTTATCAGAAATGAATCTCCTTGCTCTTTTGACCGCGTAGGAAAACGAAATGATTTTTTCTTTAATTGTTTGGATGTGCTCATGGAACGACAATGATTCATCCAGGGTTAGACCTAATAACTGAATGCTTTCCACACGCTCTAGTTTTTTTCCACAAAACTGGATATTCATTGCCGTTTCGGTGAAATTTTCGAATTTCTTTCTGTTGTGAAACATCATATACTTTGACTTCTCAATATTAGGTGCTAAACGATTCACTTTCAGCCAATCTGTTATGAGATCCAAGTCATGTTCTACGCAGTATTTTAATTCGGTTGGATTTTCAGCAATGTTGATCAATGATATGTCGTCGGCGTATAACACCAGCTTGCCAGTGGTGCCAATATTGAAAATATCGTTTATATAGATATTGAAGAAGGGGTTAGATAAAATTCCACCTTGTGGTGTGCCTGAGCTAGTCTTTCTGAAGGAACTTATGACTTCATTGATTTTCACCGCCTGTTGTCTGTTTTCGATGTACGATATCAATAGATTAAGGAAGAATTTGTCAAACTGTAATTTTCTAAGCTTATAAACTAGAATTTCATGGCTTATCGAGTCAAATGCTTTCGACAGATCGATGCAGGTCAGTGAGACTGCCTTTCGATTGTCGAGAGCATTGTAGACATCGTGTAGGATGTGTATGACAGTTATTTCCGTGTTCGAGTTCTTGACGAACCCAAATTGGTTAGAGTTAATGATTTTATTTGATTCAAGGTGATCCTGTAACCGTCGATGAATGGCATATTCGAAAACTTTACCTAATATTGGGTTAACTGAGATGGGGCGGTAGTTATTCTTAATTTTCTTGTCGCCTGTTTTGAAAATCGGCGTTATTATTCCAATTTTTAAGGCGTCAGGAAATACACCAGTGAAAAGATATCTATTTATCAATTTGGTCATATTGCTTATGAGTGCTTTTGCATGAAATTTTATGAAATTGTTAGTCATACCATATAAGTCTGCTGCAGTAGATGGTTTTAAATTATTAATGATCAAGCTTATTTCGTCCTCTGTTACTGGTGGACATATAAAGTTCTGGCTAATTTCATATGAAAGATTATGTCTTGTACCTGCTGTGCTTTGAGTGGCAGACCTAACTGAGTCGAGTGGATTATTGTTAGCAATATTGATAAAGAAATTATTGAAGTAGTCTGCAATCGCTTTTGGATTCGTAACTGATATGCCATTCTCCGACAAGATTGAGCAAGATGGAGCATAGTGATTTGATTTATTATACAGGATTGAATTAATGTTGAGCCAAGTTTTCCTTGGGTCATTAAGGTTTTCTGTGAATATCCTATCATAGTATGCTTTTTTGGAATTTTTAATTGTCTTGTTTACTAGATTTCTATAGTACTTGAATCGACTCTTCAACTCATTACAATGTGGGTATCTCGCTACCAAATTTATAAATCTGTTCCTTATCTCAATTAATTCACGAGTCTTCTTGTCTACATATGGTTTGATACATTTCAGGTGCTTTTTAGTCTTAGATGTATTATTAGCAATGACCTTTCGGATTTCTGTGGTTAGATCTTCAAACGATTCGCACTGTATATTTTCTAAACTTTTTGAATTGTGAATTTTAATGTTATTGACGCGCTTTAGCTGAATTATCTTCGAGTTTTCATGTTTTGATGATTGTCTTTGTATTCTCAGAAAAATATTCTTGTGGTCAGCAATATTATCAAAGTAGAACATATCATGCGTTAGACTATCTTCATAGAAATGAAGGTCAGTAAAAATATGATCGATGCAAGTACTATTTCTAAGTGTAATTAATAAATTCGCAAACTACGCATTTTCATGGGTTAGTTATTATTTAATTAATGCAAACGAAAGTCACACACAATGCTGATGTTCAACAGGTTAATAAAACTTTCAAATCTGCTATATTTAATCTGCTCGAGAGTGTCTTCATCAAAAAATATTCGACAAAAAAGAAAAATGAGTGAACAGAGACAAAGAAGTGAATCCAAATATCCATGAAGTTGTAATTTTTTGCATATAAAATTTACGACAAAATCATTTAAAATCGCCATTTAAAACAAAAGAAAAATTGCCTGCAATTTTTTAATGCGATTGTTGTTAAATAAATTGCTTTTCGTTGTTCATCATCCTTTTCAGTTAGGTGCTTCAACGTTCAATTGGAAAAGATGTGAAAAAGATCTTTATTAAACTAATTTTGGAGATAAAGACACTAAATTGTTCGTGACATAGAAATTATTTATTATTTTTTTCCCGATACAATTAACACATTTCAATCTTGTATCTAGGTATACATATTTTATTAAGGTGATTCAATTTTCTCACATTTGTTCTAATTTTATTCTGATTTGTTTTTATTTCCTATCCGAGAGACATGGGATTTCAGAGTTTGATGCTAATGAATTCTAAACGATACATGTTATTATGGAAATATTTGTGGTAATTGCAATAATTTTTTATTACCGTCTTATTTTTACATGTCTATTAAATTGATATTCACAAGTATATATGAATGATCATACCGAAGTGCTGGAAAAGTATATCGAATATCGTTCCATTAAAGAAAGTCTGGCAACACTGTACGAATTTTGTTATGAAGCAATAAAGAAAATGAAAAAAGAAGGGGAAATGGATCAACGAATCAGAGCATAGTAATTACTTCAAATTCCTTCTGGAATTCTCTTTAATATTTCCAATGCGATCGTTCAAAACATTGGAAATGTCATCTCCTTTAGTATTCATTGTTGAAAATTGATGCAATTTTTATTGTTTTTTCTAAAGAACGAAGAAATGTGTCATGCGACAGTAATTTTTAAAGGCATCTTAAAAAAATTCCCTTTCCTTCATAAAAATCAGGCATATTTTTTTGCCAAATGACACTTAAGGAAAAGAGCGACAGTAATTTTAAAGGCGTTTTGTTTTGCTTTTACTTAAAAAAATTTTATGGCTTAATTGGTTCATCAATATCCTTACTATGAATAGAACTAAGAAATGTTCGAGGAATAAAGAAAATTTGCAAGATGGGACAGTTACGTAAGATATATGGCCCGGCAATATTTTTGTCAACATGCTTTTTTGCAAACCTAATTTTTATGACTCTTTAAAATTTCCTTATCTACCTAGAAACTTAAAGCAATACATAACTTTAGAATGCTCTTGCAAAAAAATTGTTAATATTGTCACTTTGACTCAGTTTATGTACAGAGTTGATGTTGATTAAAATGCGCCCTGATTCTTAAGTTTTATAAAAGTGTTTTCTACATTTACAGTTCCTTGCAAAATTTGAGTAAGAAGACAATAAAAGAAACAAATTTTGTGTTACCAAAAAAATCTTATGCTTATTTTTCGAATATTTAATACAGCAGTAGAAGAAGAATTTTTTATGGACAATTGTGAAATAACAAACATGTTTTGAAAAATAAACAATTATTCAGCTTAATTTTTGCATTTCATTTTATGAAGCAAAAATTCGTAAAATTTACAAAAAGCATCAGAGAATAATGCAAAAAGGAAGGATTTAGAAATGTTTACACTTTTTTGCTGCTGTCTTTTTCTGTTTATTTTGGTTTGTGATTATAAAAGATTATTGATTGAATGTACGTGTGATATTTGTGAATTTTATCTCCATCATAAACAAGACGTTGACTGCACTTATTACAAAAAGACAAAATTTAAATAGGAAAAGGTAGCAGAAATGACCACATGATTCAGTCAAAGATCTGCGATTCAATTAAATGGATAATTAATTTTATTGCATACTTCTAAAGCATCAAGCAATTCTTGACTGATGAAATTTCATTCGAGATAACTTCAAAAAGGAATGAATGAGTAAATTGCTTAAAGCTTCCTATCAACTTTTTTTTAATATCGTAATACACTTACTTCTGAATGCACAGTAGCAAATTTAATTCGCATACTTTTTCTTACTTTAATATCACTTCTTAATATCACAACTGGCTTCTGTTGAGTTTACGATTTACAAGAAAAGATCAGACAGTAGCCAGCAGCAAGAGAAGAAATGAATGAAATCTCTCGTGAGAAAATATGCGAGTGTTGAAAAAAGAAAGCAATAGGAGATTATCAATACATTTTGATGACAAGCACTATAATTTTATGGTAAAATGCTGCGTTTGATTAATTTGCAGATAAAATATCTTCACTTCTTCAATATAAAAAACTATTTAATATGATATTATTAACAGGAATAAAATCTCACCAAAAATGGTTTCTTTTATGGGGGAGCTTGCCTGTAAATTTAAAAATTGCCGAATTACCTAAATAATAATACTCATTAAATAGTCATTCTTATCTACAAGAACGATTTAAATGATTGTAAAAACTGAATTAGAATTTCGGTTTATGTGAAAATTATAAGTCTAAACAGATTTGCGCAAGCATTCAAATTAAAAGTATTTCAACATTCATAAGGAAAATTTAAATATTTTTAAGGCATCAAGCAATAAAATCAGGTTTCATAAAATAAAGTAAATTAACACGAATTAAATTACATTAGCTAATGCTGATATATTAGTTGATAACAGACATAAAAAGGAAACATAAAATCTTTAAGATAAGTGATCAAAACGTAAATTTATGACATTCAACAAACTTTTCGCACTAAATGTATGCGTTAAATTTTTATATTCCTTTACTAAATTAAAATCTATCGCATCATTAATTAATCGCTGCAATAAATTAAAAAAATTTATAGTTTTTGGCAAAAAGTAAGTTAATGAGAAAAATAATCGCTTGTTGATGGAAAGAAATCAAGTCAAAATTCAATCAAGACACAATCTTAATATTCAAGGTTGAGATAAGTGCTAACGAACCGGCATATTTATTAGAACTGTTCAAAAATCTCAATGACTCTGAGAATTTTTTAAGAGATTAATGAAAAATAAACGTTCTAATAAAATTCAAAATCTTTTGAAAATAACCGTAGTTCAAAATTTGAAAATGAGGTTCAAAAAATAACTGTTGTTGTGATAGTGAACTGGTTGTAAACAAAATGGTGAATATAAAACATACGAGCATTAGCCAATTCTAATGCTTTACGATTAAGAATGAACTATAATAATCTTCGTATTGGACTACGACAAACATAATTACATTATTATTTATTTTAACACTTAAATAGGTATCAAAAAATATAAAATCTACTACTTCTTTTGTTTTTGTCGGAATCAAGTTAAAACCAAACCTCTTTAATTTGAAATTAATCTAGCGCGGAAGTTTAAAAAGTGTGTTTTGATTAACATTTGTGATATAAAAAAAGCGTTTAAAAACATTGTTAATTATGTTGACTAGAAAAGGATTGTTTAGTATTTATACTTCAAAAAATTTAGAAATTATTCACCGATTATTATCGACAAAAGTTGTAAAAGAATTAAAATTACCAAAAAGAAAAAATGCTACGATAAAAGAAAAGGAAGTTTATAAACATTTTAATAATCCAGAAGGAAAAGTGGCTCATAGCTTTCCAGAGACTTTTTTTGTAAAGAAAAGAGGAAAAACTCCAGATAATTTTTATATAGCTAGTAACTTAGCTGCATCGACCATAGCAAATTCAATAAAAAAAGACTTGCCGGCTGATAAATTGATTATGGAAATTAATCCGGGAATCGGCTTATTAACAGAGAAATTAATTACCGAAACTGACAACGATTTATTCCTTTATGAAGCACATGAGCAACTTTTTGATAAATTAGCTGTGAGTTTCAACTTTATTTTATTTTTAAATTTTGATTCTACTAATATAAATGTCTATGTATAGATAATATTGCACAAAAGTCAGCACAGGAAAATATCACTTAAACAATGCGATTTTATTGGACTCTGGAAAATGGGATATCTAGATAAACTTGATGATGGAAATCGCGTGGAACTATTGTTTGATAAAATCCAAAGGAAAGAATTTGATGACGATACTTGTGCTCGATTATTTGCATGCATTGGTTCAGCAAAGTTTTTCAAAGATTTCATCAATTCTATTATCTTTCAAATTGGATTTTCGGCCGTCGGACGATTTGAGATGTTTCTTTGTCTACCTCCTCCTATTTTCATTGTAAGATTTAATTATATTACTTTTATTAACAATTATGTTTTACAAAATTTATTCTTTTATTATAGCAACTAGCAGCATCACCATCAGCAGGCTATTTTTTATACCGTCCAACATCTGTTTTATTTCAACTTTTATTTGAATATGAATTTATATCTAAAATTGATAGAAAACACTTTTTGCCTTGGAGAGCAACACCAACAAATTCGCCAAAAGTAGGAAAAATTTTACTCACAGACTTTGATTATATGTACTTAATTAGAGTCGTTCCAAGAAGAAACCTCTTTCAATATTGCACACCTAATCATTTGCCAGCTCTTTGGTTTTATGTGAAACAGCATTTATCCAGTAGAAAGAAGCAAGTTATACCGACATTAGAGTAAGCTATCTATTGACATTTATGCAAATTTTGTTTTTATTAGCATTTTTAATATTTATAGACGCTGGATTCCTGGTTGTGGACCAAGATTAATTGTAAATGCAAAACCAACGAAAAAACCGGAAATTCTTTATCCTTGCACCGATGGAAATAGTCTACCGTCGTTTGTAGCACCTTCTACTTCATTAATAGTTAACGATTTTGTTGACAATATTAATATCTTTACACAATTTGGAAATCTTACACCTACACAAATATTAACAACATTTAATGAATTTATAAATTGGCCAGAATATGAAAGCTGTGCTTTCGTGGACGTTTTAGAAAAGGCACTGATTAAAATGCATACACGTCCTGAAGACGCAGATGACGTTCTAAGTGACGATGATAACGAGGATGATACAAAGAATTTTAAAGAAGAAAGCTAATCAAATACTTGTTTGTTGTGTTAAAAGTTTAATTAGTTTTATACAATTTCGAATTGAAATAAGTTTTTAATTCACTTCCTTTTTACAAAAATTGTACATGTCTTCTTTTTTTATGAAAAAGTAAATTACACTGGAGTATCAATGCATTTTTCTTCTTGTGATCGTTTCCCTCCAGGCAAGCAATATGATCCTTTATCATCAACAGAAAGTAAATTATAATCAAGAGGAGCCGATGGAGTTTCATCATCAAAACGAACTCCCAAATTAAAGGAACAATTTAATTGTAAAGAAGATGGATCTACTTGAACAAACAAATGTTTTGGGCAACCTAAATTCTCATTTAAATTTACACATCTGCCTTTAAAGGTAACTTTCTTCCCGCCACATGTATTTCTTATACATTTAGGAGAAGCCTTTTTAGGAGGTAAAACAAGAATCTCTCCATTTTTACAAGGACCTTGAATGCAAAAAATTCTTTTAATATTATTGAATTTAAATTAATGAGATCAATACCTTGTTCGAAGACTTGATAACATTTCATCGTTTCTGGATGGTATACATATATTGGCTTACAATCACAAACCCAGTCTTTTTCATTGTCACCTAGTAGAGAATTAATGCCGAGATTTTAAAAAGATACAAAAACTTGATTTCTGTCTTAACCTGGATATAGGAATTCTCCTTCCAAACATTTTTCTGACTCAATCGGTTGCCTATTCTAAAATAAAAGATAAAATTAAAGTCGCCCATTTTAATTTTTAAAAGTCAATGGATGACGAGATCTTTAATAATTTTGTTAGGAACAAAAAATCACATAAATAAAATGAATGAACTGTTCGAGTGAGGAAACAATAATTGCCATAGGTCATGTCACTATACCACTTCTGATAATTAGTTATGCAAAGATTATTTGAAACTGAAAGATTGAATGACAAGCAAAGTTCATACGAGGGGTTAATAAAGAAAAACACTAAAAAATCTCAATTTAGATTAAATAGAATTCAAAACACTATCAGGAGATTGGGAAATAGAGAAAATAGCTTACATGTTTTGGCTGTTTACTTTTATCAGTTTCCACGCCTTGATAAAGAACCTGCTGTGCAATGCACATTGTTATGAATAAAAGCAAAGGAACAAAAATTAGCAACTTTCTATTAAACATTTTTTACTTCTTTCTTCCACAACTTCTCTCTTATGACTGAAGATTTTAGAATAAAAATGAGATTTATACGAATTAGTGCTGATAATTTAATGAGTCGAAATTTATTTTTGAACGTATGCAATATGAGAAGAAGACACTACTTCATAGTGTGAATGTTTTAACAATCTTTTCAATGAAACTGGTTTTTAAACATGTTTTATTTGGAATTTCCATTCTTTAGTAAAGTAGTTTTTACAGTATTTTATAGTATTGCATTTAATTATTTAGCATTTTTTTATTGTCTGTTATCACATTTTCCGTAGTAAGCTCTTGTACTACCAATGCAGCAATTATTAGCACACTTAAATTTGTCATCTTCATCTCGACAAGTTAATTGGAGAGTAGTAGGATCAACAACTAAGTGAACTTCTCTTCCAATGATTTTTTTGTATTCCTTACAACCTTCTTCACTATTAAGTGAACTGCAGCTTCCTTGGAACATAACTTTTCCAAAATCACAGGAATTTTTTTCACATTTTGGAACTGAACTTTGATGTGATAAAGTTAATATATTCCCTGCTGGACATGGTCCTTGAGTATAGGCTGGGTAACATTTTTGTGTAGCTGGATAGAATAAAAATGATGGTTTGCAATCGCATCTAAAATTGAAATGTTTTAATATTTAACAATTAAGAAAATATTTGTCAAAATCTGTTTCCCTTTTCACAATATCTCGAGTCTCAACATAAATCTTTTCTTTTCAATTCATACTTTTATAGTTTAGAAAAGTTAAGTCAACTTACACCCAATCAGAATCATTGTCACCGGGATATAAAAGTTCAGTTTTTGAGTCGCATTTAGCTACATCTAAAATTGGTTTTCTATTCTGAAAATTGAAACATAATTAATGTTAATATTTGCTTAAGATTTTGAGAATTCATTAGATAATTTTAAAAATAATTTGTTATATTTCAGAATTCTGGAGTAAAAAGAATAAATTCCTGATAATAAGTTATGTGTATATAACACAATCTCAACAAATTAATTCATATTAAGTTGTAAAATATTTTTGTTTAAAAAATCCTGTTAATCATTTGGAAATTCCCTGTGATAAGACTACGCTCAAGCTCTCTTATAAATTAGAATGTTATTTTATGCTGACTATATATAGTAATACATATTAATTATTTTTATTATTCTACTCTAATCAATTTGTCATTTTTAAAATTATTTCCATTTGTGTTCTATAAATTACTTACATGAGTAGATGTACGATTTTTATTCGTATCTTCAGTCTCAAAGACTATTCCACTTCCATTAGATCTATTACTATTTGCAGCAAAAACTTCGATAAAATTCATGACCGCAAAAAATGATAAGAAGATTTTAATTGAAACCATTTTATAATTTTCTCAGAGAGATTCTTTTTATTGTGTAAATAAAATCAAGTAATGATTCTAAGCTACGTCTTAACAGTAATAGACGATCACCACAACTGATCTATCTCAGCATGCTTTGTTGTTATTCCCATATGTTGTTGTTAAAACATTGATAATTTAATGTTTTACACTACCTAGTTGAACAAAGCATTAAACATTCAACATTTAAAGTACGATTATAATACTTTGCTTGTTTTCCACAATCAGCTGTTGCTCTTGACAAATGACTAATACAATCCTAATATATTTCTTCTTTGAGCTGTTGGTAATTTTGATTTTATTTTAATACACTTTTCTTGGCCTATTGAATGAACGCAGCATAATCCATTGCATTCAAATATATGATCATCATCAGCGCAAGTCAACTCAAAATTCGAATGGCTGACTGTTAAAAATGTTTTTCGTCCAATTAGATGATAAAATTTTTCACATGGCTTAGAACTATCAAGTGAATGGCATTGTTTTTTATAATACACATCCCCGTCTCTTATGCATTGATTTGTAATACATTTAGGAGATTTATTTGATTTTGATAATACTAAAATTTCCCCATTTTTACAAGGTCCTGTTTAAAAAAATATTAATGCATCTTTAACATGTTATAAATGAATTATAAAAGTCTTAATATAGTAAATAAAGCAGATAAAGTAATACCATCTCTATATAGCTTCGTTTGATTACTACGGAAAACTTTTGTGCCATTACTCCGATCTGACAAAGAACATGCTCATGAGAATGGTTACAAAATTGACCATCCCACATAACCAAAATATTCCATACATATTCCGTTGACATTGAAGGAAGATCTATGTACTATCCTAAAATAGTACATCTTTGTAATACTCATGTATAACATAAATGGATTATCCATGTATAGTCCAAATCTTTTACATGTATGTATTATTTTTGTTTTTTTAGTCCAGACAGACAATTTTGAGCAATTTTGCAATTTTTCCAACTTTGAGTTATTTGTTTACATAAAAATTTAAAAAATGTGATGTGAAAAAAATGTGTTTTAAAAAGTATTTTAAGCGTTTAAGTCTTAATCAGGGTCTTAATATTGTTTGGTAAGTGACCTTTTAAGCAGAAAATTATCAATTTGGTAAGTAAAATTTATTTATAATACTTAAAATTTTAAAAATTCTGTAATTATAAATCATATTAATTTTGGTCTGTTTTCTCTTCTTTTTATCGATTTTCAGATCTTTTAATATCTCTTTTAATCTAATTATTCTTTTTTTCCAGGAAATTAATGATTTTTTTTGTAGGTTTGTCATTTTGTGAGTTATAGCATTAATTTTTTTATTCTTTTCTTTTTTCTCTTTTTAGTGCATTGATGGATTGAATGGAGAACTAATTAAATTATTTTTGAAATTTAAAAATGTAAAATTCATGTTAAATAAAGTTTTGGTTTCGCAATTTTCATTAATTACCAAAAAAATTAATTTTATTCTTCCATGTAGAACCATACAAAAGTATTACATAAGTGTAATACATATGTATTACATTAATGTTCCATTAAATCATCCAAAAAATCTAACATCCTGAACGACAATAACGTCCTTAGGACGATCCATGTACTATCCTTAAGTATCGTACATGGAAGATTTTTAAGTAATACGTTGATCTTCCATTTGTGTCAATTTGGCTATGTGGGATGTTTAATTTTATTGATTTAGAATACTCACGAGCACGTTCATTTTGGAAAGCATGCTCATTGTCTATTTGTGTGCAATAAGAGATCAAAGATTTAATAAGGATAAAAAATTGCATCCATAGCATAGATTGAATTATATTATTGTAGGCAATTAATACTTTACAATTAATAGTAAAGAAAATTATCAGTGCAATTATGTAATAATTAATGGATGATAGTCTCAATAAATATTAAATATTGAGAATTGCACACTTCTTTTTAATAAACTTGTAACTTAATAAATGAACATTTCCATAATTTTAGATACTTTTTTCATATTGGCCAAAAAGAATAGATTTAGTATTTACATAAATGTCTATACGTTATGAATTACTAAGAACGTTTTAGTTACTTGATCAGTTTTGTTGTAAATATTTTTTCTTACCTTGTTTATATGCTTCATAGCAGCGTGCATCGCCTGGGAAAAACAAAAATCCGGGCTTACAGTCACAACTAAATAAAAAAGATTATTTAAATCATATTTCTTGTTCTTTTTCTTTTTATAACTTTTAACATACATCCAATCCAAAAAATTATCGCCCGGATAGAGGTATTCGTTCTCCTTGCATCTTATTTTATCCAAAATTGGAATTCGGTCCTGTTCAAACCGAATAATTTATAATGGGAATTTCCCAGTATTTAATTTTTATATTTTAAAAATTCTTATTTTAAACAATGTTAAATAAAATTTCAATTCATAAATATATTATTAACCAGAGCGGCACAAATGAAGAAGGTTCCGCTACGGAACTTTGAAAGCTCTGCTAAATCTCTTTCAACTACCTTAGCCGTATGGCCGTCAAATAAAGAAGGGTTCTATTTGGTAACTTCTTCATTTATGTCGCTTGAATTAAAACTAATTTTTATTGCACTTACATGGGACACTCTTTTTATGATAGGTAATTCGTGAGGATAATAGAAATTATTACTTTGAATATACCTTTTTTGTCTTTCATTTACATCTGAAGATAATACAAAAACTATAAATGTTAAGAAAATGCAAAATTTTGACATAAACATTTTTTTAATTCACTAGAATCACGTCTTTTATTAAACAGATCTGCGATGAAACTAATAAGCAAGAAAAACCTGCAAGAAATTGCGAAAAATTACTTATGAAAAAAAAACAGTCATCTAGAAATTGAATAATTTAAAGATTATTTTTTATACAGAACCCTGCTTTTAGTTTGAAAATTTTTTTCCCGTTAATTTTATATCATGACACACATTGATCTCGTATAGACAGTCAAGTAACTATGATCTCTATTGTCATTTATCATAAAATTATAAAAGATTTGTTTATCTTATAGTTTAACAAGTATTATCAGATACGTTTAGAGAAAACTAGAAATCTAGAGAAAATGAGCTTTATTCAAAAAGTTTTTGTTATTTTTGATTTTCTAAAATGTATCTCTTAATTAAGGTTCTCATTTCTAATTTAGTAGATAAAAAATACTTTTAATGCGTTTAATTTGTAGCAATTACTTGCAATTGCTTACAACATTATAAATGCAATAAAAAATTAACTTTCATATAAATACATTTTATGTTTATTTACTTGATATTATGTCACATATCATAAAAAAATAATTTAGTAATAATATTATACACGTCGTTCAATTAAACTGTGTTTGGAATAAGAATGATTTGTTCTCAATTATGTTTTGAACTGCTTAAAATTGTATCAATGAATAGAAAATAGCTTAAAACCCTCAACTTTTAAAAAATCTGTAATGTTGTCAAGCAACTAGTTTAAAAGTGTATTTTAAGTCTATCATATAATCATATAAAAATAGGGATGTCAAACGCAATTTCTAAAATGTACCTCAAATCCTTAAAAAATTGGAAGTAATTATTCAAATGATGTTAAAATGTTTCTAATGAGAGCGTCAATTTACTGTAAAATTGAAATCACTAAAATTATGGTGAGTCAAGGATGGAATTTTTTATTTAGGGTATTTGGATCGTAAAATTAAATATAAGTTAGAAGCATCCGATCCTATAATACATTTCTGAATCATTCCATTTAAATACCTTGGTAAAAAATGAAAAATTAACAAATTTTAATGAAAGTGAATACTTATGTACCTAATTAAAAATCTTTGAAGTAAGCAATTTTTTAAAATCTGATTAAAAAAAAGTAGAGAAAAAAAAAACTGAGCGAAATTTTAAATAAATAAAAAAAGACTTTACTGGATTTCACGTACAGTATAATGCCAGTTAAAGTTCAGATATGAACATAAATAAAGATGAAAAAATTGGGAGAATTTTGGGGTCACGACAAAATGGAATCGAAAAAAATTTATTATCAAAAAAACGTTTAATCCTATATATCGTTCTTTTATGTTCCAGAAGCTGAACAGAATAAAAAAAAATCACATAAAAGAGAGCAGTAACAGAGTAAAAGTTATAATGTGAATCTCATCAAGTGCATATTCATTTCGTTAATTTGATGAAATGTAGCGAATAACGAGCATAAAATAGCATGATTATATTACGACTTTACCGCTTACAATCGTCTTTTGAAAAAGCATATCTTGCGATAATTTCATCATTTAGAAATGTATAAGAATGAAAAGAAATAAAAAAAAAAATGTGCATAAAGAAAAGATTTTAACGATTGGGAAGGAAAGGAAAGAATTTTGATAGAATCAACGTCGTGGATACTTTAAGCGCATTTAGTTAAAATAAATATTTGGCTGATTCCAGTTAATTGAGTCTAAGTAATCTGAATAGAATTTGTTGATTTAATTTAATTTTCATTACTATCCCTTAACATACCATAACATACAAAGCATACTCATATTAATTAGCATACTCAAATCATTCTTTTTTCATACAAATAAGCATGCACAAAAAAGTGAGCAGAGTATGCTCTTTGTTTGTTAGGGATACTGCTCTAGAAAACCTGCCTGAAACGTTATTTCTGCAGCTATTCTCTTAGTGAACGCGTTTTTTCCAAAAACACCTCAAAAGCAAATCAACTTCATTCTTCCACATACTTTTTTATTGAATTTGAATTAATCTTTTCAATCTTGTCACTTTGTGTGTCAGGTGTCAAGGCAAAAAATAATTTTTAAAGTGAAAATAAATTAATGCTTATGTACATTTAAGAAAAAAACATACACACGTATGAGCTGGCTTCCTTTACTTAGCGCTGCTTTTTATCTTTCTTCTCACTCCAAAAACTTATTTTGGTTAATGCCCTCGACGATGTGTCACTGCCGATCCAATTTTTCAACATTATAACTTTCATCATCCATTACATTTTCTGCAGATCTCCTTGGTATGTTGACTTCTTCTTATTGCCTTTTTCACTTTATTTCTTGCTTCTTTTTAATTTTATATTTATTTTAGAAATGTGTATAATTTAATTGTCTATTTAAACGCCTCTTTAATTGATATGTTTACGTAAATATCTTAGTGAATAAATTGGCAAAAATAATACACTTTTTAATATGCACTCATTAATGAATATGTACTTTTTCTGTTGTTAGATCGCTCTATCTATCTAAATACAGCAATAATAATCAAAGCGGCATTTAAAGAATCAACAACCAGTTAATAAAGAAAATAAAGTAAACTCATTATACGGCAATGTGAATAATTTTTTGTTTGATTTCAGTAAGTAAATATTTTTTAAAAAAATGTTCTTTACCAAAATTTTCAATTTTTGTTTCTATTTGAGTAATAGAATTGAAGAACTTTTAAAATCAGTAATTTTAGGTATGCAAGATACTCTACATGGAAAATTTATATTGAGATGTTTACTTTTAAAAACAATTACACTAAAATTTCCACAACTTGAGTGAAAACATAAACGAAAGCATTAACAATTTTTTTATGTTCATGAATGTAGATATAATGATGCAGACAAGTTAACTAACTATATTACGATATAATATTGCCTTTTTATTCTTATTATTATTACTTTTTAAACATCATAAACTTAATAAAATTGCTCATTAGGCTAATGTGAACGGTAACTCCTTTCAACTCCATTCATTATATGTATGTGTAATTAAAATATTAAGTTGACTGCTTGATGGAGTTAAGTATCTTTCAAATTATCATAATCTTGTCAACGTGTCATTTGAACATTGTTTATTAATACGCTTCATTTCGCTTTTCTTATTAATAAATATACGATGTCAATGCTTCTCTCCCAGGTATATATGTAAGTACAAGGGAGAGGAAAGAGAATGAAAAAAAAAGAGAAGGCTTAATAATAATTTGCATTTTCACCTGATTCCGTTTATTTCTTTTTCTTTCTTTCTTCCTTTTCAATTCAATGAACAACTTGTTTCTCCCTTTTTAATCGAATTGTAATCAGCCTGTTCGTCGCAATGTTCTCACAGTGATTTAACCCATAACAGATCCAGATATCTGAATCTTTCAATATTATTGAATATAAATATCGCAACTACGTAAACGTCAGATTTTTTTATAATTTATAATATATGAAAGCGAAAATTCCAACATCTGGCTTCGAAAATAATAAAAAGGAAGAGATGATGATGAAAATATATGTAAAATGAAGTTATCTTAAGCGAATTACGATAGCGCATTTTTTTTTTCTTGGGGATATCCAATAAATGTCAATTAATATTTTAATAAATAAAATTGTGGTTTTTGTCGTTTTTGAAGAATGTTCTAAAATAATTTTAGAGTTCCAATGCCATGAAGACATTTTAGTAGTAGTTTAAACTTTTTTATTAGCGACTAAGTATAAATACCCTATATATTTAATTGAAGCAGTAAGATGCGAACGAGTAAGTAATAAAAAAGATTAAAAACAAATATAATTACTATGTAGACTATTTTCATTGCTTTATATCTATACCACGTGGCTTTAAGACATAAATGTAAAGAGGAAAAAAAAAAAATTCTTTCATTATTACCTTTGAAATCGTTTATGTTTTTTATTTTATTTTATGAATGTGCTGTATGTACATCCATATTTAAGATTACTTAAGGTGAAATAGCAAAGATGCACTCAAATGAGATGAGAAAATTGGCTTTCGATATGGCAAATGAAAAGAACTTTACTGTTGTTATTGTAGAATGGGAACAACATGGCATACATGCACTTTGATAAGAAATTTAATGCATTAATGATGATAATTAATAGTTAAGTCAATATATATTATTTTATATCAAATAGTAAGACTAAGATCGAAAATATTTCTCACCTTCTTTTGATATTCTCTCTTTTTTTGTTGACATTTTATCATCATATTTACCTTACGAATAGTTTGACAGAATGCCGTTGCGATCTCACGATAAGTTTTATGTTATTAATCAATAAAAGAAAAGAAAAGAGAGGAAAAAAAAAATATCTTTCACATATGTCATTCGTTTTCGGTCATTTCTCATGTTTACTTAAAAAGAGCTTCTCAAAAAAGAAAAAAAAAATTAAAAAGTTTATGAAAAAGAGATCATTTCATGCTATTTATGTACATATTGGCAAGTTCATGGTGCGGTGCGGTACAACGCTCCATAAAAGTGTAAAAGCGCATAATAAAAACTACATAGTGGAAGTAAAAAATGATGATACAATTTACAAGAATTACAAGATAATGGCAATTTTTTTTAGCACATATCTTTATGAGCATTGCATTTACATTGTTCACAATGTGCGGCGGCAAGTTTTATTAACTTTTAATGCATTTTATTTTATATACCTTCTTTTTTTATACACACATTCATTCACAGTATATGCAATAAACATTTAACATTTTTTCCTCTTTTCACAATAGTTATTGGTAGTTTTAATAAATTGTACAACTTTTCCAGCCATGTGACTCACACATTTCAACGTGCTTTTTACAAAACAGATGTGTCATTTCTTTTTATGTGTCTTTAAGATTTTCAGAATTGTTTAAAATTAATTAAGTTCCATTTTTAAATTGTTAAATGGTCGATAATTTAAATCCATCTGATTAGAGCCAATAGTACCCGACTAGTCTTTGCTCCACGACACACTTCAGTATTTAATTTTTTTTTTGTCAGTACATACGGTATTGAATATATATTTTTGGAAATTGTTTTTTAAAGATATTAAAAAAATATAGATGAAATATCTCCTGACTCACATCTTGCTAATCATTGGATTCAGGAATCTAAATTTTTGCAAATACCAATAAAACCTTGAATAATGGAATTAATGGAACGTTGTTCTTTTAAGAATTTGTATAAATACAATGCTTTAAAGCTTGCGCGTGATGTGCATCTTGTGATTTAATCTACAAAATCTCGATTGGTAAATGAGGACTTCTTTGTCCATTCTTTTTATTTTTACTGTTTAAAGTCAATTGAATTAAATAAAAAATAAAATGGGAAAGAAAAGAAATGGATAACTGTTTAATTTTCCATAAGTCTCGATCAATATTTGATTGCATAATGTGTGATTAATCTAACATCTCATATTTGCTTAACGCAAATAGATTATTTTCTATTATTCCGTGGAAAAGAGTCATGCATATACATTGGGATATAATGAAAGAAACAAAGATTATCTATATGTAGATAGATTTATGATGGAAGAAATAGTTAAATTTAACAAAAAAAAAAAATTGAGAGTGAGAGAAGCAAATAAGTAAGCAAGTAAAAAATGTAATGTAATATATAGCGCGGTATAACAACACAGGAAAAAAAATTCGGACCCTCAAAGAAGTCAATCGCTACTCTCATCACAGCACCGCAAAATGTAATTCAATAATTACACACAAAAATATAAAAATTTGAAATGCGGAGAATGAGAGCAACTTTTAACTATTATACAAATAAGAGAGCGCGTGAGGGTTCGATTGATATAAAATCAAGAGAGGAAGAGAGAACATGCCTTTGAGTTAAAGAAGAATTGATGATGAGGAAAAAAATATCGCCTCAAGCTTTTTCCCGTTGGCGATTGAGCAGTTTATGTTTATCGCTGTTGCTGAACGGTTGCACAGTTATAAGCCTCGCGGGAATAATCCAATAAAATAAAATAACATTTTTGCAGTGCATGAGCAAGGCATAAAAAAAGTTAAGAAAAAGGAAAGGAAAGAAGACAAGACAGGCTAAATTATATCGTGAAAAAGGAATAAACTGAAGCAGCGAATGTATAAAAAAAACCAAAAAAAAACTCCATTAAAATTTATATACATCTGGATGGAAAAAGTGAAGTGCGATAAGAAAAATTGGCTTACATTTTTTGTGTGTTAAACTTTAATTTTCTCTTTAAAAGATTGCTAAAAAATAAATAAGAATTCCAAGGATTCTCGGTAGTAATAAATAAATTTTATATACATATTTTGTATTGAAGCACATTAATGTACATGCAGTTCTGTGTAGAATATTTGTAAGCAAAAAAAAAGTTAATTAATTTTTTTGTACCCCTACTGTATTTGAACCATAAATCGAATAAACTTTTCATCTGAACAAGTCAGTGCAATTAAGCGGAAGCAGTCAAGAATAATTGTGCAATTTTAAAATTTGTCATAAAAAAAAATTGAAATGGATTCTTGTGTATGATTCCTATATAAATTTATTATCAATTTCTTAAAATACCTAATAAAATAAACCTGTGTGTTGTTCACGAATCAAACGAAAAAAAAAAAATAATTTTAAAGTGAGGTGCATTGGATGAAATAAACACCACACGAATGTGCAAAAAACACGAATGAAAAGTCTTTAAGTTCTTATAGCACAAAAAGTAAAATAAAGAAGAATGTGCATAAGTTTTATGTGAAGATAAAGCATATTTCTCGGGAATGAAAACGGCAAACAGCGCGGAAAGATATTAAAATAAAATTAAATCTTAAAACGTGTGGAAAAATGAAAATTTATGCACATAGGCTAGCACAAAAAATATAAAAAGGTATACATAAATAAATAAGCAAATGAAAAGCAAAAAGTTAAGTTAAAAAAAAAGAAAAAGAGACGAATGGAAAACGGAAAAAGAGAAATACGTCTTTAGCGTAAAAAATTGAATATTGAAAAATGCATTTTTACCATAAATTGCATTATATTCGCTTAATTGATAGTTTGTTCTCATGTGCTTCACAAACATCTTCCGTTTTTTATACATATTTCCACTGCCAACTAATATAAAAGATGCTTCTATGCAATTGTTACAAGATAGACATTTATAGAAGAACACAAAACGAAAGAGAAGATTTATTTCATGCAAGAATAATGTTGAACATGCTGTCATTATCATCATCGTTGTCATCAACTTGTGAAATTGGATTGATGATTTGTGCCTAATTAATTCTCATATTATAATCTAATAAATAACGCACATCAGCATCAGCAACAGCATCATCGACGATCATCGGGGTTATAAATATTTACACATTTAGATATAGATATAGGATTGACATATATATGTACACAGGAACAGGAAGAAACTATGATTAAATTAAAATGAGAATGGAAAATTTACATTCATGGATTCGAATTGGAATATTCATATTTATTGTGATCTGTGATTTCGTTCCAAACGTAAGTTGATCCCCATTTTTTATTATTTCATTTACTATTCCTTTTAGTTCTTATTTTTCTTTTAATTTAATGTTATTTTTTCATTTCATTTGAAATTTGCATTTTTTGCACTTTAACTTTTTTACATTTTTATTTTTTATTTTTAAATCGCGATTGGGGGTTCTTCAGACTCGATGCATTATTTTATTCATCGTCCTGGTTTTACAAATTTATTCTCGAAATTTTTTTAACTGTGGTAGATGTAGTTTAATTAAAACTATTTCCTAGCTGATTATTATATAAATGAGATGCTTATTTATTTAAGTTCAAATAAAGACTGAACTTTTGTATGAAAAGGGATTTTGAACCATGTTTAATAAATGTTATTCAAATTACAAATGAACGTTATAAGACAAACTTTAATTTCTGAAAAAATTAATGTTCAAATGTTAAGTAATTGAATATGTTTGCCGAGGATTGCAATCATATTGATGAAGTACAACTCTATTCTGGTGCATTAGTTTTCTATTCAGAACCTCTATCTTGAGTCGATTCCTTCAATTCACCTCGTGTAAAAGTTAAATGATGTTCAATTTTTTTTTTCTCTTCCTTCTACATATTCATTTCATTTTATATTTTCGCACACACCAGGCAGGAAATTTTAACATGCCACGAACACTTTACACCTCGCTCTTACTTGGTTTTATCTCAAATACGTGATAAAACTGCTTAAAGACTTCTTGATGACTTTTTAAACAAAAAATGTAAGAAATAAAATGCTAACATGTAAATTTCTTCATTTTCTCATCCAATAAGTCACTCTATATGGCTGCAAAGTGCCATGGAGCATGTGAAGCACTTCTTTCACGAGATTTTTTTTTTCTTTCTTTTATATTCATCATTATTTCAATTTGAAATGAAACAAGTAAAGAAGGAAAGAGAATATAAGAAAAAGTGTAACATCTCTTTTATAAGTACAAAGCATATATTTGAATATGGATTCACATTACGGTAGAATTCATAATTTTCCATAGCCTTGAATTTGAATCACAATGCCTTTTCCGCTGCGTTAATTATTGCGATATTGTCTCAGTGGATAAAACAAGTTACAAAGATGCATGTTAGATAAGTATGATAAGCGCATACGGATGAACATTGTAGCTTTTTCTAGTTCTCTTTTATATATCTTTTCAAAACATTGTTCATATTTTGTTCCTCCAAAAGTATACGAAAGACAGTCAGACAGATCAAAAAATGGGAATTATAACTTGTCATTCTAACTCTAAATGCGTCTGTAATATAAAGAAGAAAAGAATGAATTGAAATGAATGAATGAAATTGAAATAATACAATTTTATTCATCTTTTTATCTTTTCTCGAATGAAAAAAATTTTTTGTACTGAAAAGTAATTTATAAGTGAGAGAAAACTTCTTAACTTAACAACTTCCAGTCTGGTGCGAACGAAAGATTAGAGGCAGAACAAAAAGATTTTTTTATAAGAATTGATTAGTTCCAATGGTGATGATTTAATAAGACTGTTCTAAATTCTTTAGCAGCACAAAAAAAACATATTCATTTTACAAGCAATTAACAACTGAATATAAATTGAGAATTAATTATAGAAATTTTTTAGTGAATAATATATAGATAGCAAGTTAATAAGAACGATATTGTTAATTAGGGTGAAATATTGTGAAATTTACTATTATTATTTAAATGCATTGTTCTCATTTTAATTGATGATAAAAAATTTCATTCAAAACTATTCAAAAATTTCTTTTTCGGAAACTATGAATGAAATAATTTAATAAAAACTCGAGTAGAAATTCTGAGATTAAGGAAATCGTCTAAATATTAACAACATATTGAACAATAGCAGTAAAACGAAATTGTTAATTTCTAAATTTTCTTAAATCGCGCAAATTTATTTCTTTTCAAAAAAGCTCATCAGTCAGGTGCTCATTATTGACCAAACATTTTCAAAATGAACTACTTATAAGCCGCTTTACTGCTTGACCTGTATTTTTAAATATTTTTTTATTTGAAAAAGTGTTAAAGATAAATTCAATTACGAACAGATGGAGAAGTATTTAAGTGAATAAATAGAAAATTAGTTTGATGATGAAAACAACTTGAAAGCTTGAAAGAAATTTTCATCATAGATTAACGTTATATTTGCTGAACGGAATTTTTTTTTAACTTTGTATCATTTCAATAACTTGATATTTTTCAAGTTATTTGATGCAGTTTAAGCATTTAAAATAATCAATTTGAAGTATAAAATTTTATTAAATATTTGTTACAAAGAAATGTTACAAGAAGTTCATGCAAATAATATTTGTTGGATCGTGGATGTAAAGAGTAGATTTTTATTGTAACTTTCAAAGTAGATATGCTGAACAAACGATGTCTAAAATTTTATTTCGTTTTAATTTACGTGATTCAAATAATTTGAAGATATTAATAAGGAAGTAAAGTTGCTTCTCGAATTACAATTTCTATTTGTTTATAAAAACATTGGATGCATTCGGATGATATGATTTTTTTAAAAGCTTAATGCTTCATTCACAACATTTCAAATTCAGTTTTTTTCTACAATTTTTATAAATTTAGTATGTAATTTAATGCATGAGGAATTAAATATTTATAATAAAACATACAAGTTAATTAAATAAAAAATTAAGACATTTAAATGCAGTGTAATAAAATACTGAATAGTCATAAAATAAACTAAAACAAAACATATGAAAAAAAAGTTACACATGCAAGTTATTTCTAGGAATAAAATTGAATGATATTTCTATAGAGCATGAAATTATAAAATATTTAATTAATTCATCACATTTACAACATAGTTTAAATTCACAAGATTCATTTTTTCAAAACTCTTTACATTACATTAAAATTTAGAAAATTCGCAGAGCAGTAGTTCTTGATGCTTCATTCCAATGCCTTAAAAAAAGTAAATCAATTACATAAGACGTAAACTTAGTATGAAACAAATTCCTCGCATTGCCAATAAAAATACCTGGAATATCATAAAAAAATCTTCTCTCTTTGGCTTTTACCTTTATCAACTCATATTTACTCATATGTAAGTGCCGTGCATTGGATTAAAGTATTACATGCTTTACTTTTTATTTTCATTGAGTAATATTTAATGTCAATTAAGAAATATCGAGAAAAGCTATGCATAAATAATACAGTAAATATTACTATCATATTCCAGTCATTCTTTTATCGCAACTTTCCGAAATTCTTTCATAGAAATATTCCCCATAATGAAAAATGTTTACATCATCATCATCAGTCTGAGTAGCTTAAGCGGGTATTAAAAATGCAGAATTGATAAACAAATAAATAACATATATGTATGTTTTTTAATCTAATTCTCATTATATTGTCGCGTGGTGTCTAAAAACATTTTTCTCAATTCCTTAAAATGAGCCACTATGAAAATAAAAAACAAGGCAAAATTTACATTGAGAAGAGATGGAGAAATATTCTCTCTAACTGAAAATGACTGTATTTAATAGATAAAACTGTTATCTTCTCATAAAATACAAGATTTAAGCGCATAGCGTTATTTTAATTCGTTTGTTCCTCACTTGCCTCTCTTATTTCTCATATATACATAATATATATGTGATAATGATTTGAATCTGCGCTTTTCTGTTGCTTTTTTCTGTTTCTCTCGTGCTATATGCTGCTTTATATGTGTGCCATATCTGAAACTAAACATTTTTTTATTTTTATTATATATTTGTTACACACAAAGTGTGCTTGCTATTTCTTACAATTTATAAAGCGAAAACTAAAAAAGTTATAAAGCTGCTCATTTCAAATAAAGAATGATTTAGGCGTTTTTCACAATTATTTTGTTAATGCCAGAAAATACTTGAGGAAATCTTTAATTTTCGAATTAGACATCACATTTGTTACACATTCAATTTGCATATTTAGACATTTTAAGCTGATTCCTAAACTGTTTCATCAGTCACTCATTTTATTGATATTTAAAGATTAAAAAAGTTATTTCATTGAATTAAACAAATCTCATTTATTTAACCAAAAATGTGCTAAAAATATTCATTTCGTTTTATATTGAGAGTCAGACTAAAGATAATGGCCATATAAACAAGAAGCGAATGGTGGATAAATAGATAGATTGAAGCATTTTTCCTTTCCTTTTAGCTGATTAAAATTCACAACGGGTTTTTTCGGCCTCTGATCACTCTGATCATAAGATTTAAGCGCATATAGTAAATTCTCTAATCAAAAAAAAAAAAAAAATAACAGCAACAAAAGGCAAAAAAAGATTTTTTGTGTGTGTATGGAAAAATTGGAATTTTTCTTTCCATCTAAAGGCGATTGCAATCCATATATAGTATGAGGCGAATAGTTGAGGCATTGCCAAGTAGAACTTAATTAAGATCTTTCTCCTTACCAAATAAAACAGTTTTGATATTTTGTACAATATAAAGTACATATCAATTCAGTATAATATTATGTATGTTTATACACTACAGGCCAATATGTAGTATCTTCCCTTAAAAAGTAAACTATGGAAGTTTACAAAATCATGAGAGATTGAGAGAAGCAACAACAAATATGCAAGCAAGAATATAAAAATTAAACATTGAACAAATATGCTTATAATAAAAGATGTACTTATAAGGCACACATTCAATTCCACTTAAAAAAAAAGTCCTAAATGCAAAATATTTCTCACACGGTACTGTATATCTTTCGGCGAAAATATGTGGCTGTTCAATATGTACATACATACGAAGAATGTTCAAAAAAAGCACAGAAAGAAGAAGGTAAAGAAGCGAAAGAAGGCAAGAAGAAAGAAGATATAAAACGAGTAAAATAAGTTGATTGGAATTCAGTTTATTTGTTGCGTCGTTTTGCACTGATGTTCGCATCATGCATCAGGTGGAAAACTGCATTTTTATGCAAGTTTATATGTATTATATATACACAACACAGTAAGATCCAAATGAGAGACTCTATCTACATATTTATTGCAGAAAAATACTAAACATCAAGTTGAGGGAATTGGAATCTAATTTCTTGTGAATTATTTTATGTTTATCCTTTAATCGTGTAAATTTGCTGTTTTTAATTAAATATATTAAACAAATTAAAAAATAAATTAGTCAGTAACAAAATTACTATCGATTTATTCTAAATTCAATTTGTCTATAATTTGTGAAACAATTGACTACAAAAGTTATCTTGAATCCTAAATACTAACAACCTTTTTGTAAATTGGAAACGGAAATCACTATTAATTTTAATTTCCTTAAATAAAATTCCTAAGTTTCATCATTTAAAAATTTTGCATGTCCATTCTTAGTTTGTAATTTTGAAGATGAAAGATAAAGGAAAATGTAGAAAAACGCACTCATACACGTTCGAATGCTGACAATATAATTGATATAAAAAAAGAAGCTCTTGACTATTGATCGAGTCTGAAAGCAGCATAAAAAATATATAAAAAATTGCACAAGAAAGCACATGTTACTCTATGCAACAGGCATATAAATGCACGTTTTTTTCTCTCTCCTTTCATTCTTCCAAGCAGATTGATTATAGAAAATTTTCTGTAGTTTGAAAAATAATCTAGATAATTTTTTACCATTCTTCAATGAATATGCCTGACTTTGCCGAGGTTTTTTTTTCGTCGATTCATAATAACATGAAAGGAGAGCAAAACGTTACTAGCGCCTGTTTTTTGCATTTTGCAAAGCATCTGGCTTTCTAACACAATTAAATCGCTGATATTTTTCCCACAATATTGCGCACAAGAAGTAGAAAAGATATCTGTGCAGAGTGCGGAGATGAGGAAAAGAAGGAAATAACAAGAAGCAAAAAAGACACTTTATTTGAATTTTTCGATTGTTCTCAATCGCTCCTTTTGTTTTTGTGCCTTTTTTTCATTGCTTGTAATCTCTTATAATGGTAGAATAATGAGTCAATTATTACAATATGCCTTTTTGCTGTGCTCAATGAATACAACTTATGTATGTATGAATAAAATACTCAGATGTTTCTCTTAATGTTCACAAGACAAATTATTAATTGATTTGCATATGAATTAAAGAAAAAATTCTTACCATGGGATTTTTTCTCTTATTATTTTTATTCATTTCTTTTCCCTCTTTTTGGCATTTCTTTATTATACTTTCTGACCATTTTTGATGTTATTCAATTTGAAAAAAAAAAATATTCTTTCGTCTTAATTTAATTATTTAAATGGTGAAATATTTCAATATATAATATTATAAAGTAAAAAAAATTCAGCAGCACCCTACTAAAAGCGAAGCTCAAAGAGATCTAATAAGTTATTAATGTTACCATCTTAGGACAGTGAAAACAAACATAGACAGGTGGACATAAAAGCCGCTGAATTAATCTTTAACGCAAAAATAGAAAACTATAGAAAGAAAAAATTTAATTAAGAACATTGAATTCAGAATGTCCAAAAATTAAATTTAATTAATTAAAATATTTTACAGTGAATTAAGTAAATTACCTACGTAGACACATAGGTGGAAATTAATTGAAGTAGAAATGAAGAAAAATTTCTAACGTCGGTCTATGTATAATTTAACAATTTATTATACACTAATAATGACCAGAAACCACATCGAATGAATTAATTCATTCTGTTGTTCGTTTCTTGTTGTTTCGTTTAAATTTCCATTTCACTAGCGTGAGTAAAATGTAAAAAAAAAATATTAATAAAAAAAAAGAAAGAACACTTAGAGATAAACAATCATCACGGCAGGTGTCGAAGCCACAAAAATTATTATTTATTTGTAAATGATATTCATATAATATAATATGGGTAGTAAATCGGCAGGTAAGCAAGTTAAGAGCACATCAACATCATCATCAGCATTCTAATCAAACGTAAAGGCAAAAGCATTTAATAATCCATTTTCCATACGTGAGAGAAGCGCCGTTCTTAACTGCATAATAAGATTATGCAAATCGCAGCTTGAGCTTCCTTAAACGATGACAATTTTCTCTTCTTTTACACACCATTTCTCACATTTATTGATAAGTTCTGTTTGAGAACTTAATAGGTATTTTCGGACCAATTTATAAACTCATCCATAGATTTTGGATTTAAATATGTTAATCAAATTTATTATTAATAATGATGAGGCCAATATTGGTTTCGATTGAAGATTATAAAGCGACAAACGGTATGGCAATATCTGTGAATGAAGAGAGTTTTATGATAATTTTCCTTCTTATTAAAATGTGTTAAAACGATAAATTATCTTTAAACAGTGGGCGGGCAACGCCAATTTGAAGCTTATTAATTTTTTTATTATATTTCTTCGTTCTCACACATAAATTTTTATTTATTATTAATCGCGTTAAGTCATTTCTTTCTCTCGTTTTCTGTCGACATCAACGAGTGAGAACAACAACAAAACAACAAACAGAAGTGATCACACACAAAAATATAATGAATGAGACATTGAACAGGTAGCATTCTCGTCTACCTTTAATATCTAATAATCATAAATTGTATATCTCTCTATTAGTTATTATTAATTTTCTTTTCGACAAATTTTTCTTCTCCTTCCTCGCTCTGTATTATTACCATTATTTTTTCTATTTTTATTTGTGTTTATACATATTCCTAGGAAATATGCCAAGTGTCTTTAAAATCCATAGTAAGTGACTTGTCAGAAGCCCCAAGCAGCATTTTAAATGCTATTGTCACTCAATTAAAATAGAAATATATTGGGTAAATTTGAATTGTTTTCGTGTTTTCCATAACTGCAACGGCTTGTTAGTCACAATCAATCGATCTATATAATAAAATAGTGGATATAAAACATCGACATTCGCTTCAATTTTGATGATCATATGTATGTGATATACGATTTTCACATTTAGGTATTGAGATAATTATGAGATTTTTTTCTGTATGATAGTTATAAATACCATTTTAATTATCCAGCATTAACTGTAATGAGTCTTATCTTCATGATGTAAAGTTTTTGCATTTAAATTAGATTAATAAGCATTAATGATGTGAACTAAATATTAAAATCAAAAAGTCTCATAAATCTTTCGTTCCGTGTCGAGATAGAATCTCTAGTCGAAAAATTCCAATCACGAGATGAGAAGGTGCATTTGTGCACAAGAAAGTGTAATGAACATGTTGTATGTAACCACACAACATTCAAATTTATCCTTATTCAAAATCAATCGATTTGTTGCCTATTTTGGCGTATCGAAATGCTTAACCAGATTAAAATTTTTCTATCTTTCTTTTTCTACTACCTTATAACATTTTTCATTCATTCAAGCTTATTTTACATGTTTTTCTGTTTTGAAAAAATAAAATCATTTTTGAATGAATGAATTGAAAAAAAAATAGGAAATTCGACAGAAAATTCAATTAATAAGCTCAATCTACCGTTTAATTAGTACTTTTCCATAATTTTTCTTCTTCTTCTTTTAGTCTTCTTTTTCATTTCATTTACTGATTGTTAATGGTACGTCTGGTGATGATTCGAAACTTTGAAACTACTTATTACCGCGAAACCGATTTTTTGTATTTCTTCATTTTTTGTGAGTTTGAAATAAAAAATTCTACGGGTTACACATAAGCAGCACGGCTTGGCAGCGAAAATTTTTTAACATTTTATTTCATGAAGAAGTGAAAAGGAAAGATTCTAAATTCTATTCTGATTTATGAAATGAAATAATACAATAACACAATGAGGCAATGGTTGAATGGAGCAGCCCTAACAAAACTATTTAGTCATTCCATCAAATTTGAATCTTTGCTTTTTTATTCTTTCTTTTTTTTTTGAACTTCTTAATGGGTTTCTTATGATTCCATTTTTATCTCTATGTATTTTTGTAGCTAAATCTGGAAGTAGAAATGCTTTATTAAATTTCATATTTCTCCATGTCATTTAAATCGTTTTAATGAAAAGTTATGTTTTCATATAAGAATATTTTTTGGAGGAAAAGCGCCGTCCAACTAATGCCAGAAAAAATCTTTTCATATTAATATGTGCCTAGTTATAAATTTTAACATACATAAACTATAAACTATAAACTATAATTCTTATAATGTTTTCCTTTCTCACTCCCTCACTCACACTTCAGTTCTCTGCCTCAGTCGCTAAGAATGAAAAGAATGGATGAGTAGATAGCTCGAATAATACTAATAATAAAATTGTTTCTTTGATTCCCAATTAGAAGCAAAAAATGAGGCATGAATAATATTAAATGAATTAGGCACACACAAAAAGAAATGAGTTGAGAAGTGGAAGAAGCGAGGCTAGTCAATAAAGAAATAATGATGATACAGTTCAGAGGATAGTAAGAGAGGAAAACGGAGAGTGAAGAGAGTGAAAAAATTATTCTTTCATAAAACAGCATCACACACATGTGTGTACAGGTCTGAACACTTTCATGTATGGTATTGCTTCAAGAAACAAAAGAAGAATGAAAAATTCGGGTAGGCATTGTGATCGGAAGCTTTATTTAATAACAGCAATCTTTTACTCCTAAATTAGCTGATTGACAGTTCCTTGTATGTTTTTGAGAATTATCAGCTGTAATTTATTTTTGACGTACCTACCTCAATCATTAATTAATTTGAAAGAATGACTAATTCTTCAATAATCTATGACCAATAAATTTCTTAGAATCTGAGCTCTATTAATTTGAATAATAAATAGAACTATGATAAACAGCATGCTGGCGTATTCATTTTTTTCATTAGAATTCATCTATAAGATGTGCTATATTATACAGCATAAAAATTAATAACGTTGAAATCAAAAAACTCCTTGCATCATTCTCTTTCATCTTTTGTAATTCTTTCATTTCTTACTTTATTGCCACCACTACGAGAATAAAACCGGACGGTTCAAGATTTTGAGCCATTGAGTAAAAAGTCCGTAATAATAAGAATTGAAATGAAATAATAAAAAAATCATAAGAAATAACATACAAAAGGAAGACAAATTATAACGTAGAAGCAAAAGATTGGGCAAATAAATCGAATTAATTAATTAAATGAAGTGAAAGAAGATGGAGATAGAGGAAGAATTCTTAAACATTTTTTTTCCTCTTTTTTCATCCGAAATTGCCTCATTACATCTCATGATTCCTTTTCGTTAGACATACATAATAAATATTTCATTTACTTCTTTTATATTTTCTCTCATAAAATTAATGTTACGTTAAATGGTTTTGGTCGGTTATTCTTTTCTTCTTTCGAGTCTGATGTATGGTTTGGTACAATACACGGTATATTTATATGAACAATATTTTTTGGGAAAGTAAAAGATACCAGCAAGAAATTTCTTAAAACATGTTCAAAAAAAGCATTTACAACTGATGTGTATACAGGATCATTTTAGTCACTATGTAAAAAAATTTAATATTTTTATACGTATTTTTGAAATTAACAAAGGAACTATGTAAATCAAAATGAGAATTCATAAAAATATCCAAAAAAAATTGTGCATTGCCAAAATGATGAAAATATGAGCGCTTTCACATAAATAAACGTAAAAGAGGAAGATGCTTATGAGGTGGAGAATTGAACTGAAAACATAAATTTTCCTCGCGTCATAGCAGTAAACGAGATCAACAATAAAAAGGAAAACCTTACGGCTTCTGCTTGCCTGCCGTTGTTTTAAGTACTCTTTTAAAAAACAATAAGTCGTTGTTTTATGAAATTTATTTGCAAAAAAAAAATAATACAATAGCGAAACTTTGGACTATAACCTATGGATTTCAATTGCACAACATATTTTCTTCTTTTATTACATTTGGGGCAAATCATGGCAAGAAGTTTGTTGTATTAAAGCGAAGAAAATTCTCTTTCTTTTCACTATTCACTTTAATTAAAGATAGTGTTTTTGAATAATCACTAGCTTCAAATTACAACATTGCTTGCCTTCGTTGCTTGTTCATTTGCTGTTGCGATATAGAAGAAGCATATTTTTTTACTATTTCTCATGATTTGATTGTAACGTCATTTATGAACCTTCATTAAAGTCCCTTTAAATATTGTTTTGAATTTGTGGCTTCCTGACCTGCCGCGCTCGAAACATGGCTCAGCTTTTTTACATTTCTTCTCTTTCACAGGCTGCATAAATCGCCCCTTAAGGTCAGAATTATGTTGTTTTTTGTTGTCTGTTGGTTTTTTCTACTTCTTTCCATTTTTTTCTTCATTGCAAATCGTTGAACATTTTTTGATGCATTTCGCTATGAAACCGCGTATTTCTCTTGTTTTCTTTTTCCACCTTTTCCACATTTTTTATTTCATTGATAAAATTTCTTCAACTTTAAAAAACAATAAACTGGAATCAATTTAAAACTTATAAAGATTCTTTTGTAATCACTTTAAAATTGATGAATTTTGAGCAAAAGTTTGAATTTCGTAAAATAGACTCACGTTTAATCTCGCCATTTTTTTAGTTAAAATAACTAAAAGCATAAGAGAGTAGGTACCTTTTAAAGTTATTACTTCCTTCTGCTTTTTATTTTACTAAATGACATTTGCATTTTTTGATTTTATTTATTTATTTTTTTTTTTTTTTTTGACTCAGATTTATCAATTTCCATTTAAATTCAATTCGTTCATGTTGAAATTTCCACTAAATAGTTTATTGTAGTTGAAAGTATTTAACGATAGCAATTTTATTCATTTTCTTCTCGTGTTATACTCGGTTTCCTCACTTAAATTTGTTTCGTTTCTTTATTCAATCCAATTAATTTATTTACCTTCGAATAAATCATAAAAAATTGTTTCAAGAAGACTCTTACTGTTTGGCATTAAGTGCACTATTGCTTCTTATAAAAAGGTGAAGTATCTTTCATTCTTTTTATAGTCGATGCTCTTTTCTAAACACATTTTGTTTGCTCACCACACAATAGATTAATTAACAAACCACCAATTGACTCATTATATCAACTCTCAAGAGAATTTCAAGTGGAAAAACAAGCGCGAGAAAAAGAATGAAAAGATGATGATGATGATGATGATGTGAAGTAAGTAACAGCGGCAGCAACTAAGTTTTGAAGAGTTAAAAAGAAAAAGAGTTGTTTTTGTACCTCCTTCGAAAAATAATAATGAAACAGAAAAAAAAACTTAGTTAAAATAAAAAAAGAAACTTCAAACACGGATCATCTAAAATAAAATATATTAACGGTAGAAAAAAGTATCAGACATCACAAATTTACTAGCTGATGATGCCCATTTAAAGATTATTATAACGTGAAAAAGTGAAACTTCCTGTTTAATTTGTTTTAATTTTCGAGCTTTAGTTTTAATTTCTAGTAATTTTGTAATTTAAAGTTTTAAATAAGAATTCACACATTTTCCAGCCGTGTCTGGCTTGTTGAATTTGAATTTGAATTAATACTTAAACGCAAATGCTTCTTCATTTCTTCTTAAAATATCACAATGACAAAGATTGACGAACAACAAAGCAAAATTTAACTAGATACGATTTAAAGTTTAACCAATAATCAAAATTATATAAAATGTTGCTTAAAAAAAGAGCAACAAATAAAAGCTTCGCCAAAAGAATTCAAAATTAAATCTCATTCCGAAAAATAAAATTGAAGGGAGCACAAAAACAATATAGTATCGAGTTCGAGAGTTTTTAAATTGCACGAGCTCTTTTATTTCATTTCTTTCATGAGTAAGAGTTGTTGCAAGAACAAGAAAAAAAGAACTAGTTAAAAAGTCCCTTTTGACTGATGGATATAGTGCATTACTTTTAATAAGTGTACAAGGCTCTGAAATAAAAATGTCCATCGGATGTTCTAAAAATTTTCAAAAACTTATAATCCTTAAGTTTGAATAGTTTTTGTAATCATACATAAATGAACTCAAAATAATATTTAAAGTACAAAATTAGTCTTTTGGCCTTTTTTTTTGAAAACATAAAACCCATTTAGACTTTTCTTTGATTCTTCATGAGAGCGCTGTGTAAAAAAAGTTTATAAATATATGAAGAGATGAAATAAGAAGAAAAAGTTGCACACCGTGCAGTAAAAAGAAAGAAATACTGCAAATAATATATAATTTTTTCTGCATTTAATTTTTTTTTTGTTGTTCGAAACATGAAAGATAACTTATCTCCAATGGTAAGAAGGTGATTTCTTAAGACTCATTTCGAATGTAATAAATCTTCGACGGCATGAAAAACAAAATTGTAAGAGAAAAAAAAAACAGCCATTGAATAGTTACTTTGACTTATGCTGCTGTTTCTGCTGAGCTTTTATGTGCTGTTTAGTAAAACATAACTTTAATGTGAGAACATATAGATTTGATAGCGATTGAATATATATTTTTAAAAAGCAATATATTCACATATGGATGGAACTTGAATCATTGAGAAAAATATAGAAAGAAATGAAAGAGTGAGAGGGAAGAATATTTATAGCTTAGCCCGATAAACTAGTTATCAATTACTGTAATCGTGTCACTTTTGCTTTGTTTCATAAATTGCCGTATTGCTTTTCACACACTCAATTTCCAATCATAGGTGTACTACTAGATGTATAAGGCAATAAGAGGCAACGAAACAAGAGAGCACAAGAGAAAGATCAATTATTGATAATATTGTTGACAATAACAATAAATAAGAATGTGATACAAATCATATACACTCGTTCACCAGTTGTTTTTCAATTGTTGATTGCCTATATGACTCTTTATATATTTTTTTCTTCTTCTTATTCATATCTTCTCTCTCAACTGATCGCACGCTCGCTTCTCTGTTGCCATATGCTAAAACTATATTTTGCTTATGTTTCTATGCTTAACATATATTTTAATATTTCGATAAGAAATAAAAATTAATTTTATCATTTTGTCTACTTAATTTTCATACATCTTCTACTTTCCCTAAATTAAATATTGCTATACCTCAAATTAGTCAATTCATTTTGAATAAATTTAAATTAAATTGCGCTATGCGAATTGAGCTAATATTATTACTCTATAGTTCATAATTCCTGATTGAATAAAAAATTTCACAGCCCAATTGGCCTTTCGTGTTGTTGAGAACTCAGATGGACAGACTGAGTGATGGAAGAAAGGAAATGAATAAGTGGAAGAACGAGAAGAAAAAAAGTTTGAAATTTCATTATAAAAAATCGATAGTTTGACTTGCGCCTAAATCTGTTTGGCATCAGGAAGGTAGAACATAAAGAAGCAGAAAAAAGAAACTACATCAAAAAAAGTTAAACGAAAATGAAATGAAAAATAAAATAATACATAATTCGCAATTTAATTTAAGCGAAAAACACAACATAAAGAAGGAAGGAGAGAAATCACAAGTGTGAAATGTATTCGTTTAGAAGTCAGAGAAACGCACTTAATTAATACTAATAAGTTTTTGAAAATTAAAAGTAATATAAAATAAGTTTTGGTCACAAACTTTGTTAAAAAAAAATCAAACTGAAAATCAACTTTTAATATTAAGTTTTTTCAAAAGAAGAGACAATCCAAAGATAACATCGAAATTGATACTGAAACATGCTAAAAAGTTAACCAGTAATAATAACTTAACAAAAAGTGGTAAAGATTTTTTTATTACATATATTTTCGATTTAAACTTTTTTTTAACCTAAAATATTTTTATTTAAAAAAAGTAACTTTTACGAAATTGATCAAGAAGCATAAGAGAATTACAGTCAGGTGCCGTAGAAATTGCACAAATATTATTATATTTTCAAGTCGCGTTTGAAAACTTGCATGAGGGAATTTAGGTTTCCATGAGAGATTGCATGAAAAGTTAACTTTTTGATTTAATTTAATGTTAATGAATTTTATGAATTTTTCATTTCTCATACCACTATTAATAGATTTACTATTATTAAATACAAGAAAAAATATAAAAAAAAATAGATTCTGCAATCTCTTAAATCTCTATGCAGCAAAAAGTGTGAAAATTTCACAATGAAAAGTAGCAACAAAGGGATTTACTAGTGGGTCTAATTATACGATTACTTTTAAGATGATGTTGCTGGTTCGTTAGGGATTAAATTAAACTTCAGTTCCTTTTCTTAACTTTAAACAATGTTTAGTCACATCAACTACATTTTCTCCTTTATTTTTTGTTCTGCGATTTATTTAAAACACAATTCTATCAAAAAAAAAAATACAAGTCTTGTAGCAAGAGTTACGTCGAACTCATAGAACCTCTATGGAGCAGCAAGAGAACAAAAAAGTTTCAATAAAAAGATAAAGACGTTAACTTTAACAGCACAAAGTTCAAAATATAGTAGTACCATATTTGTGTATTAATAAAGTTATAAATTTTAAAGCCTATGAGAATTGTAACTTAGGGAGAAACAAAAAGTAGCTGAATAGAATACAAAGCCAGCGGGTGTACAAAAAAGAGAGTCACAACGTGCAGATTTTTATCTAAGATTAAGGCGCTAAAAACAATTAAAAGTGTTTAAGCTTAATCTCATTGCCGAGATCACGATTTGTGTTGTGGCCAGGTCACGAAGTATATATATTGACATGCAAAGTTGCAATTTTACCAAGTTAGCAGGATGCGCACTGTATCATGAAATACATGAACAAACCAGTTTCTCATTCTAATATAAGTTTTTTCTCATTAAACTTTTAATTTTATACATTTTCTCCTCTTTTAAACTTCTTTTTGTTCATTCTTTGATTTTTTTTCGAGAGAATCAACAAAAAACGCAATATATTAAGTTTAAACATAAAATAAATATTACGAATGAGAAAAAGAAGGCATAAGACAAGCTTAAACTGTCGATAATCAGAGATAGAGCAACGAGCTGTATTAGAAATAAAGATGTGGAATGTATTTTATTGTCTCCACACAAAAATAAAGAAAGGAAAGAGTTGAAAAATGTTTAAAAAATTAGCGAGAAGTTTACTGTATATTAAGGCATAAAGCGCATTTTTCCATCATAAATGAATTAAATCCCATAAAAATTTCTGAAAAAATTGTGATTTTTTTCTTAAACTCTATAATTGACATCGGTCATTGAGTCAGAGGAACTGTAAAACGCATGAATAATGCAAAATTGTGCACTTTGAAAAAAATTTAAAGCTTCAGCAAGATCAGAAGACACACGGAATGAAATGAACAAGAAGAGCGTGAATTTTGATAAAAAGGAATAAGAATTTTTGAACAGAATAAGTCAGACTATCATCCAATCGGAATTTCTAAAAAAAATCACGAGTGACGTGTTCCAAGTGTCAATGACGAAGCTGTTTTTATGATTCATATTATTGGCCAATTCACCGCCGTATCGCTTTTATATTATACCTTTATACCTCTTGCTCTCTATCATTCTTTTTCTCGATACAAAATTGGTTACAAAGCAAAAAAAAAAATTACCCATTATAAATATCTCGAACGCGATTGCGAAATAAAAATATTAAACAGCATGACATCCTAGAAATGGGATGCTACTACCAATCCATAAAACATTATATTGCTAAATGGAGAACTATATTATTTTTATTATTTGTGCGCTATCGATACTCATTCAATATTACGTATAATGTCTCTCACATTTTTTTTATTTGCGTATTCACAGGGACAGTGCGCCGCCACGGTGGCGATGGCTTTATGATAGTGAAAAAATGTCTATAAAATTCGTTTAAATAATTTCTTCTTATCTCTTTTCATAGAACGAAGATGATGACAGACGAAAAGAGAATAAAAGGGTTGAGAAACCTGCTAAATTGGAACATTCTTAATATATAACAGAATCATCGCTTAAAATAGATTCAAGTGATGTGTTAATATTATTTTCACTTCTGGGTGTTCTACTGATTAAAATTTATCGTCCTAATTTTTCGAATAATTACCCTTAGTTACTCGTTTAAATTTAAAATGTCCATTATTGCATAAAATTGTGTAAAAATATTTTGATACACCTAAAAACTATTAAAGATCATCATCATTATTCATCTTCTTTAGGCGTCATTTGACTTAAGAGGACACATAAAATTTATTTCATAATAAACATTAAATAATCCAATAATCAATCAACTTTTGGTTTGGTCATATTTTAAACGAATCTTTTAAGTAAATAAAATTATCAAGATATTCGGTAACTTCCTTATTAACCATCAACAAGCATCATTTTTGAAACAAAAATAAAATTCAATTTTCATAAATTCAAATCTTAATTATTGTCATTTTGTTATCTACAGTTTCCGTTCGCCACAAGAACAGAGTAATATGTCTAATTAGATTAGAATCTTAGTTTCGAATTCCAAAACGTTTAACACTTTTATCCTAAACTCGATCTGATTTTATATTAAGATAAAAAGCATTAAAAAATGGCTCAAATTGAAATCATGGAAGTTAAAAAGAATTCTTTTCTGATTTTGAAGAGAGAAAAAAAAAGTCGTGAAAAGGAATCAAGAAAAATTATAAAGCGGCAAATGTCTTCGTTATTTTAACTAAAAGAAAAGGAGTAAGGTATGTGAAGAGTGAGAGAAAGAAAAAAATTCTTTCTGTGCCATTCATTTTACCAAAAAATTTAGGAAGGACTGAACAGAATCATTCTTTTTATGTCTTTATGTCGGATTAATGTTTTAATGAAATGTAAAGCTTTATGTTGGCATAACTTCATACAACATAATTTATATTCTATTTATGAAATGAGTCATAATTATTTCAGCGATATTTCTGATAGGATATGATTCAAAATGCGCTTACTACATTCAATATCTGTGGTTTCAAAATGTTTCATTTAATTTTATTATCTTTTATTCGGTTCGGTTTCAGTTTCTTTCGTTCATGTTATTTTATTTCAGTTTTTGTGTGTCTTCTTTTTTCGGGATGAAGTTAACAGAAAAAGAACTGAAGGAAAGAGAAAAATTTAGTGCCATCTGGACAGTCCATAAATCTCTCAATGTTTTCAACAAAAACCGCGTGACCGGTTTGTGACCAAAAAAAAAAATTAAATTAAAAACCAAAGCGACTCATTATTTGACGACTGACTTGATGGAATGATGTGATGATCACTCTTCATGAATTCTTATTGACTCTATGACTTTATCAATATTAGTGGACAACAAGTATGTTTGTATTGACGCTTCTTCGTCTTGTTGCCTTTCCTGCCATTGACATTTTCATCACTATATGGCTCATTGATAAATAGGTTGATCTTGATAAACTTTCGAAAGATGAAACCTGTCAATCTTCTGTGTTTTTAAAAATGTTAAATGAAATAAAACACAAAGTTCACACAAATGAATGGCAATAAGTTTTTTAATTAAAGTTAAATTTACAGAAAATTATTTTAGCATGTCAAATATTAGATTTTTATTTACTTTGAATCAACTAATTGGAAACTATAAAAATTGGATATGCTGACTTATTGAGATTATTTAAATTTTTCAGGAAATAAAATCCAATAATCTAAAATCAGATAGAGGTGCTTTAAAAACCTACAGCTTGCGCATATTAACGCAATATTCTTTGAAAGAAAAGCATTTTTATCGAATATAATAAAATTAGGTATTCAAATTTTCATCCATCGCGATTAGATCAAAATCAATAAATTTTCGGCTCAACACTTTTTTAATCATTTAACAGTGATAAGAGTGTTTACGTTTAATGACTTTGACAGAAATTTAATATGAGTAAAAGTTATATTTCTGTTAGTGGGTAAAAAATTATTGCGTTTGAATTTTTGATTTGGAAAGGGTTTTTTGGTGGTCAAATCCCTTTAGTGACAAAAAATTCTCACCATAAGATACTTTTGTTAAAAAATTGACCCAACTGCAGAAAAATTTTAAATCCTCATTTAAAAATTGAACATCCTTCAAAATTAAATCATTTTGTCGTAAAAAGACTGTTTTATTTTTATTGCCTACTCATGACTTGATTTTTATTATTGAATCAATCGAAAATGACATTTTTTCTTGGTTTTTCAACAATGATGATGATTCAAGTGTCTTTTCAGAATGTCGATCTATACACAAGAAGTGGACATGAGCTATCTCATTATTTCGTGGAATATTTAACATAAAAGTTTCCTTCTTTATATTTAACACGAAAATCAAACGAATTAAAAACTGAAGTAGAAAAAACAGCACACACAAATATTCCAAAAAAGTCCAATATATTTTTTCAAATCGAAACTAAATCGAGGTAAAAAATCTTCCAATTAAACTTCATGTTCCCACCTAATTAAAATAAATAAAATATAAAGCAGTCCCCCCATGAAAGCGAAGCAATTCAGTCACCGAAACGCGACGACAACGCAAGAAAAAAGTAAAAACATGTCGCGTTTTGTTTAAGACTAAACAACGTTAAATTCTTTAAAAAAACATAAGAAAAAAGATACCTTATGGATGGTATGTGTTTGTTGAATACCGATATTTCTCAAGAAAATTCACCAGAAAATATTCACTTTTCTTCTTATAATGAGTTAATGGTCTTCTTGTGTGTGTTTTTATTTTATTATTTTCTTTCATTTGGTTCTGTTTTAGTGGCTTAAAATGAAAAATATTGGTTCGACGGTCGGTTTTAATGGGTCTTTTAACAAGTCTTTTATTTAGGAGGGTCTCTAAAATTAAGTTGATACTTTTTACTAACTTAATATTTGAATTTTGCAAGTTTTCATATTCAAAATGCGTAAAATTAACAATTTTCAATTTTTTCAATTTTAATGGTTCAAAACATTCGGAATTGTAAAACCACTAATAAAAAAATCTCGCTCATCACCAACATCATCATCATTTCTATTTAAATAGTCGCTGCAACTCGCAAGCAAACGAGCGATCTTTATAGGTTCCTCTTATTTATTGAATTTTTTTGTCTGGCTTTTGTTGTTGTCTTTACCATGTGTGACAAGTTGAGCTTCTCTTTAATCACTTATAATTAATAGCCTAACAATCATCAAAAACTATAAAAACACATCCTACCTACCTGTTGAAATCCAACAAAGAAGAAAAACAAAAAGAAAAAAAAATGAATTTAATTTTCAAACAAAAGTCGACACAACAGCGACCAATTGAGAGGGGAATCAAAATGATGATGATGATGAAGGAAAAAATAAGTTTGAATATTAAATTAAATTAATACATAATCCGCGAAAGAACAAATATATACAGCATCGTTACCTCCAACGTTAATTTTTATATTATATTTTTTTAACCTCAAATATCTCTCTTTATACTGTTGCTAACTTTTCTCCTCTCTTTCATTCTTTATTTAATTTTCCTTTTTTCTCATTGATTTGTAAAGATAAACGGCGCTGGCTCCTTTGAACTTAAAATTCTGGAAATTTCGAATGCCAACAATCATCTTATAGATGGCTATTGCTGTGGTACTAATGACAAAGAGAAATCAAAGACTGCAAACTGTCCCGAATGTGCGACAGCATTCAGATTATGTCTTAAAGAATTTCCAAGTGGAACTGAATCGGTGGGATGTCCATTCGGTGAAAACACGACTTCGGTGTTTGGAGGCTCCAGTTTTGAACTACATGGCCAAAAATTTGCAACTATCTTAGTGCCATTTACATTTCGTTGGACTGTAAGTATAAATCTTTTATTGTTTTGCTCTTATAAATAGAAAATACAGCACAAATTCATTAAAAAACTATATCATGTGTAACCGTTTCGACGTAAAATTTAGATTTTGCAATAATTTTTGAAAAATTCGTTTAAACTCTTTGAATGTTCCTAATATTCTCCAGAATTAGTAGATTCTAAAAGTTCCACTAATGATTATAATAATTAACGACCATAAAAATCTTCACCGGTATTTTAGTTTTGGTCTTTCTTTTTTCTTATTTTGTTTAGAATATCTACATATGAGCACACACGAAACAATACATAAAATTTTGTATTTTAATGTTTTAATGATTTTGGTCGCCGTGTTTTTATGAGTAAGAAAATTTGAGCGTGATAATTGAATTAGTTAAGGTTAATTGATTTTTCCATTACGATTCTTGTTCTTAACAATTTTTTATGTATTTTTTTTTCTCTCATTTCACATTTTTATTGACCGACAACAACAATACAATACAATAATAACAATCGAACCAATTCTTTACGTTATTTATACGCAAACACATCACGATCGACCAATTTAATCTCATCAGCAATCATTTTCGTTAATACTTCAAGCATTGGACATGTACAGGAATTCATCGTCACCAGGTAAATTACCGTAAAATTATGATTTATTATTATACATCTTAGAATTTTTCTTCATTTCTTCCTTTACTGAGATCATTTAATGAGAATACATTTTCGTTTCCCACTAATTTGTTCTGTACTCGTCATCCTTCTATTTCACACAAAACTGATCTAGAATTTGTTCATTGAAAAAAAATATTTTTATTGTTGGAAAATTTCATTTGATTTTCTTTTTTTTAATTTAATTAGGAATTATTGAGGAAGTGGCGTATTCTGGAACAATCTCACCACCATCCGATTGGATAATATTAGATAATAGTAATCAAATGAGCAAAAATGCTCGTATTAAGTATAAAATTCGTGTGATATGTGATAAAAATTATTATAATTCTACATGCACCGTACTATGTAAGCCTAGAAATGATCAATTTGGTCATTATACATGCAACAGCAAGGGACAAAAAGTCTGTCTAGAGGGTTGGAGCGGTGAAACATGTGATAAACCTTTATGTACGGAAGGATGTGTGCACGGAATGTGCAAAAGTCCAGGTAATATTTTGGGAAATGCACACAGCAAAAAAACCACAGAATCAATTTAAAATTAATATTGTTTTATTTTGTTATGCGCAGGTGTTTGTGAATGTAGGAATGGATATAAAGGTTCGCGATGCGACGAATGTATGACATATCCTGGATGCAAAAATGGCTTCTGCACGAGGCCATGGGAATGTATATGTATAACAAACTGGGGTGGGATTTTATGCGATAATGGTGAGTACAGTGAACTGTATTTGATCTTTTAAACAATTATATGATTCCTCTAACTTTCTGTACTGTATAATTGTAACATGTGTTAATTTTTCATTTTGAGTGGATATAACATTTACAAACCTAAAACATACAGAGTGATCGGAACAAGTGTTAATAAAATTATGAGATTATTTAGTGCAGAAGTACAGTCTAAATCTCCCTCGACAACACATTTGTTTTTCTTTCATAAAAAAATTCACTTTGCACAAGAAAAAATCCCTTCTCGTATGTAATTTACCACATGATTCTATCATAATCAATGACAATCAGCTCAATTGCTGAAGCGGATCAAATTCTATTACTATTTTTAAAAGGAACATTACATTAGCATTATTTTTTAAATTCAAATCTTTTCCACGGTACAGTTTGTCCAAAAAAACACTTTAAACTTTAAATATGTATTTAAAACCTTTGAAAATAATTTAAAATTAGATTATTGAAGCTTACGAGGAGCATACAACATAATGATAAATGAAGCGCACTATCTTATCAATATTCTATATGTGAGCTTCATCATTAAAATCGCAATATTTTATTGCATTTCTTACTTGTTTCTATTTCATGCAGTAATGATTTTTCATGACCAGGAAATTGATAGCATGTGCAATAAGTGTATGTTAAGCCCCTCTCAAAGTTAATAGTTTATAAATTCTCTATCTGTGATACAGTTTATTTAATTTTCAATCCTATTGTTATGCAATCAACCCTCATGTCCTCATCAAGTATCTTAGTATAAATGCTATACAAATGTGTGCAGGAAAGAAACTGTTGCGGTTTAGGAGGGTAACTAACCGCAATATGTAGAGTATGACAATAAAAAGTCTGTTATAAAAAAGGTGAATGAATCAAAATTCATAAAGGATATATTTAGGGCATTGTGTCATATTTCGGCATCATCCCTTCCAATCAACATTAAAATATATTAATTTTTATTTGTTGATCTTCGCCATCAGATCGACATATGACTTCAATTTTATGCCAAGTGTATGATTCTCAGAGAAAATAACCCAGTTTCGATGCTACATCTCAATGACAATGGATATGAATTAAAGCGCACAATCATAAATTCCTATTTTCATGATTTACTCTTTTTCCTACATGATCCGTTGCTTCATTTCTTCTGCTTTTGTTTTTCAATAATGTACAATTGCGTTATGCTATTATTCATATAGTTTTAAAGCTTAAACGAAGAGTAGAAAATAGTTCATAATATGTTCATGTGTATAAAGAGAGGGGTGAAAGTTGTAAGATACTCGAAAATGCATAAAATTCACACATATTTCACATGTTGAATCGTAAAAATAGGAGAGAGAGAGATATGAATAATCATAAATTTTAAAATCATTTTAAATTATTACACTTTTAATCTTACACATTGTATTTCGATGCGGAAAATACACTTGTTATGAAATAACTATTCAAAGATCCGATTCAATTCGAAACGCGATAAATTATTAATTTAATTCACGTAATTAAATTATAAAAAAATTTAATTGAAAGTTTAATTTTAAGTCAATTTTCTATTTTTTTTTCTTCTTCAAATCAATAATATGTTTTACCGTCGGAGAAATACTATTGTAGCATGTAGTTTTTTGTGTTCTCAATTTACTCAGAAAATGGAGTTATTTCGTATAGGTATGCTAAAGATATCTTTCTCTTATTAGGCTTTTTTGATTACATTGGCCTTCTTAATACGAATACACACAATATATTAAAATTTTATTTTTATTTGATTCCGCATAATCAGTTTGTAAGAAATATAAGACAAGAATTTGATTTTCAGCTAATGATTGCAGCGCTTTTTTGATTGGATAAATTTTGTTTCTTCAAAGACTAATTAATGAAATGAATGCAACAGCCTTAAAAATGTATCTCTTCAATTTAATTTTAAAATACACATAACATTTTTTACTTTGTAAGTAACTTAATAAACTTAATTAAAATGTTAATGCATTTATTTTGGAGTATATTTTTATCAATTTCATAAATCAGGGATAGTTATAAAAAAATTTTGGATGATTTTTTTGCAAAAGATTTATAGTTTTAAATTTCTTCATGAAACAAAAAATACAGAATGATTCCACAAATAATATGGCAGAACATAAAAATGCTGCTTCAATTTTCAATTTAATTTCAATAAAGATTTTTTTTTTATTAAATAGCACTCGTAAAAAAAGCAGAAGTTTGATAAAATCTGAAAGTATTGATTCAATCAATTGAGCAAAGTGCAAACACATTAGAGCACGTATGGAATAAAAGTCTGTAAAATAAATAAAATTAAATTCTTTTGGCTCGCACACACAAATGTGAAATAAAACTTGTGCTAAATGTGATCATTCAAGATGAGAGAAGAAACACATAGCACAGTACATACAGAGGAAGAGAAAAATCATACATTTGTTATTTTTTAGCATGTAAAAATGATATCATCTGTTGAAAAAGATTCTTTTTTTTTGGATTTTTAATTAATGATTATTTTTTTTCTTATTTTATTACATTTCCACTTCATCCAATGAAAACACAAATGTTCAGATTTAAATTATTGTGGAACTCATACACCGTGCATGTATGGAGGAACTTGTCATCATTTAGGTGGTGAGAAATTTAATTGTAGCTGTCCCGAAGGTTTATCGGGAATGCGATGTGAAATTATTGAGGATCCGTGTGCTACGACGCCATGCCAAAACAGTGCAACATGCATAGTCAAAGATCCATCAGCATTAAATATTACAAAAAAGCCATCGGCAAGATATTATCGTGGTGGTAGCTCAATGGGAGCACCAGTTTCCGTGCGAACTATAGATACAAAAAATACTTTAGCCATTGGCACACAGCAAAATAATGAGACGAACTACGTGTGTAAATGCGCTTCAGGTTTTACAGGCACACAATGTGAACAAAGTAAATATATAAAAAATCTTTTATTCTGTAACACAACATAAATATTTAATTTTTTATCAACATTTTTTTTTTTCTTTCTTTTTTCTCATTTCTTCTCATGTCTCGTCAAACGAATTCGAATAATAATAATAACAAAAAACTAAAATCGTATGTAATATAATGAAAACCAATAAACCAGATATTGATGAATGCGAAAGCTCTCCTTGCAAACACGGCGCCACTTGTGTCGATCTCGTAAACGATTATCAATGCAATTGTGCTCCCGGTTATAGTGGACCAAATTGCGAGATAGACATTGACGAGTGTGCCAACTCACCGTGTCAAAATGGAGGCGAATGCATTGACAAGATCAACGAGTTTTATTGCAAATGCGAAGCTGGATACAACGGAACGTTATGTGAAATTGATATTAACGAGTGCCGTTCGAAAAATTGCGACAATAAAACGCCTGATTTATGTTCATCAAGTCCATGTAAAAATAATGGTACATGTGAATCAGGCGAAACATGGTTTCTATGTTCATGCGCACACGGTTTTGATGGTTTAACCTGCCAAATTAATATAAACGAGTGCGCATCACAGCCATGTGCTGAGGGCTCAACATGCATCGATGGTATTGGAAGTTTTAAGTGCATTTGTCCGCCAAGTAAACGAGGCAAAAGATGTGAGATTTGTAAGTATATTTTAATGATTATCACCTATTCATTCTTTGTTTTCCTTTCTTCTTTTATACTTTTTTCATTCTTACCTTGTTATGCACGATGCGATAGTTTAAATTCCCTTTATGTAAAATAAAAGACTAAATAAAATAAAATAAAATTCTTTATATTTCCTTCGGTCTAGTGCTTTCAAATGCACCGCTCAAGCACCAACAACGTTCCTTTACTGAAAATAACGTCGTCGATGAGTCGAATTTGTGTAATTCCTGTATAATTGGTGAGCATAATGAGACACAATGTTCAAATCTATGGTGTGGATTACCAAATTGCTTAAGTAGTGATCGAGGATTGAAGAAGAAACGTGAAATAGGAAATTTAATTGTACATGAGTGCAATTATAATGAGGTTTGTGTTCCTGCATTAAAGGAAACATGCCTATTACCGCCATGTGTGAGACGTGGTGATTGCCGCATACTAGAGCAATCGCTGAGAACGGCACCACCTAAATATCCAACCTCAAATAAGTGTTGGCCAAATCAAGCAATTTTGAGTGAAAATTGTTCACGTATCAACATAATATTAGACATGCTAAAAATATCAAAAGGATTATCAACAGAAAGTTATTGTCATAATTTGAGAACACTCATAGGCGGACGAATGTTGGAACAGAAAATATTTTCCCATTCAGCAATCATTTTAATCTGTGATATAAAATCGGGAACAAACGATACAATTGAAGTGACTGTGGTAAGTGACTTAAGCTTTAATGTCTTGTTATTAAGCCGATCTAAGCTTTTTCATTTCATTTACTTTTCAACATAACAAAAAAGGAAAGATTTCTTGCTAAATTTAAAAAAAAATCACCACGTGAAATGTTAAAGCAAGAAAGAGGATTAATTCGTTTACATTTTTTTTTTCTATGTTGAAAATTTTTTACAACTTAATTGGGTACGAAATTTATACATCAGAACATTGAAGCAATGTCTGATTAATAATTTTAACGTAATTATTTTGTCAAATACTTAAAAAAAATTCTGTTATTTTAAAATCCAATGAATACGTTTTAAATTGATGATTGGATCAGAATATGGATATAAAATTTTTTTTATCCTGATGAATAAGAACGTTAACATTCAGCAAATTTGCAAATGAAGTTTAATGACACCTTTCTCTTTTTTTTATATATCTTTACAGTCATCAAATGATGAGTCCACAACGATTTTACAAAATGTAGTTGCAATGTTGGGAGAGTTACTATCTCGGCCAAAATTTTATTTAAAGGATTCACATATAATTGATTATCCTGAGATAGAAGCACTGAATGCAATAGTTGAAATTAAAGTTGAAACAGCAATAATTAATGAAAATATCAATAATGATGTTTATTTACTCATAGTTTTTGTAGGCATACTTCTATTAATCATAAGTTCTATTATATACACCGTATGCCTGTGGTATTCAAATCATCCGATTTGTTCCCGTCAATCAGAAATAGATCTTTCAGTGACGACTGATACCACCCGTTGTCACGACGAAGAAAAATCGAATAATCTGCAAAACGAAGAAAATTTTCGACGGTATGCAAATCCATTAAAGAATTCAACATGCTCATTGCGCAGTTCAAATGTTGAATTAAATCCTATACACGATCTAGCCGGTCCAAGTGGATTGAATCGATCGCAACTATCAATATTTAAATCACCAAAAGATTTCTCGAATGATTTTGAGACGACAAAAGCTATTCCATTCTCATCTCAATCGTTGTACTTGAAGACACAGAACTTTGATGTAGATAAAAATACAATTGAAAGCCAGCAAACGAATAAAGATTTCGATAAGAGATTAAATAAGGTTGACTTTAAGTGCTTCTCTCCATCAACAGCAACATCACAAGCACATCAACATAATTACAATAGTAGCAACAATACACATCAAACTATAAATAATTCAAACGATACGCTCACCTTGCATATATAATTAAATTAAGAATTTTTTATATATTTTATAATTTTCCTTTTAGATCTTGTTGGGTTGTTAAACTGTTTTCGGTACACTTTAATAAAAAAAATCATTCAGTATTAAAAATTCTTTTGGAAAAAATATTTCTATTAATTTTTGAGATTTTGACAAATTGGATAGACTTTTGGAAATAAATTAAAATTAATGTAAATAATTTAGAATTATTTTGCTAACTTTTTCTAAAGTTATGACTGTGTATAGATAGATATAATGAAATTAAAATCCAACTTTGTCAAATTCCATCACTTTTTCAATTCATTGCTGTTTTTTAAATTCGCCGTACTTTTAATAGTTTTTTGAACTTTTTACTCATTAAAGTATCCAGAAAATAAAGTCACAGCCCAATATGTTATTAAATTAATTTAATTTTGTATGATGATGTTGATTGTATTTATTATTACCGCTTCTCAATCATTCCATCATTTCGTCGTCTCAATGAAATAAATGAACAAAAATAGAATATAAATTTTAATATAATTTATAAAGAACAAAGAGTGGGAGAGAGAAAAAAAAGTGAAATGAAGAAGAATAAGATGCCTTTCATTACAAAGTTGTAAGTAGTGACGAAATGAAACCCTAAACTGTCTCTAATGCGCCCGTACTTTTTGAATAGGCAACAACTTATAAATTCCTACATTTCTTCAAGAATTCTTCTTCTTTTTCTGTTTGATAAATGATTATAAGACGAAAACTGTCAGTTCTTCCATTTGTAGTACATTTTTCCCCTTTAAGTTGAAGAAAGAAAAATTCTTTTTTTCTCTACCTTCTTTATTTGAAGATTCTTCTATTGAAGAAGTAGATTAACGAAATAATAAGAGTAATTAATTTTTAGTTAATAGTTTCCTTAACTTTATGAATGTAGTTAGTGAGTAGTGAGTTTAGATATGAAAAATAGCCAGTATTTAAAAAATTATTGTTCATAGTATAAAAAAAAATAAGTTGAATATTTTAAGAAAAAAGAACTTGGACAATAAAAAATGGAAGAAAAAAAGTGTTTTATTAGATACATGTAAAATCTTTTTTGTGAAAATGATAGCTTAATAAAGATGTAAATGAATAACTGAGATAGTTTTGAAAAAAGAAAAAAAAAAAGATTAAATGAAATTGAATTTGTCTTTTGTTACAGCGTGTTCAGTTAGTTTATTACTGATGATGCTTTTTAACCAAAACCAACGATGCCGCACAAACAGCAAAAAAATACAAAGCAAGTTTGAATGTCATCAATGAAAATAAAAATAAATGGAAATCTGTGATGAACGCATTTCGCAAAAAATGTTAAAAATTCATCAGTGAAAAAACCAAATGTTGAAACTGTCTCGGCAGAAAGATTGAATGACACAATTACGCATTAATAATCCTTTTAATATTCCAAAATATCCTTATTTATTATAAATCTATTTCAGAATGATTTGTACCATTTTCATACAGTGTTCAACTCAGCCAGCCACCCAATCAGTTTGTACAATCAAAATAAAACTCATGCGCATTGTCTGAAAAAAGCATGCACACAAAAAGAAGAAACATTTAAAGGAATGTCTATAAAAAAATTATTTTCCGTGGTGTACAAATCTTTTTATTATAAAATGGTACGATCACGTTTTACATTTTCAATTGGAAATGCTTACAAACTACTTGAAAGAAAAGAGATAACAATTCAGAGCAAAAAATTGTTGTATTTATTTATACATCCATGAGAATCCAGTGAAAATTGAATGAAAAATATCAAGTCATAAATCTTATTTTAAGTTTCGTTACAAATTTCTTTTATTATGAATTATTCTTCAATTCATTATGGAGCAAAATGAACAACAAAAAAAAAAAAATAAATAAAATAAAAGACTGAAATAGAAAAGAACTAAAATATATTAAGATACTTTTGCCGCATGTATTGCCTTTTCTTGTGTTATTATCTATTAACCATACACAATCAAATATAACATTACAAATATTGATTTATACAAATAGAAATTAGTAATTGAAAGAGCTGCTTTGAACCGCAGGTTAACAAAAAATTATTAGATCAGTCTGATCAATTATATTTTGATCGCTTGTGGTTTCCGTTGGCTCACCTATATTGTACATTGTGTATTTGTTGCCTTTTGCTGTTACTTATTATATTTTCGTGTAAAGAGGTTTTTCTGTTCTTCAAAAAACTTCTCCTCTCTCTGTCTCTCTATTTGCTTCTTGCCTATATGCTGCTTTATCCGATATAGGACCAGCATGAGATGAGAGATTGGCTTATTTCTCCTTTGTGTACTCAAAAAAGCATTTTAATGTTACATTATGATTCTTTTTTAAATAAATTTATATATAAATTATATTAAGACTCACACGAAATTTAAAATTCATCAGTCAGAAATAGAAATGAAATGAATTGAAAGAAGAAAAAGAGACTAATGATATTACCCGATCTATAAGTTCGCACAATCAATTTTGACTGAAGTTTGAATACAATTTGCATTTATACGTAAATATCATTTAGAAAGTTTCCATATTTTAATTTTATATTTCATTTTTTTGCCATGTGCCTCTTTGCCTGGGCAAACATTTCATTCCCACGAAACATTTTAATTGTTATAATGCGCAGCTTTAGCTGCCGTTCAATATTTTTTCTCCTTTTACTCTTCTGTGGCTATCTCAATTTCCGCCGATTTATATTTTTGCTTCAATTATTAACTTTTTTTCTTCTTCCTATTTATTTATCATTATAATAATTTTTAGCACATTTTGCCAAAAGATTGTGTGACAGTAACTTCAATTTTTACTTAACTGTCTCAATCTACATAAAATTTCAAACAAATTCAAATGAATCCTATTCTCTTAAAAATAATTCTAAAATTTTATTTTTAGAATAAATTTTTTTTTAGTTTAAAAATTTAATTTTTAATTTAAATACTTAATTTTAAATTTTAAAACTTAATTTTGGAATCTAAAATTTTAGTTTTTAAAATCTAAAACCCAAATTTTAAAATTCTAAAACTAATTTTTTAGAAAAAATTTTCTCATATAACTTCACAAGAGCATGCAGAAATCACTTGATTTTTGATTCTAAAATTTAATTTTCAATATAGAGCACATAAAGCTTTATTTTATATTTTAATACTGAAATTTTAGAATTTTAAAATTTTAATTTTTAATTTTAAAACATTAATTCAAGTTTTTCTATGGAAAATTTCTAAAATTAAAAATTTAAGTTTTTTAAATTTTAAAATTTTAGTTTAAATTAAAATTTAAAATTTAGTTTTTTTCATATAAATCTTAAATTTAATTTTAGAATTTTTTTAAGAGTATAGAAAAAAAAATATTAATTCAATCATATTCAAGTCAAAAGTCGTTGACAAATGGCAATCTAAATATAAAATCTTCTCAAATCTTTATTTTTTTGCATTTCGTTATCTTGCTCCAGAATCGCTTCAAACTTTAAAGTTTAATTTGTCTTAGAAACGTAATCATTTAATTAATTTACTAAAGTTTCTCCGAAGTTTTCCTTACATTTTTTAAAGAACAATTTTGTGCCTTGACCAATCTTGCAATGCGAAGATAAATGCTTCGGAAATAGATCTCCTTGATGTAATTTTTCAACTCGTATTATTTTCTTCTATTTATGTTTCTTAAACAAAACAAAATTTAAATATAAAAGAATCAATAGCTCTCTCTTATATTTACAATTAGCTATCCTGCTGAGCATTTGCAGAGATATATTTTGATGTTTCAATCAAGCGATCGTTGTGAAAAATTGAATAATTTGAATGATGGTGAACTCTTTTAATATTTTTTTTTGTTCGGTAGGAATAAGAAGAAGTTAAATTGACTGAACTGATTGTTAATGAACACACGAAAAGGATTACATATTTAAAATAGTTTGAAAGAGCAGTAATTCAAAAAGTTGATGAAATCTCATAGAAATATTTTATATGTGACGAATTGATATATTAACAATCATACAAATTCTTGATTCTTGCTCGATACCTAATTGGCTTATAACAAATCTCTCCTCTGTTTCCACTCTAGCAATCATTGTTTATAAATGTAAGCAAATTTGATAAACAGCCAATAATTATAGAAAACATTCATTTCATGCCGTGTGAAAGAACAAAAAGCAAAAAAGGTATGGAAAAATTTAATCATATTTACATTAAATATATCGACTTTACACCGTTTCTAATTTGCTCATAATTGTAAATTTTTGCAACTGATTTCTTTTATCTGACCACCCACATGCTTAATTCGTTCTCTTTCGTGTTAGTATATCATGTTTTTGTTATGTTCAAACATCATTTTAATACTTTTCTTCTTTATACCCTTTATCTTTAACATTATGATTAATATCATTATAAAGCTTTAAGTTCAATTGTATGATTAAGACAATTCTGACTCATTGGACTTGAAGAAAAATCTTAAACATTATTAATTTAATTGCCTACCTAACTAGTTAGCTAGCAAAAAAAAGTTACAAAGCCGACGAGGAAAGCATTATCTTTAAAGTAAAATTTACTGTAAAGATGTGTAGCCCATTTTTGACCTGGCAGCAGCTTCTGTTTTTTAATTTCATTTAACGGGTTTTTGAAATTCAAACACATCCTAAAACGTTACGTTTTATATTGTTTACTAAAAAAATTCGAACAAAAAGATTACAATAAAAATTTTTTTTAAATTTTCCTAAATTGTGAATAATAAATTAATAAAAAGAGATGTCTGTAAGAGTTGCTAGCCATGCTGGCAGTTGGTACACATCAGACGGTAAGTACAAGAATATCTAATCGGGAGGTATAGTTTTAAGAACATTCTGAATGAAATTAATAAAGGAGCATAATGTCTATTAGAAAGTGTTACTTCATAAATGCTTTTGTGCTGTATATTATGCATAGTAAATATCCTCATTAATCTTAGTCGCCTACGCAACAGAAATGTTTATTTGATGAAAATAAACAATTCAGAAAAAAATTGTTTTGTCGCCAATTTTTTTTTTTTAAATCATCTCAATCTCAAAAAGAAATAGCAAATAAAGATGGATAAGACCCAAATTACTGAGCCGTTGCCTTTTGAATCAAGAATCGGTGAAATGAAGAAACAATTTCAAAAGTCGTATGAAATTTTCATGAAAGCAAATGAAGAACTTTCAAAGCTTAATTTTGATTACTTAAATGTTTATGAGACCAAAGAAAGTCAAGCACTTAATGACATATTTTCAAATCTTGACGTCAAAGATGTTAATGAGATTCTCGGAGCAAAATCAATTGATGACTCAATCCAAAAACTCCGTTCTAAAATACATGAAGATGATGAAAAGTTTAAGACTTCGTTTCCAGACATAACAAAATTGCTAAAAATTATGAATAGTCTTCAAACTGATATTGAATCATTAAGGGAACAGCAGGATAATTTTGTGAAATTAACGCAAGACGTAAACGAAGAAATGAATCGATTTGAAAAAGAAATTCAAGATTCAGCAAATCAATTAGATGATTTAGTCACTGAATCTCTTGATGAAGAAGATGAGACAAGCGATGATGATTGTAATGAAGAGGAATTTGAGGAGTTAAATATAAATAATCTTGATTCAGAATGTTCAGATTAAGATCTGTAATAAAAGAAAATGATGAAAAATATCTTCAGTTTATAAGCAAAAAATCTTTATGGTCATTGATTATTTACATAAATTTTACGATTTCAGGTGCTGAACTTAACAATCAGCTTGATCATTGGCTTAATAAAGCGGAACTTAGCTATGGTCCGGCGCGAGGAATAATTGCCGTAATTTTGCTTTATACTTTTACTTACATCAAATCATTTGATCTTCACATATTTTTTATATTTTTATTTTTTGGCAATAATATAGCCACATGCCGGCTATACTTATTCTGGGGAGACGGCAGCGTGGGCGTATCGTCAAATTAGTCCTGCAACTGTTAAAAGAATTTTCATTCTTGGTCCATCGCATCATGTCAGGCTGAGGAAATGTGCACTAACAATTTGTAAAAAGTATCAAACACCGCTTTATGATCTCAAAATCGATTCAGGAGTTGTTGCTGAATTAGATGCAACGAAAGAATTTCAATGGATGGATATGAAAACTGATGAAGATGAACATAGTATCGAAATGCATTTACCTTATATTGCTAAGGTGATGGAAGACTTTAAAGATCAATTTACGATAGTTCCAGGTAACATAATTTATTATACACACTTTTATTAAATATAACTAAATTTTCTATATTTTTTCGATATATTTTATAGTGTTGGTTGGATCTTTTTTGCCTGAAGTCGAACAAATGTACGGTGAAATATTTGCCAGATATCTTGCTGATCCCCAAAATCTATTCGTAATATCATCTGACTTTTGTCATTGGGGAAGTCGCTTTCGCTACCAGCATTATGACAAGTCAGCAGGTCCAATATGGAAGTCAATTGAAAATTTGGATAAAACTGTAAGTGTATTACTTCATGGACGCAACCATTATGTTATATTATGCAATATTCACACTTTAATATTTTCTCTTCACATTTTAGGGTATGGATTTAATTGAAACATTAAACCCGGAATCTTTTACCACTTACTTAAAAAAATATGAGAATACAATTTGTGGACGTCATCCAATAGGAATATTTATGCAGACGATCAAGAGTTTGATGAAACAAAATTATCAATTGAGCTTTAAATTTTTAAAATATGCACAAAGTAACAAGTGTAACAATCAAAATGACTCGAGTGTAAGCTATGCAAGTGGAAGTTTAATTTTAAATTAATACAATTATAATGTCATATTGATAAAATTTGACGTAAAGATTTCATATAATGTTAATTTTCTCTCGCTAATTGATTATGATTAAAAAAAATTAATGATACAAAAAAAAACTGGAATATACATAAATAAAGGAATGTTGAGAATAAAGAACTTGAGATCATTTTTTTTTTTTTACTTTGGGTAATATTGATTGTATGGTTTTCACAAAACCAGTTAAATGGGTGTCCTATAATAATCTCCTTTATAATGCCCATATATTTCAAATTCACTTGATTTTTTAGTCTTTTTTAATTTTAAGCTTCAATTTTAAAAACATTTTATTAATAATAATTTAGATCATGAAAATTCATAACAATTAATTATCAAAAACCTTTGAATAATCAGGTAAAATTTTGAAAACTTTTAAATTTTTAAGAGATTTTTTCATGTTGGCAATTTATGCTTATGGGAGAAATTATCGGGACAACTTTTCAAAATTAAAACGCCATTATATTTTTTGGAGATGATAAAATAATTCAAAATAAATATTTAGAACTGATAAATAAGTGCTGAAAAATACTACAAAAGTTCGATGAATCTATAACAAAATCAAATATCTAATGAGCATCTGATTGGCAGTGTCCAAAAGTGCTTAATATTAATTTGAAAGTGAAGGATTGAATCCCAATAAAAACAATTTCACGAGTGAAGGAAAAATAATATTTTGATTGTGTCAATCTGTCGACTTTTTAAAAACCAGTGACAGATACAGATTAGGCTGTAATCAAGTGAAGTGATTTACTAAAAAATATTTATGTGCTTGAAAAATGTGCAAGATAAATAGAAATTTGGATTTTCAATCATCATCAGCAAATCTGAAGGCTATTGCCAATAATGCGATCCAAAAGCCCAAGGAAAAGGAAAAGCGGAGGTAAATACGATTATACAATACATTGTAGTTAAGAAACGATCTCAATTTTATTACAACATCCTTAATAATGGCAGAGAACGATTTATTAGCATAAATTTGTCGGAATTAAATGTAATTGAGAAGAAGACCTGCAAAAAGAAAATTGATAAAAGAAATATGCCATATGATTTAAAATCTTTTTTTCCATACACAAGTAAATGTCCTAATGTATTGTGATTGTATAAATTTTCTCTTTTTTTTCTTCGTGTCACTTAAGTGTGTAAAGATTACTCTACAACTAATTAAATAAGTTAATGTTAACAATTTATTTCTGGATATAAATTTAAATCGGTGGATATGTCGATCTACATAAACCTGTCGAATTGCTTTTATTTCACACTCTTCCTTTATTTTGACTCTGTCATCTCCTTTATTCATTGCGATTAAGAGTCAGACATTTAAGATAAAATGTGAACTAAATGATTTTCTTAAAAATATTTTCGCTATTATTCTTGTAATTAATGTTGTCCTTCAACTAACTAATATTACTTGCATAAAATAGCCTCAGCAACAGCAAGAAATAAGTTGTAATAATATATGTATATTATAATAAGGCAAAAGACCAGTTTAAATATAACTAGCGTATAATATGCAGAAAATGCATTTTTTCTTGCTATGTAGATATAGACACAAACAAACAATACAATGTCCGGAAAGATTTTAAATCCTCATTTGTTTAAGTGTAAAATGAATTGTATCTGATGATCAATAAATGTTCTTACAAAATCAAGGAATAAAGGTATTAGAAAAACATTGAAGAAAGACACTCTAATACAAATAAATTCTAAAAATAAACCCTTATCAATTTGACAGTAAGCATAGCAATCATACGTCACAATTATGTTTTCATAATTTTTTTTTCTTTGACCTGATGTTGGCCTGCAAATTATGATTGAACTTTTCTTTTTTGACTTGATAACATTTTTTGGTTTCTGATGTAAGACATAAAAAAGTTATGAACTACTACTTGCTTCTTTCTTTTCTTTAGTAGTAGTTCATTAGTAATAACCACCACATTCAAAAATATTTCTATGTATATATATTTCTGGTATTTACTAATTTGGCGAGCATAAATACATATTTATGTACTGTCAACGATCAACTTATTAGACCTCAAGAATTTATATTATTCCTTTTCAATATTTTTACTCGATATATAAATTATGGATATTTACTGGATATTTATTCAATTGTTTTAATACAGTGATGGACAATCCTTTATTTTTCACGGTCCATCTTGGTGGTAAGTCTCGAACAAAACTACAAACGGCATTTTCATAAAAATTTGGCGGCACATAGGTTGTCCACCATTGTTTTATTAGGGAAATTTAGTTTCACTGAATTTGTTTATTCCTTATGAATTTTATTTGTTTATTTTATAAGTATTGAATTGATCACTTAAATTGACATAAATCTAAATATATGATGATTTTATTTTAATAGACAGTATTACAGAAGGGTAAATTTAGCTATAGATTGGTCACTTTATTAAATTCCTTTGTTTCTAGAACTTTATCTCTTATTTTTGTGAGTAATAACTATAAATAAAAATACAATGGAAAGCGTGTAAATATTTAGAAAATGAAAGGATTTGCATTTGGAAAAACCCCTCTTTCAAAGTCTCAAATATTAAGGAACAATTTTATCAAGATTTTTTTTTTCTTTTAATTTTAAAAGATAATGATTAAACTTTTAAGATGCTTTATCAATACAAAGAAACACAAAATATACTATGAACATTCGTTACATACACAAGGAAATAATCTCTAACTCATTGCCATTAAATGGTAATATGGAAGCGAATAGCGATAATAATAAAAACAAGAATGAAACACGTGTAGCAATTTTTTTTTCTTTTTTTTCGGTCTACTGTATAAATTTCAAGAAAGAAAAAATATTTTAAGGTCAAGGCTGCTTTAGACTAGATGCGTTTGAAAACATAAAGAATTTTAACTTGGTTTACTTGTATCAATTGTTGTAAAAGTCACAATAAATGAGCTGGATTGAAAATTTATAGCACAAGAATAAATGAAAGTTTTTATGTCAATGCCATACTTAAAGTTAGACTAAGAATTAAGATCTTATAATTTATTTATGCATTTGCAACAAGTTCAGTCATATAAATATGTATGACATGCCTAAATCATATGATATGAAGAATAACACAAACAGTGTATATATAAAAACAATAGATTCATAAAGCGACTATAACCACACACCGAAAAAAGCAATAAAAAAGATTTAAAGTTAATGAATGTGGCAAGCTTCGCTCTTCTCGCTCAGAAAATCTTGTTTTGTTCTAATTTTTATTTTGCGCGTGTTTAAAGCTCTTGTTTACAAGCAAATTTATAATGCTATACGATATATAATCTGCATAATGAATATGTGTACACATTGCGCCTGGACTCTCTGTATACTTATTTCGCTACATGCTATGACGTCAAAGGAATTTATTATTATACTACACACTTATAAAGCTTGTCTATATTATTTTCTTTTCTTCAGTGAAGAAAATTTTGTGTGAAAAAACACTTCACAAAACTGGTCATATACTAATGCGTGTGTTTGTGCGTTTGTTCATTGACCTATTTTCTTTAAGAAAATATTTTTTTCCTCATCTCCTTTTTACGATTTTTAATTACTTGTATTGCATTTATAAAAATAATGCATGATGGACAAGTGCCTAAATGAAAGACAGTTTTAATGATTGAGCTTTATCATTTTCATGACCTTCCGATTTATCGACTTTATTGAGATTATTTGTTAATTAACTTAGATCAACAGTCATTCAGTCGTTTTACTTTTTAAGTCCCACCTCTTTTTTATAAAAACCAAATTTTAAATTTGCTAAGAAAATTTTTTATCAGAATTGTGAAACATTTTGAGATTTGCATTTATATTTCTGTTAAAAAGTTTTGAAAACCTCAGGGACGCTTGTTTGTTTTTTACTATCCCAAGTGGACAGAAATACGTTATAACTAGTTAATGGCAAATTGGTGTCTAGTTCTAAAGTTTTTTGACCACTCATGATTAACTTTAAAAATTCAATTTTTAAATAAATCTGAATAGCAACTTGAATATTCGAAAATAAATGAATATTTTCAAATCATGCTTGATGGGGTTATACACTAGTTAATTAATAAAATCACCTATATTTGAATGAGAAAAACACATTTTTTAATTTACTAGCACTTATTTGATATTGTTGCAAATTATTTATTTGAAACTTAACAAATTAATTAAATTAATCATAGATTTATATTAGATTCCTATAAAGTTAAGCACAATGAAAAATTTATTTTGAACCAAAATATTAAAAAATGTTTTGTTTTTAAAATGTGAAAACTTCAAGAAAGGCTTTATATGGAATTAAATCTAAACATTGTCAGAATTTTATTACAGGAATATTATAACTTTACTCTGCAAATATAAATTCTTAAAAAAATTTAAATCTCAAAAATTCTGTACACAACTTTATGGATCTTTGTGAATGAATATTATCTTCTGGATGTCTAAAAAGATAGATATGATAGATAAATTCTGTTATTATAAAGAAAAAATTTCTTCCAAGTCATTTTAAGAGCAAAAAATCTCTTCATTTGCAAGATATCTTATCAGACTTTCTGCGATAAGAGAGTCAATCTACTTGTGTTATTAATTGAGCAAACAGCAGAGAGATGTAGCTGCCGTACTTTGAAATCCCTTGTATCTGTATAGTTCTTTTTAAGCTTCTGTTTCGTGCTTAAGTTATTATCAATTTGACGATTAAAAAATAATTGTATTATTAGAAGCTTATCGAAAATTATCGACAAGGAATAAAAAGAAGAGAGTTAAGGGAAAGAAATTTTTCAATTAAACATTTTAGTTTGAATTGTGTAATCCTGCAGTGCGTATAAAATTTCAGAAATCTTAATTTTTGCACTAAAAAAATGAATACAAATAATATTTACCAAAGTGATGATAATTGCAATTTGGAATGTGAAAATATAATGCAATGCAATTATTATAATTATAACTATAATAATGACAATGCAAATTTTAATCTAAATCAACAGCAGCAAACACAAATTCTTGCTGATGAAAATTATCAATATTATAGCAACACTGCTGCTAATTTAAATAATTTTGATGATAGTGTTGTACCCAGTAATTTCTACGATAGTAACAATGAAAATATTCCTTTTCAATCATATCCAATCCAGCAACAACCACATTTTAATCAGGGTAACTTTTACTCAAACGTTTCCGAACCTTCAAACATCATAAGTAATACGGTTAATTCAAATAATAATTTTACAAACACTAATAATGTTTATGCAACAAATTATAATTATACTTATGCTGAATCACTTCAAACTCATCCTCCATGTGATGGCCCACAGCCTTGGAATTTTGCTCAATGCTACGGATATTATGGCGATGCTCCATGTCAGTTTGCGAATGTGATTGATATGGAAGATTTCATGTAAGTTTTGATAAATCACGTGAATCACTGTTCGCACTCAGAACTTTAAAATTTCTAAATTAATCCAGATATTTGCTGTGTCATTGTATTTATTATCACCAAATATATGAATGTATTAATGGCTATAGAGATTACTATTTCCTCCGAAGAGGGAAATTCTGATAAAATGAAAAAATTTGAGATTGATATAATTATATAAATTTTGATCCTTAAAGATCACAAAAATTTAAAGCGTTTATTTTATATTTTTCCATTATCCACTTTAATATTTGTCATTAAAAATTTTTGAAATAAATATAATTGCCCTATAAAGACAAAATATCAAAAAAAAAACTGTTCTCTTATTTCAATAGAAAGAATCAATATATTAATTATGGATGCAATAATAATTGTCGGTTGCTTACTTGAATGGAAACAAAATGTTTATTTTTGGAATCTTATTTCATTAAAAACTCAATAAATGAACAAATGTCGAACTATATCTGCATTATCAATTTTTTTTAAGATATTTGAATTTAATTGATCGTTTTAAAAATAAGTACGGGTTCATTTGCACTTTACAAACAAGGATCTTATAAAGAAGCATTAACAAAAGCAAAATCAATAGCTGGAAATTTTCAAGATTTTAAATAAATGACAAATAATATAGAGGAGGAAAACTAGTTTTAAAGATTTCTTTAAAAATTTATATCATTTTAATATTTATATGTTGTTTTCCTGTTTTTTTTTTCTACTTTATCTACTCAAACTAATACTGGATTCTCTAAAGTTGTATTGATGTCTTCAAAAAAATACAAACACAAAAGACCTCCAGATGCATTATTTACATTGTTTATGAGGTCATTTAAATTCTTTTAATATTTTGGATGATAAATAATAATTACAATTTTTTAAAAAATCCTGATATCCGAAGTAAATGAATGTAAACCTTTTTTACCACATAAGAACTTTTGAGTATGTTCAAGATTTTATAAAATCTTTCAAAATGATTTCACCAGATTTTTATTTGATTGTTAGCCACTGTAAATTTCAAGTGTAGACTAACTACTTAAGAATCTATCAAAACATATAATTGTAAAAAGTACTTGAAATTTCTGTAAATTCGAACATTTCTTCCAGTTTTCTTATTGTTTAACATCCATCACTATCTAGTATTATTGTTATCATGCTTGACAACAGTCATTATTTAATGTTGAGACAGAGAAGTAATAATTTTCATTTCGTGTTTGCCTAACTTGAAGTTATAAAATTTGAATGATAATGAAATTCTTGTATAATAGCAGAGCTGACTTTTTGATTGGTGATTATACATTTTGTGTCGGAGCTCCATAAACTTAATATGAAGATAAAAATGCAATTAATCGATTTATTAAAATAGTATTGAAAATGTTAAAGAAAATCATTTAATTGTTCAAGCACAACCTCACTCTTTAAAAAGACACAAGAGCCTCAAAAAATCTCTTTCAAGTTGCTATAAATGCTATCAAATTACATCAACCAGACAAAATTATCTTTATCTGTCGTACATTGCTTTACTCAATTTAAGCACTAAGAGGTATTTTGTTTTTATTGCCAAAAAAAAATGATTGATTGGATGGACTACAATGTTCAGTACACTGTTATATATTTTGTAAACAGTTATCAATTTGTGCTAACATTTATTTTAAAAGTTTCACCATGTTTTAAAGGATTACATGTGACATAATTTGACGTTTCTTTGAGCGTAAACCTTTTCTTTCAATTACATAATTTATGAAAGCAATGCATTAAAAAAATTTAAAAATTCTCCAAAAACCTTTCGATTAACATACTTTATCTTATTATTGTATTCTTTAGGAATAATGAAAAGCGAAAGGAAAAGTCTAGAGATGCGGCCCGTTCCCGACGATCAAGGGAAACAGAAATTTTCACGGATCTTGCGAATTCCTTACCAATTAAGCAAGAAGAGATTGATCATTTGGACAAGGCATCTGTCATGCGATTGTCTATAGCCTACCTTAACATTCGTAATATGCTTGAACTATGTAAGTTAATTTATGCAAGTTCTTTCAATATAATTAGTAATTTTAATTTTTTATTTCCTTTTAGTTCCGAAAATTAAAAACTTAGATATACCGATCGATGGAAAAGCTGAAAATGTTGATGATCAAATTGATGACGATGAGGACATTAAAGAAACCAAGGACATTAAAATTCAAGTCATGAAAAAAATTATAGAAAATGAGCAACTTGCATTACTAGCTCTTGATGGATTTTTGCTCGTATTAAATAATGAAGGCGATATTACGTATGTGTCTGAAAATATTTCCGAATATTTAGGGCTATCAAAGGTAATTGACTAACTTTTGTTGAATTATAACAATGTTTTTAATTATAATTTTATATTTTATTTTAGATTGATTTATTGGGTCAGCCAATTTGGGATTATGCCCATGCGTGTGATCATGATGAGCTACGTGAAGTGTTAAATGGAAGAAAAACATCGCCATCAGAGGTTGTTAATGGATCAAAATCAAATGATTGTAATCCACTGTTACATCGTGATATGATGCTCCGCTTAAAATGCACACTAACTAAAAGTGGACGTTTTGTCAACATTAAAAGTGCATCATATAAAGTAAGTAATCCATAAGTTTATCTCTTATGAGCACATATTTATTTATTCATTTTGACAGAAATTTAGCATTTTATTATGCATGACTAAGAAGGATTTTCCTCTTTATTCATGATTTTAACAAAAATTAACTTATATTTGTGTTGACTAATTGGTTCAAATCAATTCTAGGTGATTCATTTAACAGGTCATATCATCTTCAAGGAAGATGGTTATAGACAATTGATTGTTATTGCTAGACCACTAGCACATCCATCAAATATTGAAGTGCCATTAGGATCCAGCACTTTCCTTACGAAACATACTCTTGATATGAAGTTTAGTTTCGTGGATAGTCCTAAGTGAGTATAAATTAAAATGCCTTGAACCGGACGAATTTAATATAATTTAAAAACAATTAATTTTTTTCCATATTTATCTTTTAAGAATGTTTGAATTGATGGGTTATAAGCCTGAACATTTGCTCGGAAAATCTCTATACGATTACCATCATGGAAATGATTCGGAAAGTCTAATGACAAGTTTTAAGTGCCGTATGTATATATTTACTATTATTTAATTAAAAATACTTCAATGACCAAGTTTGTGAACAAATCTGTATTTATTCGACACACGCATGTCAATATTGTGTTTGACATTAAAATTAACGAGAAGTCAGAATGGCTGGTTAAAAATTCACAAAAAAGATTTGGGGATGCTTGTATATCACGTGCAGCGCGAAAAATAAAAGTGAAATCTGAGAAAAATTTTCTTAGCTTAAAAATTTCTTGAACTGTAATAAATATTTCTGTCGTGTATTTTGTAAATTGGCAAGTCTAAAAAATTGAAAATACATTTTTCTTGATTTAAAAAAGGATCACAGAAGAAGTAGGATGAGAAGAAAATTAGCGTTGAAAAAATTTGCCTCGTGCTGTGCTATACAAAGTAATAATTTTTATCAATTGTAATTACCGGAAATTACTAATGACATTGTTGTCTCCTTTTTATTTTTTCGAATGAAGAATTCTTTTGGTTTAAACCAATTTAAATAAATTTTCAAATAGAATTTAAGAAAGTTGATATTGATTTTAAAAGGCATGTTCATTTGCTGCAAATTAGTTGAAAATGAGTAATCAAATTTATTTTTTTATTATCAAAATCTCGTTTTTTAATTTTCAAAGAAATAATCATGACGCATTGTTTTTCGAACATCTTAAGATTTCGTCATTTAATTCTCACTTAACAAACTTGTTTGTATTTTTCTGTTTTGTTTTATTGTTAGTTTTATCATTAGTATCGTATATCATTTAAATTAACTGTCTTGGTAACCAAAGCAAAACATATTATTAAAACTATATGTTTGATGTTAAAATATTGTTTTTTGAATGTTAAAAAGATATATTTTGAGTAAACTCGAAATAACTATGCTCGTTGCTCTAATGATGGCAACAAACTTTACATTTTAAATTCAAATCATGCAAGGGTCCTTTGAACTTTATTTGTAATTAATTATTCAAGATTGGATTATTTTCTTTTAGAAACTTGATATTCTTCTAAATTGCACTTAGTTTTTACCAAGTCACTGAAATGTGAAAGAGATGTTTACTAGCATAAAGTTACACAAAATGAGATATTTCAAGAAAAATGAAATATTTATATTTTATATTCCTTTGATTTATTCAATATTTAAGATGAATAATGAACATATTCAACACTTTACGCGTTTGAGAAAATCTCAATTCTCACAGCTCAAAATGTTTGGCAACATTTCAGCATATTTTTTTGCTTGTGTTCAAATTATTATTATTATTTTCTTCGTCAATTTCTTCTTAATACATTTTTTGTTTCTAGCCGCATCTCCTTTTCAACTTATTTTCCCATCATCGTCCAACATTTTTCACTATTAATGTTGTTGTTTTCAGTCTAAAGTTATTGAATTTTTATTCATAGATTTTTGTATTTTCAGTCTGTTTATAAATAGAAAGTATTGTGGAGACTCGTGAAAATTAAAATCTTATGTGGATTTTTTATGTTGTTTACCAATGACACGTGCTTTTTTTCAAAATGCTTATTTAACTGTCGACGATTTTCACATGATGATGATAATTTACAAATCTTGTTCGAATGTTCACTAATTTCTTTTTCACTCACTCAGATATTCCTAAATGTTCTGTATAACACTCAACAACAAGCTGTGAAAATGAAATAGAAAAAAAATTAGCCAATGATCTTAGTCATTGAAAGAAATAAAAAAAAATGCTATTAAACAATAAGCGTGTGTATCAAAGTATTTTCACAAAATCATAATCCAACATTTGACGTTTGCTATTAAGTGTATAAATTAATCAAGATTTATGACCATGCAACTTATCTTCTTCTTATAATCGCGCTGACTGTGCTTAGTGGAAATTTCCCTTGAGTTGAGAATGATATTTACTGAAAGGACTTATAATGGATCTATTATATAATTCACTTTTAAACGATTTTTTTTTGAAGAGAAATTCTCAACTGTTTACTCATTTATCGCTGTTTAAATAACAGATTTTGCTTATATTTATTGTGAAAAAATTATCACCTAAAATTAACAGATCCATAATATAGATTAAGCGTTTAAAATCTCTTTAAGTTTGTTTATGTGGTATTAGTATTTTATTTATTAATTGGTGTATTCATTAAACACTTTTATAAAATATACTTCATGATGACAGAAAAGACTGTCAATAGATCATTAAATCCTTTTACGAAGGTATTTTAATATCAAATTTAATATTAAGTTATCACCCTAAAAAAATTTACATAAATAAAGAAAAAAGAAAATCAATAATCTGAATGACAACGCAAAGAAAATCTCATTTACTTGAATCTTTCTAAAGGTTTTTAAAATGTCTTCAGTGGGCGAAAGGAAAGTCTTCTTATTATTAGTATAAATTTTTTTTTATTAAAGCACAGATGCTTATGCTAAGTATTATTTTCTTTATATAATCAAAAACGTTCTCTTATTTCCTTGTGAGGGTAGCAATGCATTATTCTGGATTTTTCTATGCTTTACTAAAAAAAAGAATAATTTTTTCATTGAACTTTCCATTCTTTCTTCTCCGTTCATTCACCTACAAATGTATGATGCAACTTGCACTTTTTATGCATTTAATGTAGCTTTTGTTATTTTCATTATATTGTTCTACATTGCTGAGCGTGTTTTTCTCCAATAAAAATTTTATTGAATATCCAGCTGCACTAAAACAACTCAGTAAGGAATCTCATTCAATCTGATTGATATAATTTATATACAATAAACTTACAAAAGATAATTAAGTTCTTAAACTCGTTGATTTTTTAACTTCTAAATTCTTCTCGTCTTGTGTATTCTCATTTCTCTGAAGAATAAGCTTTTTTTTATCTCGACTTTATTTTCTGAAAATCTTTTGAGTTTACTGTATTAGTTCTTCTTTACATTAAACATGAAATTCTTTTGATGCTATTTTTAGATACAGTAATCTGAAATAAAAAATGTGGATAAAGCTCACCTCCTACTCTTTTATGAAAAGAATGTGAATGATTTTAAAAATAATTAAGAAACATCCCCAATTATTTAATATGAGTTTAACTTATTATGAGGTCATTAGATATTATACAGGATATTATTCTTGTTATATTCGATACTTTTATCTATCAAACTGTTAACTAATCATTAACTATTCTTCTTTTTTTTATTCCTTCCACGTTAATTATAGTAATCAGTAAAGGTCAAACTGAAACCAACCGATACCGCTTTTTGGCACGAAATGGTGGATATGTATGGGTTGTTACCCAGGCAACTGTAGTTTTTGAAAAACAGAAGCCGCAAAGTGTCGTCTGTGTTAATTACGTCATAAGGTGAGTACATAATTTTCTTCCTACTTAATAATTCGTGTTTGAGGCCATCTCTCTTGATAAAATAATCATTTACTACGATAACCTAAACATTAATAAGAGATAATATATCCTGATGACATTCTTACAAACTTAATCAGTCATTTTTACGTCCCCGTCAGTATTTATCTCGTTAATAGGAAATTAATAGTGAATAAACAATAACCAATAATGAAAAAGTACTTAACATAGAAATTACATAAAAAGGTATTCCTTTTATTTCATAATTCATAGGTGTTTACTGTACTTCAATTAATCAATTAATTTTAGGTTTTAGAATAATGCAGCAAATTATTTTGTCAAATTGATTCAAGCGGGTTTAAGCATTTATCATTCAAACAAAAAATATCAGCACTAATCATATTGAAAATCAATAAAGAAAAAATAGATATAGGTTGATAAAAATCATCAATTTTTAAGCACGACATACTTGTAAGCAACACTGTCTAGCTGTTTCAAATAAACTAGTTTCCTTCCTTCCTTTGTTCTCTATTGGACTTTTCTATAATAATAAAAGTTTCCTATTGATTAACCAGAACAAAAGCTTTCTTGTATTTAATATTTTATTGTGCCATGCCAAAAAGAGCTCATTCATTCCTCCTTTTTCAATAAGTACCGAGGTTAGTGATCCTTGAGTTCCTTTAAACTTTTTATGAAAGTGATTTGTTATCACACTTTTGCTCTTTTCAAGCGATTTTAAATTAAACAATTTTTATTCGTAACCCGAATTCATTTAGGTATTTGATATATCTAGTCATAGATTATACAGAATAAGAGCATTACGATTTTTAAAAGCTTCAACACAAAAGCTTATATTTTATTTAAACAATTACAACATTTTTGAAACATTGTAAAGGGCATACTGATGCCTGTTTTGATATTACGTTTTTTGTCTCAATCTTTGCATGCTTATAATTTCAAAGCAATCAGGAGAAAGATTTATGAGAGATAGCATGAAGAAATATGATCCTGCCGAGAAAAAAATAATATGTATGAGTATTTATGAGTTCTTGCGTAATACCTATGAAATGAAACTGGTAGATTTTATTGAAGAGGGAGGATGAAATTTCCATTTTAATTTCCAAGATCATCAAATGAATTTTCTTTCAATTAAAACTAAGTCAAAATGTGTTAGATCAGTTCAAATATAGAAATTTGAACTTTGAATTGACATTTGAAAGAAGTAGAAGAAAGAATCAAATTGCAAATTGATTAATTTCTATTATATCTTTTGTCATCGATTTATATATTATCTTTCTACACATACGTGATTTATTTGAAACATTATATTTTTTAAAAAAATTTAAAGATCTCATTAGTTTAAAAAAGTTATTGATTTGTGGTAGAAATTTCTCAACATTTCTATAATCTGACCTAAATTTTAAAAATCATCTGTCATTCAGTAATAAAGGATTTTCGTAAAAAATGACCAGTATATTTCAAAAACCTTCATTTTTTCCTATTATACATTCTTTAGATTTGATTTCTTACAAAAACCCCTTATAAAAAGTCATAAAATATTTCGTACAGTATGTATATGTAATACACCCTTATTTTGGAAACATAGAGCAGAACTGTTCATGTCAATTTCGTCAGCAATATATCAAAAATACATTTTTTCCGAGACCCGAAAAAAAGAAAATTTATGAGAGCAGCAAACGATATCTTGTATAACCTTTACACGGACATGTGTTAAAATTTCTACGAATCAAAATTTTTGTCATTTTTATTGTCTGATGGCTTAATGTAGTTTTTGCTATTGTCTTTGTCGAAAGCTTTGACGTAATTTATATTTCTGTACTCGTGTAATATTTCGCATGTATATATCTAATTACAATACACTTAATGAAGTTATGGAAGTAGATATATTGGATGAAATTAAATACATTAGAATGAAAAAGAAATTATTTTTTTATCTAGATCAATTTCATAGATGAATCATTACAGAACATATATCGCTTGCAATTGAATTCATGCAAATAAATCAATATACAAAACAAAGCAAGAAAGTTTAAAATTTATAATTTTTAGTTTTAATAATATTTTCTCATAGAATTGCATACAGATAATAGAAAATATACAAAAACATGAGATAAGACATTAGCACCTTTATGAATGTATACGAATGGTTAAAGTAAGCTCGTTTCCCTGGGAAATATTTATCCCTGCTAAAGCAAGGCCTAAATTTTAAATTATTCAATTTCTTCCTTTTTCTTTACACTTCCTTCGCATTTTCTCGATTCAGTGAGAATTTAGGACGTAGAACACAAACAAAACTTTTGTTTCTTTACTTTTTCTATTTCAATTAGTTTTCTAATCGTTTTTTATTTGTATTGCTATTTCTAGTCTACGCCATAATAATTTAACTTTGAAAAAGAAAGAAGAACATAATGGAATATTTAGAAATCTCAAAGGATGTATTGCCTTTAAAGTTCTCTATAATTAGATTTTGTTGTGTTTAGAAATAATCAGGTTTTCACAAAACTTTACTAAAAAGTGCGATTTAAAAGAAATAAAAGAGTAGATAATTATGATAATTGTTTATCACATTGTTTACCTAACACTTTTATTCAAATAAGTTTTCATCAGTTCTTCATTACTAATTTCTCGCAGAAATAATTTTTTTAATTAGTCTTATTTGACTTGCTTTACTTTTAAGCTGATTGCGGTATTTTAAAAACTTTTCTATTAAAGATGCATAATGCTTAAAAACTACATATTTCTTCCCACAAAAATGTTCAAGGATAAAAACATTAAAAAAATCATAAAAATTCCAATTAATTTTTCTAAAATTGTCAATTAAAAACTTCACGAATGTATTAATAGGTATTATTATTGACTTTCAATACCATAAACTGTTAACGAAACAAATGAAAATACATAAATCATGCAACTCCGTAATAAGAGGGTGGAAAAATAATTGAATACTTTCCTTGGGAAGATGTTTAAGTTTTTTGTGGTAATAAGTATGCTCATTTCATATTAGAGTTCTATTCCGTCATACAAGACAGGATAATTTTTGGAATTTGTTATTCTATGGAGATAATTTATAAGATTTATTTAAAAACTTCCAGATAAAATAAAGCTCAGTTAAGTTTAAATTTTTCATAAAATTTCCAAAGCATCTTAATCGTCATCGCCATGACAAATAAAGTTAACTTAATTTTTCAATTGAAAAAAAAATTCATTTGATTCAAAAATAAATTTTCTAAAGAAATCAAATTTATTCTCATATTTTGATTCAAAATTCAGCAAATCATTTCCATAATATCTTAAGGGTATGCTTCAAATACACTTAAGGTAATGTCATAATAATGCCAGTCATATAAATAACATGATTGACTTTATGTCATGATATCAAGAGTAAAGAGTGTGTTAAAGTTAATTTACCAAAACATTAATATTATTTGGAATTCTATTTCACACAACGAAGCAATGTGAATTTGATTATGAGTGAAAGAAGGAAAATTAAAACGATTGTGTCTTTGTAGAAATTCCAGTGCAAATTGTTCTTAACTGTTGGCCTATTTTCTTTTTTATTCATAACACACGCAGCATGAAGGCATATATAACTTTTCTGTATTTCTATACAATTTTCCTTATAAATACGCAACATCAAATATTAACTCGAGGAAAAATTTCCTGATGTTGCTTGAGCATAAAAATTAAAATGAGAGAGAAAATGAGAGACCGTTGCGTGACATAACAGCTTATTGCTACCATTAAAATCATATAAGCTCTCAACGCAGAATATTTTAGGTTCATTTCTGCTCCCAAATGTTTAAATGTGTTGGTTACACGTGTCTGGAAATAAAGCTTACTCTATAGAAAATGTTAGGGAAAGCTCCGAAATTCTTTTTTTTTGTTGTTATTTTTGCGTTCTCTTCTTTTCTTTTCTATTTTCATACTTTTCTTGGGAAGAAAAAGTATTCTAAATTTTTTTACAACGTAATATTGTTTTCGGGATCGAAAAAAATATGCGCGTGTATGAACTTTATAGTATCTTGTAGCTCAGACAAAAGAAAAGTTATGATCTGAAATTTTCCCTGTTAACTTTTATATCAATGTTTATCTGACTATTTATGTAAGAAATCAATGTGGACGAAACAAATAAAAATGTGTAGATTATTTATGAATAGATAAGTTTTCTAAGGCACAATTTTGTTGTTTTCCTCCTTTATTATTCAGTTCATTGAAGGCCTCAAGGCGTTCATATCTCAACATTTTTCCATTTTTATTTATTTTGGTTTTCTGATTATTTCATCGTCCTTGCCACTTCTTTTATTTCCGAAAATCGAAATTCATCGAGCCAAAATTCTTTTTTTCCATTTCCCTTTCTGCTTTCACTTTCTGTTTCGATAAATTTCATTGACTTCTTCTTTCACCTTTTCGAAAACCGAAGCGAGAAAGAGAGAACAAGAGAAAATAAAGCAGAACAAGGATATACTATCAGCTGCTTTTTGTATACTTCTACATTTATACTTAATACGCACATACAATTTTTACCTATCTCGGGCTGGGCTTATAGCATCATAAAATACAAATGTTTTCGTTTTTTCCTCATTTTGAGCTCATTTATTTTCAGAAATTCCAGTTTTCATATATTCATATCTTTAAAATAATACATTAAAATACCTAGAGACATAGGTAGAATAGAATACCTTTATCCTTTTTTTAAAAAAAAAAAAATAATAATGCGTTAATGCAATTCATTTTGAATTGTGAGTTCTAACTTGTTTAATAACTAATGCGTAATACATATCTCACTGTGCCATGTTTTCAGACTTTCTCATTCAATTCAAGTTCAAATGCCTTACGCTAAAGAATGAAAAGGCAAAAACGAGAGAAAAAATTCAAATAGCGTGAAATAAATTAAATAATAGTAAAAAAGAGCAACAATAAAAAGAAATTGCGATTCATCATTTTTGTGGTAGTTCCTTTGTGGTGAAAATAAATAATAAAATCTCTACCTACAAATCTCTAAAGTAGATCTTCAATCATGAAAGAAGGAGGAATTGTGCAAATAATGTTTTTTGATATTTTTTTCGTTTCGGCATTTATTTATAGATTTACGATCAGGTCAATCATTAAGTTCTAAATCTCCTGACTGGTAAACTAATAATCGTGTTGATGAAAGCAATTTTTTGCTCATTATCGCGATACTATAAGAAGCTATCTAAAGCATTAATAAATGACTTATGAACCGGTACTTTTTCTTATTATTTGTGATGCTAGAAGATTAATTTACTTTCTTGAGCATGTTTCAATCTAAATGAAAAAAAAAAAAGTAATTGTGAACATTTTTGTGGTTACATAAGCTACGTAAAAAGCAATTTTTCCTATAAAAGTCCAATAAACAAAGAAGTAAATAATTTAGGTTTGTTTATGGAAGCGTAAATTTGAGTTAGGAAATGGGGTGTGCTTATCGCAAAATAGAAAGAAAGCTTCTTAATGTAATATATTTATTTAAATCAGAGTGTGCAGAACAAGCCTTCAAAGATTTTTGCTAAAAAAAAGCTTAAGCTAATCAAAAAAAATAGTTTACACCCAGAATGGATCATATCATTTAAAATTAATTCTTTATATTCAACATATTCCTCAAAAAAATTGTAAAGTTTTGAAACAGCTTCGCCTTAATTTTCATTAATGCTGTAAACAGTCATAATTTCTATTCTGCTTGTTGAATTGTACAAGTCTATGAGATTTTATCGTATCCCTTCGATCGTTATATGTGTGTAAAAAAGGCTAAATAACAACAGTTTTATAATCGATATAACATATAAGTCACCAGAGTGCTCTCATCATCTGTAATTTTATTCATAAAATATTCTTCCCTTCTCATTTCCACTTACACAATGTAAGTACCAAAATTTGTGCGTGCATGTGCGAGAGAGAAAGAAATATATCATAGTTATTATTTTATATTTGTTGCCTTATTTTGGTAGTTCAAGGTCTACCTCAAGGCTGCATGTGTTTCCAGTTTTTCTTTCTAATTTTCATGTTAGCCTGATTTTTTTTTCTCATATAAAAAAGCTTTCGCTACGCATTATTTTATCAGTGTTTGTGCGTAAGCATAAAGCACACTCACAGTATAAGTTCAGTTATGTATTTGTATTCGAGTACAAATACATACAAAAATAAATGAGGGAGCTCTTTTTGAGTGAGCTTTGTAAAAAATCAATGATGGTATAATTTTTGGAAGAAATTCCACCATACAATTGCCATTTCTACTACCAAATTTTTTCACTTCCCTTACTACATGAGAAATACGAAAAACCCCACAGAGTATTTTTATTCCTTTTTCATTTTACGAGTGGGTGGTGTATCCGACATTCTATATAACACTGTGTATGTATATTGGCATTTTTTGTATAGAAAGTGAAAATCATAAAAAGGGAAACCGATTGACACGTGTAGATATGGATCTATATATATAGATATATAGATAAATATATATATAAAGATAGAACTCGGTTCACTTTTGAATATGCTTCTATTGTTCTTGAACCACTTTATTTGCAATTTTTAGATATGCTTCGCTTTTAAGTCTATACTGGTCTACCTTGTTTATTATACATTCAATATTAAAGACGTCTGCTAAGTGGATTACAGACAAATTCCTTCTTGGTTCTTATTACGCTAAGTCATCAACTGTGAATGACTTTTTGAAACCTAAATACTACATAATGCGTTATATAACTTTTTTCGTTATGAACGCACAGTAATGCGAACAACAATAGCATCCTTATTATTCTTTTTTTTTGCGTAGAATTTTATTTCTCGAACAAATTGATGTTTTGATTTTCTTCAAGTTTACAATAAAAATAAGAAGAAATATTGTTGATTTTCACTATGAACTAAAAATGACTTCAAATATGTTTAATATAATGTCAGCAACAATTTGTTTTTGAATTCTGAATTAACTACACATTATAAACTAAATATCCCATTAGACAAAAACAAAAATAACAAACCACCCCTTAGTTCTTTAGTTATTCATATCATAATATGTACGAAGCACCATGAAATATTTAAAAAGCTTCGTCTGATAAACTATAAAACTTTAATGGCGTGCGTTAATGAGATTAGAAAGTGGATGAAGGAAAACAATGATATTCTATTTTTATCGTATAGTCAATTTATGTAACTTCTCTTTCTTTTTTAATTAAGAATAATTTATTGAAGTGAAAGTATAAATATTCAATTGAAAATTGCCCTCATTCGTGCTGAACTTATGTAATTGTAAATAAAATTCTAATTAAACCTTCAATGTTTTGTCATTATAATAGAAATTTGTCTATCAACAACGCAATTAATACTCTATTCACAAAAAACTGTCCATCCTTCTAAATGTTGGAGAGAAGCTTCCTTGTGATAACTTTTCGTATCAAGGATGAAATTATAACAAAATCAAAAAAAAAAAAAACAGAGAAACAACCATAAAAATAAAACTTTTCCCATCTGCTGTCCATATCATATCACATCTAGTCAACATGTCTCCAAATTTAAATGAAAAAATCAAACGATATATAATGATACACGGGTTTGAAAAATGATAGACCTTGACCGTCAATTTAAACACATGAAAAGAATTACGAATACGATGCCCAAAGTATATCTTTATTTTATTAGGTACTTAACTTGGAAAAAAATAAACATCACAAAAATTGAGTTATTATTCAAATACTAGTATGATATCCCGTCAATATGACGGACAACATTTGATTGTCTCTCTGAACCCGATTCTATGTGGATCATTTTAGTTTATGTAGGAGTTAGAAGTTAATCTAAGTATTTAAAAAAATTAAATCAGAGACTTAATGATGATTATGAAATCTACGGTAAAAAGATTCCAATTTTATGTTTTGTCAACGATTTTCAAAGATTGCATTCAAAATTGCTTAAGAAATCGGAAAACAGCAACAATAGAAAGATTGAAAGAAGTTTTATTAGTTTATGAAAATACGAATTAAAATTGATGAACCTTGGCAACTATAGAACATCGAAATTGTTTGTTGCTTCAACATAGTAGCAGTCAATGACTAATCATATTTTTAGATGAAAAAAGAAATTAAATAAAGCTTTGCGATTATGTCTCATTTAGATATATCAAAAGAATTATTTTTCAGTTTTAAGTCACATGCTAAAGATTTTACTAGGAAAAATTAAAAAGGACAGCTTTTAAATTTTAATGATTCCCGTGAGGAACGTAAAATTAAAATGCTTAGATTTCTCGAAAATATTAACGTTTTCTAATATTCTTCTTAAATATGACGAAAAGGTGTTCAATAAGATTTATGAGACTTTCTATGAGGTAACATACATATAAAAGTCATTAAAAATTATTTTGAGACGGACCGAAAATGAGGGTAAATGATTCTCAATGACTTGAGTTTCAAAATGAGCTAAATTAAAATACAGATATGTTAAACAAGTTCGTTGAAATAAAAATTGAAAAGCAATATCAATTAACAGCATTCCAATCACAGCCATACATTTAATTGCTCTCGTTCTTCACTGAAAGTTTCGTAATGATTGTGAAATATTGCACATTTTTATTTGTTTCTAAATGAATGTTCAAGAGCCTAGCAAAATCTTAACAATCGATCATCGTAAATTTTTCTGCTGATTGTAGACACAATATGTCAATATTTGCAGAAAATACAATAATTGTTGTAGATTAAAGAGTATTAATTTGAATTAAATATTTCAAATCAATACTGACAATTTAAACTTTCTGATAGTCAATACAAGCGATAATATAAAAATATGTCTAAAATGATTAGCAAGCATATAGTCGCATAAAGCATTTAAAATAAAAATACATAAAAGCTTGACCTGCCCACAAAAATATTTTTACGTTTTATATTAATAAAAAAAATATATATTTAAGAAGTAAACAAATAAAAAATCTATAATGAAATTAATGGTAGGAATGTACCAAATCATTTTTGTGTACAAAAACAAAACAATGACGTTTATGGAACTTATCATCAAGTTTGTCTATTTTTTATGTGATGAAATGTCAAGACCTGAATCACTTATATTCTGACTATTTATTCTTATTGCTTGCTTTAATATTAAGGTTTGCAAACATACTTGAAAAAAAAAATAAAAAAGAAGAGCAAAGCCAAACAAGAGAACTCATTGTTTGTGAATTCATCGAAATAATTTGTAAATTGCAATAATATTTTTACAATACCTACAGAAAATATTTTCAGTGTGCAACATTTCACGTACACACAAACGATGACGGCTTAATAACTAAAATTCCGGTAAAAATGAATAATCACGTGTGTGTACATGCAGTAGACAATATTTAAAGGAGTACTCCAGTAAAATTTTAGAGTTTCTGTTAAAACCAAGGAAAGAATGTTTCATAAGAAAGATGAATCATTTGCTATATGCCAAAATCATTCACATTTCTAAAAAAATCTCACTGCTTAGTTATGAAATTATTTTTCTTATGCACGTGAATCCATATGTTTTGCGTTCATCAAACCTTTTTTAAAATTTTGACGTTAATGCATTTTTAAAGAAACTTAGAGTTGAAAATATTTATTTTTATTTAATGTGATATTTTAACCTCGTTTAATGACTTACTCAACTTGTTTCTTTAAAAGTTAATGAATGAACAAAATAATCGTAATCTATTAGCACAATCGTATGAAATCACATGATGAACTTATAGCTTCCTTGTAACTGATCAAGCAGATGTAAATTATTATCAAGAATTGCTTTGATATTTGAAATTATAGCACGTGGAGTTTTATTTGTTTTGCTTTTTTTGTTTTCAAAATCTTGTTCATCCTTAGAAAAGTAAAATTTATCTCAGCAATAAAACTAATTTTTAAAACTTGTTAAGTGTATTTCTTGAATAATGTCATAAAACTACGATTTTCACCTAAAAATATTTCCGAAAATCCTTAACAAGACAGTAATAAATTTCAATTTCAATTCGTGTCTATTTGCGTTAGACAAATATCAATTTTTGAAAGAATTCGAATTAAATAACAAATACTGAAACGCTTTTTATAAAGAAACACTGATGGCGCGATGAATTAAGATGAAGTGTTTTTAGGAAAACAAATATCGGAGTAAAAATTGAAATTTCAGTAAAAAAGAAAGAATTTACTGATTGCGACAGCATCTTAATTTATCAAACGATGAGAAGTGAAAAAGAAAAGAGAAACAGAGACAGAAATAGAATGAGAAAACAAAAACGTGGGTGCCATTTCAGATATTTAGACCTTTAGCGAGATGAAATTCTTTTTATTATTATGATTATTTTGTCTGTTTTGTTTGTTTCCTTTTTTTCTCTTCCAATATACATGCATACTTGATATGTTTCGATTGCATCATTTGAGACGGAAAGATGTCTTTTTCTTAATATTTTCCTGCGCTTAATAGAAATATGAACGTTCTTCTTTTTTTCGATTCGGCCTCTGTTTTTATGCCAGGAATGTTGATAAGAATAAAGGCACGGAATGATGTAGAAAAATAGCGTAATAAAAGTTAGTCGCACCAATGACAATATACACACACGTGCTACAATTACTAATGAAATTTGTTTATTCAATGAAAATATTCTGACAATTACAGTCAGATCTGACTTGCGTAATATTTTCTCTCTCTCCGTATCTAAGATAAATAAATCTCAAAACATGCCATATATATTTTTTAAAATGTATTTCTTCACCACAATTAAGCAAAAGTTACACAAAGTAAGAACTAAAGAACTATTGAAGCTCAAAAATGCAAAATAATGGAAGTACTTTTATCCAGACTATACTATTGGCAAAAACAGAGAACTTTCTTCTTATTATTCATTGTTTAATTTACAAAGCAGAAAGAACCACAGAAAAAAAATCACCATGACGTTGATCATTCTTTTTCTGTTATAGAGTGAAACCAGTAAACAGACAAAAGAAGAATGGAAATCCTATAATTTTATAGTGATTGCAAAAAAAAAAATACATACAATATACAATAAAATTGGTATTAGTGGAATTAAAAACAATGTAACAAAAATCAGATATAAGGTGAATCAAATTATTTTTAACTACTTTCTGGATTTAATGAATTTAAGGAGATGAGGAGTAGAAGGCATAGAATTGCACCATGATGATGTAATTTTGGGTATCAAAGACGAAGAAAACAAAAGAACTTTGAAGTATTCGTGTATTAAAATGTTTTTGCTTACAATAATGTTTATTCTGGAAGAATAAAAGAAATATTTATGGGACTTCATATTGACTTCATATTTTACTCAACAGTCTCAGAATCTTTTTTAATGACATTCCTTTATCATAATTTTAATTGTCGAAATTCCGAAATGAATTGAGTTTAATCAAATGTGTTAAACATATATTTAAAGATCAAAATGATCATGTATCACAACAAAGTAATGAAAATTTAAGAAGATTTTCATGGGAAAAAATATAATATAGACACATTCAAATGAAAACTCGAAAGTGAATGAAAGTGTTTCAGAAACAAGAAGCACAACAACAACAACAAAAAAGAAACATAAAAAAATGAAACAAAATGAACGGAAAGAAAAAGTTTATCGTATATGACGTCATAGTTGGAAGAATAAGAGAGAAATGAAAATTTTTTATGAAGGAAAAAGGAAATTTTTCCGAAAAATAAAAATGAAGAAGTTTTAAGAGCGAAAACATGATAATATTGTTGATTGAATGAGAGAGCAACATAATTAAGAGAGGAATAGAGAATATATGAGAACGTCAATTACTGTCGTTATTTGTGTTGCATTACATTTTACATCGTTTCACGAACACAATTACTGTAGTCAATGTATCTTACATTTACATTTTCTTTCAATGTGTATTTATGTGAGGATACTTTTATATAAAATTCTACGTCTGTATGCTTCTGTGAGAGAGTTTATTCTTTGCACAATATTCGTTTTTATTTTTTTCCTTTCAACTTTTTTTCTTCCTCCCATTTTTCATTCCCTCAGTTCATTTCAAAACTTTGAGCTAAACTGTAGCCTTCAATTAAGATAGAAAAAAAGAGAAAATTATATACATCATATAAATTAAAAAAATATATAGCAAGAAGAGTAAAAAGACTTTACAGAAATTTCTTTTCCCTTCTTAAATAAACCATTCTTTTTTTTTTTTTTTTTTGGAGAAGTGAATTTTTTTCCACAAGATATACAAAAATTGCACAAACTAAACCGTAAAAGAGAGCTACAACAACAAAAAAAATCAAAGAAGTAATAAGAAATCCCATTTTATTTTTGTGATTTTTTGTGAATGCATAATTTAATTAGAAGGAAGAAAAAAAAATGTTATCGAATGAAAGAAGGAGAGAATGAAGAGATGAAATAAACTTTAGTTGTTGGAAAGACTGTGAAGGAAAGAAAAAGTGAATTCGAGAATCTTAGGCAGTGTTCGATACATTTTAATGCCTTACCGGTTACATAATTATCATTTAATGAATCTAAATTGAGCTCTGTGTACGAATGAGTGAAAATACAATAAAAACTTTAATTACGTTTCGTAAATTAGAAAAGTCGACAAATCGCTATTTAAATCAGATGTGCATATAGAACGACGTCACATATACAAATTCTAAAATAAATGCATATCGTTTGTTTATACACGATTTTAAGCGTTGCACGTATAGAACAAATATAATTTACTTAAAGACGTTAAAAATTGTCTGTTTGTCCAGCTTTATACGTCATTAATATTTTATTTTATATTTTTGTTGTTTCTATTGTGTGTTATCAACAATGTTCATTCAATATTATTCTTGCTCTTTGCTACTTCGGATCATCATTCAATTTTGATTTGAGTTTTTTTTTTTTGCCTAGAAAAACAAGAAGCTAAGATGTATAGAAACGAAATAAATTAAGATAATTGACTTCAATTTATATCTTCCGAACATAAGTAAATATAAATCATGTAAAATACATACAGTATATTTGACATAGGGGATGTGAAGAAATCACGAAAAAAATCGAATGCTTTGCCAGTGATTATTTATTATTAAGATAAAATAGTGGTCATGACCTCTGACATTTATGCTGAAGTGCTCAAATGACAATTTAAAAAAGATCTTTTTGAAATTTCATACACATCCAATTTGTTTTGCGGCTATTTAAGTCTAAAAAAATGCTTAGAAGATGATTCATTTGATATTAAAAGTATAAAATTAATATTTTTCATGTCAAAAAAGATGATTTAATTCTGATAATATTCTATTAGTACTCAGCTTGTTATTAACTTAAATTTCATTTCTCATTTCATTTATTTTGAATTAGTTTTGATAAGGAAATGCTATGAGTGTACAAATAAAACGTAAATGAAAATGAATGAGTGAGTGTTATTTTATTCATTTCTGTTTAAAAAAACAAGAAATAGCATTATGGATGATAATGATAATGATAATTTCAGATATGATGGAAAGTTTTACGAAATTTGTTATTTGCAAAATGCGCTAACAAGTGTTGTTGCTGGCACAATTTATTTTTTTTTCTTCCTTTTCACTCTATGAGACTTAAGTCGAAAAGGAAAAAGTAAAACATGAACCGTATTACTTTTTAACTTGTGTGTATAGAAATGCTTTTTTCGGGTAACAAAAGAAGTAAAAGGAAAGAAAAATGAAATAACGCTTAAAAACCTAAAATAATTGACGAATTGTACAAGAAGTAAAAGCATAATAAGAAGAGTTAAGAATGAGAAATGAAAGAAATTGATGATGTTGGTGATGGTATAACAGTAGTCTCGTCAAACAAAAAAAGAGAGAATAAAGGCCCAAACAAAAAAAATAACAAATTGCAATTTTATATGTTTAATGAGTGAAATAGTGAAAATTCAAGTAATATTGATGATATACGCGTGACTTTTTTTCCTCCTTCTTTCATTTTGATGATAAAGTGTTAATAAAATTTTTGTGATAAAACAAACAAAAAATCTTCATAGAATTACTTTTCTTTTTTATGCTATAAAACAACTGTTTTGATAGCACAGAAAAGGTTTTACAATAAAAAGTTATCAATGAAGAATAGTGCAAAAGAAAAGTTTTAAAAAATATGAAATAAATTAATTTTTTTTGTGAAATGCAAAATTTTTCTTCGTTCTTATAGTGGAATAGAAAATGAACATGAAATATATTCGTGTGCTCAACTTGAGGCACATCAAGAGTTGTCGAAAGCTATTGAAAATCTAAGCGGATCATCTAAATCTTCAGAAACACATGACATTAAAGTGATTAAAAAAGATAATATTGTGCTTGGCATAAATGATTTGAAACAACAAAAGCAGAGGAAATCGTCTGCTGATTCAAAAAATATTGGTGGAAATAATAAAAGTGCTGCGAAATCAATAGTTGCTGACAAAAAGGAAGATAATAATAGTAATAATAATAAAGTATATAGCAGTGAACAATCTGTGGTCGCAATCAATCCAATAAATACAATTAAAGTTAATAATTGTGAAATAGTAAATCGTCCACGTTCTGTCACGGCTTCAATTTTTTCCCATCCAACTATTTTAAAACCAAAAACAACTTCGATAAAAAGTGCTGACAGGAAAGCATCAATTAAAACTTCGATTAAGAGATCAATTGGAGGACCACCATCAAAAATATTTCGTCCTTCTACTTTACAAAACGCAACTAGCGTTACATCCACCATTTTTGCTCCACGTACTAAGGACATGAATAAAGGATACTTGATGTTTGCAGAAGACGATACTGGATTAACAAGTAAGTCACAATTTATTTATTTCATCTTTTTCAAAAAATGGTGCAAGCAAGCAAATGGTGTAGTAATTAATTTAGAGTTCATTCTGAACACAAACGGTGAAACGTAGGGTCTTCCAAACAGTTTCGTGACGGTGGTTTCAAAAAAAGTGTAATTTGACTGTGTTAAGAAAAATAAACTTTTCGCAGCGAGTCGCTCGAAGTTTCAATTGAAATTATATTTTTGCAAACAGACAAAGATCATGCTTATGAGTATGCTCATTGTCTGTTAGGGTTTAAAATTCATTTCCCTTATTGAATAAATATTTAAAGTCTAATTTTTTCTGTATCGTAAACATTGTAAAGGACAACAAAAAGATCTTCACAGTTCATAAATAAATAAGCTATATTCGAATAACGAGAGAAATTGTGAACTTTTGCCAAAAAAGTGGAAAATTACATAGGATATTGATGATTTCATTGGCTGTCTTTTGAAGTCAAATCAGTTTTCTTTTTCATCAATTTGGATTCTCGTCGATTTTAGTTAAAACTAATGAGATAATTTGACTATCTGTTGATGAGTTCTTTTTTTGCATTCTGTTCTTCTTATTTCGTCGGTGCTATTCGGCAGGTGTTGAACACAAAAGAAATTTATTTTCACACATCAATCGTCACTGAAAATATAGTACTTCCAATTATTCTCAACTAAAATTTAAACGATAATAAATAAACAGAATAAGTCAAATTATAGAAAAAATGAAAGTATAAAAAATAGTAAGAGTATTTTAAATCAACATTAAGTCACATGCTCTTATGAAAATTTATTCATTTTTTTCTTCTCTTGTGACTTTATATTCATTTATTCATGTAATTTATTTATTTATATATATATTTATATATCTCTACAATATTGCGCCCACAAGTACATACGAAATATTTACATTTATAAAGAAAGAATAAAATTGAAGAAGTATGCAAAATAATCTCAGAGAGTTCACAACAAAACTCAAATAATAATGTCGCGTGATGCAAACTATATGTATGTTGTGTCTAATTTAAATGAAATTAAATTGGAAAAAATAAGGAGACTGAAATTGTAAACAATTTTAAACCTCCTCATCGTTATTGTCTACGTAAATATAAACGTTTGTAGTAATCGGGGACAGATCATTATCCATACAATAATTTATGATAACCAAGTGCACGATGATAACAGGAGTGTCAAAATCGTGTGAAATGAATAAATTCGCTGATTATTACTTTTATTGTATTTTGTTTGCGTTCTTTCGCATACATTTGTCACAGTCGATTACATAAAAATAAAATTGTTTCTTAAAAAAACAAGTAGGAAAATGATTACGAAAGAAATATTAAAGCGTTAATTAAAGAAAATTTTATGAAAATAGAAAGTTTAAACTTATTCTGTGGTCTATTTAGTTTGATTATTATAATATTCATAATTAACTATTGTTTTGTATAAGAAAATCGCATTATCATGTTCAAGTGATAAAAGTTTAACCAAACAGACAGTTGAATATTTACGTTGGCATATGTAGATAAAAAGCATTTTGAATTACTATGTGTATCTGTAAATATTTTTGTTACTTGATTTACTGAATTGCATTTTATTCATGAAACGAAAATGATTGCGAGAAATTATATCAGAAATAATAAAATTTTCTTCTCAAAGGGAAAAAATATGATTTTTTTTCTCGTCTCTGTCTTGTTAAATTCATTTTCCTCCAATTCACATAAAAAAAATGTTGAATATATTTTAAATATAGACCTACAGAGAAAAACAGTCATGGGCTTTGGAAACAAGTTACTATGGTATTGTTTGGATTGATATATATACAGTCAAAAATACCACTTTTATGTGCATTGAACTATAAAGAAAGAATATGAATAATTGTGTAGAGAATACAAAAAACACGAATGCCAATTTTAAAGCTGAAACATGTCTACATGAATAAAAAGTTAAGCAAAGGTCTTTTTTGTTGCAAAAATTAGCGGAAATTTGTGACTTTAATAGAGACTGTAACAGTCGATTAAAATGTAATTAAATGAACACTCTTTGTCACAGTTTCCTCATTGTCACACTTTAAACGAAATTGATGGTGACGAATAATTTTTCAGGGTCAAAATATATAACTGCAATTAAGATCACTTATTTGATGATGATGATACTAATATTCATCAGGATATTTTTGGCAGACCTTCATTCGCGCCAAAACAAGACAATAAAAAATAAGAAAAAAAAAACTTGAACTTCAACTAGAGCAGCTGTTTTCTTTATTTTTGGCTATTTTATAATGTTTTTTTTTCTTCACATAATTTAGAGAATTTATTTGCAGTCGTTCCTGAACGTATGCTTGCATCGTTTTTAAAAAAATATTATTAATACAAAAAATATATGTAACCACTTAACTTTCTTACTTTCATTTCAGTGTTGAAAGATGAACCTGACGATTTAACACATTTGGCACCAACAGCTGGAGATTCTTGTATTTCTCTAGATGAATCAGCTCCATTTTTTGATATGTTTGATGATTTTATTATACCCGATAATTATAATGCATTATTGACAGATGAATTGAATTCGTTGGACAGTCAGTGCAGTAAAACGACGTCAAGTAGTAGTTGTAGCAACGATCCATTTATAAACTATCGAGATGAGTCCAATGATATGAGCAATTCACCCCACTTGCTATCGCCAGGATTGTCAAAGGTAATTATAAGTGAAGCAAAGGTAGTTATTTGTGGGAAATAAATGAGGAAACTCTGGTCATTGACCGAGAAAACATTTTCTTCATCTCGAAATGTTAATGCACTTTCATGTTATTTGTCTATTCGACATATCTAAAATGTATAGAGATGAAACAAGCTCTGTTAAAGTCGGAAAAATCTTATGAAAAACAAGATCCGTCAACAAAGTCATCAAAAAGTGAGAAAAGAATTCAGTTTTGTGGAAATTTTTTCATTTTTTTTTACATTTCTGATTACATAACGAGTACTTTTCTCACTGAAAAAATAGACGAAAAAAAATGTGTGGAAACTTCGCGACATTTTATTATTTTTCTGAAAAGAAAATTATCTCGATGAGAGTCAGAAGAAGAAAATGAATTTTGTGTATCTTATATCCTATTTTTTGTGTTGATATATTAATAAAAAGATTGATCTGTTCAAATATAAAAAAACAAATATTTAGAGGCAAAAATATAATTTAAATAGAAAAAAGAGATAATTTCATAATCGCTTCTTACAGAGCAGCTCAGAGTTGTTTTAAAATTAAAAAAAAATCGTGCGAATAATTTTTGTCATTTTCTTCTAATAAATGTCCGAAAAAGGAATGAATTCCGTTATAAAATATGGCGTTAAATTTTCAAAAACAAAAAACCATGAAAAAATAATAACATCAGATGTGTTCTGCCTAATTTTAGTGATACTAAACAGGTATTAAAAACTTTGAGAAGGAAAAGAAAGATTATCTCAGATGAAAATTTCTTTTCAACTTACTGTGACATAAAAATCGCTGTTACTTACGACAAACTAAAAATAAAATATATCACAAGAAGAAAATAATAAAAATGTTTTTGTGATGAGCACGTGCTTCAAAAATTTGATTCTGGTTCTAATTTCACCATCAACTAACTGCTATCTAATTACAGACTGCCACGTTTCAAAAACAATGCGTAAAGAACTAAATATAGTTTTATTTATTGCAAACTCGTATGATGGTTTTCGTTTAATCTTTTAAAGTATTTTGATATCCACGATAAAGAGTTGAAGCAAAATCTTTATGAGCTTGGAATGTTCCTGAAAAGTTCAGATGTTTTAATTAATATGAAACACTTTAATTCAATTCCTTAAGAAATTTGCCTAAAAAAATCATACTGTTAATTTATAAAGAAAAACAATTTAAATTTGTCGTTGAAATTAGTAGAATTAAGAGCTCGAAAGAATTAAACAACACTGAATTGTATGACTATCTTAACATTAGAGTATTCAGTGTGTCATATTATGATTGAAAAAGCGATAGTAAATGCATGAGAAATTATAATGTATCTAGATCATTAACACATACTTGTGAATTTATAAGTTCATACACTCCTTATCAACAATAAATATTCAACAAATGTGGATGTAAACACATAAAATTTATTAATAATATATCAAATGCACAATTATCCTATATTTTCTTTAAAATTATCACATAGCAAATAAATATTTACTTATTTGTTACATGCGCAGTCAACAAGATACCACGCATCGCTCAAATGTACCGGTTATTAGCACAGATAATAAAAAAATTACACTTTTATTAGCAATTTTCGATAATAAAAAGTTATCATCAGACCATGTTTTGCAATCGTGATCAATGACTCAACGTCGTGCGATTAGTTTCACATGCTCAAAACAATAAGAATAAGTGAAAAAAGATAACAACAAAATAGAAACGTGATGTGATAGTGAATTATATGGATAAAGCCAAAAAGAAGTTTAAGATTAGTTATGAATTCTTAAGTATTAAATTTGTATTTTCATATTACAAAGATTGATCAAAGTTTACGCACATGCGTTTGTGACAGGTGTAGAACGAAAGATGTTAATTGATGTTAATAAGGAAAAAAAATATTTTTATTTAACTTTTTTAAAGATTTTTTAAAATATAAATTCATCCGTCAAAAAATCTTTTACCTAAAATCACTTTATCTCTTTATCCGATTCAAAAAAATGCTGTTTTTGCAGAAAATACTATCCTATTTCTTTTAAAAATTAACTTTATGGAAAATTTTTCTCTTTTTAAAATTGGATTTAAATTTAAATTCATTTTCTATTTGTTAAAAGATAAAATCTTATAGAGATGAATAGTTACCGACTGTCAAGTCATTTGAGAGGTGATGGACATGTGGATGATTGTGCAGTAAATATTACGTAGGATGTGACAAAGTTGAAAAAAATCCGTTCAGCTCCTTTTCTTTACCAGCGAGAAGGAAAAAAAATTATATTTTCAATTCGAATTTCAAGTAGGAGCCACAAAAAGTGAAATTAAAAATGAATAGAGATATAAATACTATTGAAATAAATTAATTTCATGCTTTAAAGAATAAAATTTTTACACACACTTTGACACACAATCCACACAAAGATAATTATAAAAAATATTATTGTTTCATCACTGACACTTGAATTCAAAAAGATTTTTAATAGACTTCAACATTGTAATAAGATGAATGAGAAAGAATTTATAAAGAAAGTGCCTTAACATGTAAAAATCAAAAACATCCTACTGCTACCTTTTTAAATACTTAACTATTAAAATATTATTTTATAATTTTAGAGTCCTGACGCCAACAGTATACCGTCACTATGCAGTCCGGGTTCTCTTCCTGAAGATGAACTTGCATTTATGACATTAAATATGGATGATGATTTGGATATGTCAATGCGTGCCCCATATATTTCAATGAGTGAATCTTCTGAGCTTCCTTTACTAATAGCAGAAGATTTAATGTGGGGTGCACAACCAGACCTCAAAGAAACATTAAGTATCAAAAAAAATGAAAAAATAGAAATTCCAACTGTTTTAGAACAACAGCAGCACAATATTGAAAGTTCTAGTAAAACATCTAATTTAACGTATCAAAATGTAACTGGAAAGAATGCAATGGATTCGAGCTTAGCGTCATTGTTGTGCAGCCAGTTTTTGCAACAGCAGTTACTAAATCATCAGCAACAGCAACAACAGTCAGAAGAACAAACACAACACATTACAATTAACAAAAGTCCAGAGTTTAAAATTAAAATATTGGACACAAGCGACCATATTGAAGCAGATCGTAATTCGAAAATCGGTTAGTAGATTATTTCTGTTTAAAATGATGTAGCATTGTGTTTATGTCATTTTAAATGATAATTTTTGAATTTTTCATTTTTATTCTTATTTTTCTTAAGCGACAAAATAAATAAAATTTTGGTTTTTTATATTTTTAGCATCAAACGTTGAATGGACAATGAATGATCTTTTGCAACTTAAAAAACAACAGAACCATCATCAGTCAAGCACTAAAATTACGATTGAAAAGTATAGTATCGAAAATAATTCGTCGCATATAAATACATCTGTCAGTAACATAAATCAAATACAATCAGGATTGGAGAACAATAACTTAGTGAAATTGAAGGAGAAGACAAATCATCATAAACGTCCATCAATATCGTACGAGATCAATTCAAAACGTGTTAAAGGACAGGAAACGATAAAAACCACACCACAATTATTGCAACAATTAATGACGTCAACAGGAATTAATCAAAAAAGTAAACAGAAAGTGCAACAGAATTTAAATAATTCAGATGTAGCTTCAACGAGCTCAAGATGGACATCAAATGCACAATCAAAACCTCATCAACCGGCGTCAAATTCGGTATTAATGAATCTTCTTGTTAGCGGATGTGATGTAAGTGCCGGTTACACATGCTTACCGCGACCTAAAGTTGCGAAAGCTTAAAAAAAACTCAGAGTACTCCTTTTTAAACCCCCTCCGATGGTGATGACGATGATGTTTCCATCATTTTGTTGTTATAAAAGAATCAAGCAAAAATGTTCTGTCATTACTACTTAGTTGTTTTTATTGTAGCTATGCAACAACATATGTTATTACATCGTATAAGTTTTTTTTTAAAGAGTCTGTTTCTAGCCTCTCATTTATTCGCAATTACTAAAACAATACAAAATTTTAAAAATGGTTGAAAGTATGAATTTGAAGATGAAGTAGTCAAATAAGCTTTGAATGCTCATATTAGAGACTATTTTTAAAAATCTAGTATTATTTCAAGTGATTAATGCCATTTTGAAATGGAAACATTTCACTAATAAAAATAAGACATTAAGACGGGAAAAAAATCACAAAATGCTGTTTTTAATACACTTGCAACTAGCTTTTATGTGTACAGAATAGCAACAAGACATGGTTTATGTGGTTTCAGTATGTGAAATAATATTGTTTTTAAGGTTTTTGTGCCATTTAAATGAGATGGTTAGAATTTTAAATCGAAAAATTTTATAATTATTTTTATTGCAAGTTGAATTTAATTAAATTATTTTGTATTAATTGTATAGTTATCTAATACGTAGACGAAAAAAAAAAACATAGAAAAGTTTTAGCTTTAGATAAATAATCATGATGAAAGATGAAATAATATAAATATTAAAAAGATTGAGAGACAAAAAATTAAAAGAATAAATATTAATTATCGGATGAGACTTTAGGTTTAAAAACAAAATTATTAACATTGATTGGGTGCGACAAAAATAAACAAAAAATCGAAAAGAAAATTTTAGAGAAAAAAATGCGATTATTAATGTCATTTTTTGATTTTAACTGTGATAGCTGTTGTTTAATGATATATACATAAAACTACTGTAAAACACGAGGCAAAAAGATGTTTTAAAGAAAAAACTAAAAAAATATTGAAGTATAAAGTGAAATATTAAGTTTTTTTTTTTATTTCCAATTTCTATTTATTTCTCAATATACAAAAAAAAATATTTATGAGAAATAATGAGCCCGTTTATGGTACAAAAAGAAAAGGAAAATCAATATCGTTGGAAAATTTTGCGAGAATCTCGAACGCGCTACTTTTCTTCCAACCTCTCGTGAAATAAATTCTTAGGTTTTTGTAAATCGCAAGAAAATGAAGATAATATCAGGGTTAAACTCCTTTTTGGAGACGGTTAGCTTATATATTGACAATTTTTTTTTAAATATTAAACTTCATTTTGAAAAGCACCAAATATAGTAAAAACACCAAGGTTGTTCATGCCAATTTTCAATATCAAAATGTTAAATTTTTCTCTTGACATTTTGCTTTAATTTACTCATCTTAGGTTTGAAATTGATTCATTGAGAATATTTGTCAAAATCATCAATTATAAAAGTTAACCACTTTAATAAACTTTAACCCTATGCAGTCGTGTAGCTAAAACAAGGAGGTTGGTATCGAAACATCTACCTACCTTTTTCTAAAGAATTTCTGGCTACTGCTCTGACCCTGACTGGAAATAAAATACTATATAAATTATAAATCGGGCTTTAATTGGAAACGGAATGAGAAAATTTAAATAAAATGAAAATATTTGAGAAATTAAGATGAAACGGATATTTCATTTGGAACTGATGGTTAAATTTTAAGAAATTATAAAAATAAAAATAAAGATAATATATATAAATAACTTAAAGCACAATGAGAAATAATTATTATTTAATGTCGATGAATATAAAGAAAATTTAGATCCACTAGATATTTTTATGTTTTTTCCATCATTCTCATTAGTTAAAAAAAGCGTTCAAATGAAATTTTTCAAATGGCAAATATTAGGAAAAGTAAATTGAAATAATTCTATTCATACAAGTATTTCAAGTTAAGGAGAAATTCAATTGAATATCTTAAAAGGGAATTGGAAATATACTCGTAATCGTACATAAGTGATTTACAGACAGACAAGTAAAAATTTTCAACTTATTTAAAAATTTATAATTTGGAAGAGTTCAATAGTGATGCTTTTAAATAAAATCCCTAGATTAACATCTGTTGTCTCTATAACTATCACTGCTGTTAAATAAATCAGTTCAAAACAATAAAAGTTTACATTACTCGGAAATAATATAAAATGCAACCAATTCAAAATAAAAAAAAATATACTAGCCACTATTCGTACATTAACTAAAGCAATTCGATACTTTTTATAGAAATATAATAGGAAAAGTAATAATTACAAAAAAAAAAAAAAACATTTAAACAAATATTAAATCACCACAGAAAATTAAACACCGACAAAAACTGATAAAAAAAAAAACTAATCGAGGAATTTAATGTCTTGCCAATATTCAATTCAATCAACAGTATAAATTATCGTAATGATGATCATGATAATGATTATATATTACGTTTCATACATACATACTTATACACATGCCACAAGAAAAAAAGCTTAGAAATTTGATATTCATATTTATTTACTTGAGAATAAATAATATGTGTACAAGAAGATATACTTTCTTTTTGTGTACATTATAAAATCTCCTAAAATCTCAGGTATGCAGGAAATGTATCACATGAAACAAATACCTCTCTCAACCATATATTAAGAGACAAGAAAATAACCAGATAACAATTTTAAACTTTTGTATGGTATCTTCATTCTTAATACTTTTCGACCTTTCATTTTCATTTCTTAAGATCATAAACAACGAAAAGTTTGATGTCGAATATAAATAGAAATATATTAAAAGATCATAAAGTAAAATTTCACGAATTAATGAAAAGTAATAAAGATTTCACATAGAATTCTTACTGTGCATTACATTTTTTCCTTGACGATAAAGCATCGAAGTAAAAGAAGTCACAACAATCAAAAATGACTAAATATAAATTAATCGAAAGCAAAATCTTCATCATGAATGATAACATTAGGGCATGGATGACATCTCGAAAGTATCACTCACAAAATTTAACTAATTAATTAAATTGATAATGGTAACCTGAAAGTCTGGTATAAATACGTTTTGGAGCATAAAGGCAAAAAAAGTTATATAATTACATAAAATATATAAGAAAAATGTTAGTGAAAGTTTACATAGATTCAAACCCCCGTAAAAAAAAGTAGCAACATCCTTCAAACTGATAACACCTATTAGAAACAAAATTCATATAATACAAGGTAACAAATGACGAGAGAAAAAGGGTACATCATCATTGTTGATGTGTTTTCAAAAATTTTAAAAATTATTGAGATATTCGGAAAACTACAATAAAAAAAATAGGGACGAAAAAAAGGCATCAATTTTTCACACCGACAATCGATTCAATTTGCTTTAAAATTAACACATAGAATGGTGTAAAAAATCTTTCAAAATTTAATAAAAGAAAAGGTTTTTTAAACTTGTCAAATTATTTTCTGTAAGAGAAAATCAGAGTTAAATTTGCATATTAAATTGTTATACAAGAGCTTGAATTTCGATAAAAAAAAAGTATAATTTTTGAGATACCTAATAATTTAATTTAATCTGATTGTAGTAATAACGTAAATCTATTTTATGGCGATAAATTTGGAGAAAATAAATATGAGAAACGCAAGTTAAAATAATATGAGTAAATATGAATTGCATTTTCATTAAATTAAACTGGAAACTCTAGAACAAGATGAACTCGAAAGTTCCTTTTCAATAAAGAACTGTTGAAAATGAGGGATGAAAAAACTACAATAATTTAAAAGACTATAGGATGATAAAATATAAGGATAGAAAAAAAAAACTATTTTGATGAAAAATTATAATATAAATAATCAGGATTTAAAAAGAATATATAGCGATATAAGGAGAAAAATATTGCAAGAATGAAATGTTGCACCAAAAAAAAGTATTTTAAAAATTATACATATTCTATTAATTAGAATTGAAAAAATTAAAAATGCAAAACAAATCCCAACACTCCCTCCTTTTAAATTGAGTGGTGGGTCCACTCTATGTAAACTCTCTGAAGTTTTCTAAATGTAAACGTTACCAACGCTTTAAAATATTATTGAAAACTAAATTCTGAAAACATATGAGAATGGATAAGTGAATTTAATCGATTAAAACTAAATTAAATCAATGCTGATGATAAATATTAAAAACGCGGAAATTTAATCTATTGATGTTGTTGTGAAGTAAAATATTATTAAATTTTTAGGTGAACTTAGAGATGAAAAAAGAATATTTTTAAAAAATTATTTCACAAAATGATGGAAAAATCTTCTCTTTCAGAACTTTTGATGATGAAATCAATGGTGAATGATAACTATTATGACGCAATAATTACAAATTAGATTGTAAAAATAATTTAAAATGAGAAACAAAAAAGTCTAAAGCAAAATTCGAAAAAGAAATAAAATTTGATGAAAAATTTTAAACCCTGTGTTTTTATGGAGCTTTAAAATGATATTTAAACTTATATTAATAATATTTTGCAATTTTCTTCAAAACTTTACATATTTTATATTTTAGGAATTTTTAGATTTGCATCAGATTAAAGTTTCATGTTGATTGTTCTATTAATTTTTCTAATGAGTAGTCAATTATATAATATGAACATGCATCATATGAAAGAAATCATCGTCTGTGAAAAGTGAATGAAAGTAAAGAAAAGAGAAAAAAATGTTAATCAGATGTTTCATGTCTCCTCGTCGTCTATGAATGTGACTGTGTGTAACATAAACTGAATTGTTTTTAAAACGCATGCTTCTCACCCTCGCAAAATGTTCATTTTATTCGATTGTATTTGAGAAAGAAAATGAAAATGAAATTTCTCTCTAAATCTCTTTCTCTCTCATTTTCATCAAGAGAGAGAACTCTTTTAAAATAAAGAAATACCTACAAGAATCTGATGGGAAAACTATTTCCTTTCCCTTTCTTCAATCTTACATTTCTTTTTTAAGTGAGAGTAAAAATTCTTAGGAAAACTCTTCATTTCTACGCCCTTGGATCTCAGCAAATGTGAATGTACCCTGTGTATTTTGCTTGCTACTTTTTCACGATGAAAATTTTTCTTCCGTAAAAAAAGCAATGAAAACAACCACCTTTTAGATGTTAATATGTATGACTACATCGATTTGAACTTCAGAATTAAAAGAGAAAAAAATCTTCTTCTGAAATTCTGCTTCAGTAATAGGATAGATCTAAATGTAGGTCATATAAGCTTAAATTTATTTCCCTTTGGAATTCTCATTCTCAGTTTTTATAAAATGCGTGTATGTGGAATATCCTTTTACATGCTTCAAATTCCTATAATAAATTGTAATCTATCTAGATATTAATTTCAACGTATACATGTATTTTAAGTAAAAAAAATATCCAATATCGATTCATGTTGTTTTTGCCATTAAAGGCCTTATATTTGTCACAAACAGTTAAGATTTATCTGTCTCTTGCTTTCAAATACATCCTACTGATATTGCCTATCAAATCTTTCTCTTAAAGTGTTGTCAACAATTCGACTTGATTATTTGATATAGGATTTAATCGCTGTTGACGTCTATCCTGATGGTTAAATTGACCTTACAAGCTTGAACGATTTTCAATACTTTTTTGGGTGCTTTTTATATTGACAAAGTTTAAAAGTTTAATGTTTAAAACTGAATTGAGTTTTAAAAATTCCCCATATTATTTTCAAAATGATACAATTTTTATCTACTTCCTGTTATGTGCAAGAAATGATAATCAGTAATTGAAATAAAAAATAAGTTATATGATCTTATCAGATCAAAAAAAATTCAACCATAATTCCATACAAGATCGCATTAATTTTAATAAGTATTTCTCGTTTTAGACTTTTTTACCATAAATTTTGGAATAAAATTTCTATATATGAAAAGAGAGCAGTAGTGATAAACGAACTGCAATTTTATAAAGTTATTACTACTCTTCGATCGCTCGAATATTCTTCTTTTCTTCAATCAAGTCCTCTATATTTTCAATAGTTACAAATGTTTTTTATTACTTTCATGAATGACTTTATTATATTCAGGAACAAGGACATCTATGAAAACAAAATATTAATTTGTTTGCACAATTCCTTAAACAATAAGAATAAGCTTCAAAATTTTGTATAAACAATTTTGTATTTCTTAATTTCTCTACGTCACAAATCTGCAACATGTATCTCTTATATAATCAAGATCCATTTCATTTTACTCTTTATATTTTTTTTTGTAACGTAACAAGAAGATAGAAAACTGTGATATGTGAAATACATGTTGACAAATTTTGTTTTCGGTCTTAACTTGTGTGTGTCTGCAGTTCAATTCAACTTAAAACATGCTTGACAGACAAAAAAACTGAAAAGAAAAATTGAAAATAGGAGGAAAAAGAGACATGAATAAATGAAGGAATGAAAATTCATAAATACACAAAGGAATTAACTTCTCCTTCATTCATATAATTTGCCCTTATTCCATCTATTTAGATTCTCGTCATATAACCATTTTTCTTCATTTCTTATCTTAATAAAAAAAATCTTTTGGCTTATCCTCTTCAGAATAGCATTACATTGTCCTCACTTTCTGTTTGCCGCTCAGGTCGTGTTTATATAATTACTTGTAATTTAATATTTCATGAGTTACATCTGTTTACACTTCAGTTAAGGATGAATTAAACGTTATTTATTTGTGTGTTCTTTTTATGAATGTTCTTTTATGCATCATAATGCTAATTATTTTTGAATCCTTAAAATACTTGTTCTTCCTTTTTACATTCAATAATACAATCTAATAAAAAAGTAAACAATAATATCTACATACAATTCCTTGTTTATAAGTTTATAAGTTGATACTTTGAAGAAAATTGCAAAAAGTTCCATAAAAACTAAAGCTCCATAAAATGCATTGCATAATAGTTACATCAAATTACACATTTTTTTCATCATTAAAATGAAAATGAAAATTTTCATTGAATTTCATGAATTGGAATAATTTTTCTTTTTATTTTATCACAATAAGATTCCGTTGTCAATTGATCCACCAGAAGATTTATTAGAGGAAAATCAAGAAAGTATGTCATCGCCTATTGTCATAAATGATAAAATGCTGAGTCATTCGGCAGCTGTTACTCTTGCACCGAGTACCAATCAAAATTCTCTACATTTGACGTCACCAGGTGAAATGGAAATTTATCGAACATCCTCAAGCAACAATAACATATGTCGAGATCTTAGAAATGGTAATAATCATAACAATCATGCTGCTTATAACAACTTCATGGATTCTGATGCAATCAATTTCTTAATGGAATTAAATGAACAGGATTATGAGTGTAACATACCAGTTAATGATATTTTGAAGTTAATGCCGTAAAGCTTTATTCAATCTGAAGAAAAGCTCGAATTAAGCTTAATTTTTAAGACAGAGGAATGAAAAGAGTTAAAATAGTATATAATTTACAATTTTTGCATACATGTTTTGTGCATCATAAATAAATAATTTTTCAATCAGAATATCGAAAGATATTCACTTTCCCTTAAAATTGTCCTATTTTTAAATAATTTTTTTATGTGGTGCAATCATTACTCTAAATTTTTTAATGTTATTTTTTTTAAGTAATACTTTCAATTACCTTTTTTAAATTTAAAGGTACAACAGTTACGAATTAATTTTTACCATTTTATGAATCTTTTCGTTCAATATATTTTTATAATTGACATAATTAAATATTTTTTTTTTCATTAGATTTCTTTTCAAATAAACATGAACTGCATCAATTGTAATTATACAAAAAGGAAAAGAAGAGCTTTATCTTCCTAATCTATTTTTGAATGATTATAAATAATAAAAGGAGAATATGGTACAAAATGGAAAAAAAAATCATATAAAAAAATGTTAAAGTAAACTAAAATGATGATAAATCCTGTTATCTGTTTGAATTTCAAGAAGATAAAAATTGTAACGAAATTTAATTATAAATCTTTATTTTGATACACTAATGAATAAAATTCTGTATGAATTTAGAGGTAATTTGAATAAATGTGAAAAAATATTCTTCTTTTTTATAGTAAAAAAAAGATGATAAAAATCAAAATTAACTGCCGAAAATATAAAATAATAGAAAATGAGAACAATATTTAATTTTTCCTAAATTGCACATATGTACGACAACTATTGCATCAGAATTCCATGAAAGAAAATAAGAGAAAAGAAATTGTACTGCAGGATATTTCACAATTCTTACTCAAAGTTTTATCAATCTTTTTACACAATAATTTTGTATACCTACAAGAAATAATAATTACGTTCGTTCAAAAAAATTCTTTTTACATACACAAGCATATGTTAAAGCAAAAGTTAGAATCAATGAAATTATTAAATATACATTTAATTAATGAAATTGAATTATCTAGAAAAAGGGTGTTGGTTTTATTAGTTTTTTTTTTTGTTTCTTTAAAAAATAAATTTTATGTTTTGATTTGTACTTGTTTTATACCTATTAAGGATATGAATTTATCTTTCGTTTGAGAATAAACTAATTTTAAATAAAATTGCACATTTATTACTGTAATTTAATAAAAATGGAGTAAGTAAATAGATTTTCACAGGGAGACGAATCTTTGATCAATTTCAAAATTACAATAAATAGTTTCAGATAGTATATTGCCAAAATTTTCTTAGCTATACACAAGTATGTAACCATAAGAATAATTGGGAATACAAGACATTTAATGACCCAAGCATCCCAAAGAAGAAACCTTATATGTACAAAGAGATCTAGCAACTAAATTACAAGAACTCTGATCTCAGATCTACTTTAAAAAAATTTTTGGCACGTAATGATTTAATATTTTGATTAAGAGATCGTCACCCTTAAGAAAACTTACATACATGCAAAAAAAAAATCTTTTAATTATAGATTAAGATAAAAAATCATCGCAGTTGAAAAGTGTTTTTAACTTTTAAAATAACAATAATTAGAATATTAAATACAAAAAGGAAAAGAGAAAATTAAGTGTTCGGATATGTTAACATGCAATTTGATTATAAAATATTAAATTTTTACAATTTTTCATTTTCAAATAACATTCAAGTTTAGGAGAAAAAAATTAATTAATTATTTGAATATAAAGTAGTAAATAGGATTCATTGCATTCTTTATGGTAACATTTTAATCGCATCTTTCATTGCACAAAATAGATTAAAATCTCCTAAAAAACTTAGAGTGATTAACAAAAAGCAATGAAAAACTTTTGACAACAGTTTTTCTTTTAAAATCTAAAAGTAAATAAAACCAATAGTGTATGATTTTTGAAAAAAAAATTCTCTTATTTGAAATGATAAATTCATGTCCTTCATTATTTTTTAAATTATCTTACTTTCCCAATATATAAAAAATTAAAAAATTAGAAAATCACTAATCTCACTTCATTACTATAGATGCGAAATTTACAAAATTTTTAAAAAAAGCGAAAATCCGAATTAAAAAAATTAATGTTGAATAAGTTTAATTGAAAAATGCATCTAGAATTTAGAACTTACTCTTGAAAAATGATGAAGAAGGAAATAATTTATTCATGGAATTAAAGAATAGAGCCTCATGAATATTTTAGGAGAAAACAGTTTAGCATCAAAGAAAAGCTGAAAATTTTTTTAAATGATGGGAGAAATGAATATTTTTTGTTAAATATATTGGATGAAATATACATGAAAAAATGGAAATTATATACATATATACATAGCAGCTATATCTTTTGTAATGATAGAAATGATAACTGTAATATACATGATGATTATCTAGATTAGAAAAATTTCAAACTCAAATCGATTGGATTTTTTATTAGTTCAGTTTATTTTATTTTATTTGAGATAATATAATTAATAATCTTATATTGTTTTTGATTTCTTTTAATTAATTATGTTTATTACTTTTTTGTTTCTTTTAAATTGATGATTTAACGATTCATTCAATAATATAAGAAGTTTATGATATAAATAAATGTACATGTATGTAAGTTTTCATTAATTTGGTTAGAGTTTAATAAAAATTTGTTTCAAAAAAATCCTAGCTTTTGTTCTTTACCAAAAAATTTATGTGTATTTTTTTGCGATAGGTATCCATGCAATTTTCAATTTTTTTTTAATTTTTCATTTTTTAGTAATGGGTATCTTTTAAAATGAATTCACGGTAATTTCAATTGGAATAAAAGTAAAAAATTTGTGTAGTTTCGTCTTTTTTATTGTGGAAAAACACGCAAGTTTTTTAAGAAATGAAATTAGTTCTTTCTTTTCTCGGTTTTAAAAATAGTTTCAAATTTAATCATATTTATAGTCGGATATTTGTCCTCTGTCTTCGTTTACTTTTTGATTGTTAGTTAGTATTTAATAATGAATATCCAGAATATAATAATGTTATTCCAGAAAATATATTTATGCACACCGCCATCTATACTCATATTATACGAAAAGTTTTCAGCGCCATCTATAAATTCTGCCTAATAGTATCATAAGTTAAAAAGTTCACATGAGCTCCATCTTTTGCTTGTTTTTATAGTTATTTAATTTTCACGGTCATATTTTGTTCAAATCAAGCAATTGTAGTAATATTTTGGTATCTGAAAAACTTGATAAAAAAATGAAATAGAATTAAAATATATTTTTTTAAATATTTCTTTATTTCAGTGTCTGATGTCTTTAGTTAAACTATCAGATCAAATTAGGGATAATATGCATAGACAATTATTTTCTTCATTTTCACTTTTTGATTTTCAAATTTTAGTTTTTAATTTAAAATAATTTTATGGCTTCTTAAAATCTAAACGTTTTTTATTACAATTTATTTTCATAATTTTTTGATTTCTTAAGTTGAGAGAAGACTAAAATATTTCTATTTATCCTTTCATGGCTGAATAGAAAAAATGACTATGAAAATGTTTCAGCAAAAAATCTTTTCTTCTTTTGTTCATTCAACGAGCGAGAAATGAACGAAAAAAAGATTTTTTATTCGATTAGAAAAAACTCTTTCTTGTGTATTTAAAAAAAATATTTACAGGATACTTAAAATTATTTTCTCCTTCTGTATGCATGCAAACTTACTTATAGTTGTGAAATTATGGAGAATTAAACGAAATTATCTTCATTATGCCTGGCGAATTTTTATTAAATTCACAATGAATATGGAAATCAAAAAAATAGAAATAGATATTATGCTATCACTTTTGCATTCAGACAGTAATTTCTATTTTGTTTCTGCCTAAAAAATTTTGCTCATTTTTAGATTTTTATTAATTTTTTTTCTCTTATGGCACCGGTAAATTATATATTTTATAAAACAAATTTAATGCAAATTAGAAATCGATTTATTTAAAATGCATCATTTTTCGATACTGAAAGTATACATATTTCGTCTATCGTACATCGATTTTTTTTTTCAAGAATTCATTTCATTCTAACTAAATTTAATTTAACTAAGGAGTAAATCGATGAGTGTAATTTTCTTTAATTAAATGAAACTGATTGTCATAAAAGGGACAAATCAAGTGAATTAAAATTATGAAAAAAAAAAATTTTCGTAAAAAATGTTCAGTCGATTACTTCCTTAATTATCGGAAGTTATATTTCTCGTTTACTAAAGAATCTTTAAAATTCAGGAATGTTCGTTCGTTTTTTAGTTTATTTTTTTCGTTAATCAGGAACACAACAAAAAAATTGGGGAGTATTTTTTTAGTCAGGATAATCATTGATGTTGAAGACTTAAATTAAATAAAAATTAAGAACCAATATTTTGGATTTCACGCTTTGTTATTTACACAAAAAAATATTGGGATATAATTGTTTTTGAGTACGAATATTTTTTCTAGAAATATTTGAATTGGGTAGTTTAGTAGTTACGTCTATGAACGCTATTTCTCTGCTGGTAACAAATACATATTTTTTTGTTATTTAATCATATTCTATTGTTAAGTGTTACTTATAATTAAAACACTATAATTTTCTTTTTACTGTCGAACTCAAAAAAGCACTTTTTAAGCAGATAAAATAAAAAATTTAGTTAGAATTATAGATTCTGCCAAAAGCAATAAGCATTAAGTCGAATACTTATTTTACATATATTTGCCTATCAACAAAGCTTCAATTCCTAAAGAATTCTTAATCAATAAATATATATTTTTTTTGAATGATAGATAGACAGGATATAATATCAAGAGTAATTTTTGAGAAATTTTTTGTATATAAATATTTAACTTTTTCATCATCAATTAACGCAGAGTTACTACATGATTAGAATATTGATCATTGAGTATTAAAATTTATATATGAAAAAATAGAAAATGAAAACTGAATCAATTATTGATCATTTTTTTTCCTCTCCAGCTCCTTGTCTTTATAATATATTCGAATTATCACCAATCATCCTATCGTGTGCGTGTTGTCGTTCTAGAATGAAAAATAAAATTAATTAAATTACATTACTACGGACAAACTTGACAAAACGTAAATCTAAAATCGATAATTATTGACTGTCACCATAGATACATAATAACAATTTCTAATACATATTTTGCCTGAAGAAAAATATTTTCCAAACGTTGCGTCAAATTAAAATTTCTCAAACGTAAATGGCATCAAACTTTTCCGCAAATCAATATGACAGAGCATTCAGTGCAAAAAGTTTGTGTAACTGGCAAGTACCACATTGGTATCCAAAACATCCACGAAGACGGACAAATATTACGCAATTTATTTCAAATGATCGTGGTCATTTATTGCCAAATGTTGAACGGCCGAAATCTAGTTCTTGGGGACATTTTAAGGTGAGATTGTTTTAATTAAATCCAATTAGACCTCGATTTAACTTGAAAAAATATATACTAATTTGTGACATTTTGTATTTAAGAGTACATGGGAACTTCCAAATATCATAACTCGTCAACAATCAAATGCTTTAAGTGCACCTCAAATTGGAAATTCTCGATGGTCCCTCCCAAATCCAAATAAGAAGAGAATGGTCACGATTGAAAAAACTTTAGACTTAAAGCGAGAAAATATCGACGAAGATAATCGGGCAGAAAGTTCTGAATTAATGAGATCTCTTACACCTTTTGAAAATGAAGACTCGAAGCGAGAAACTGAAGAAAATTCAACACGAAAGTTTAATGAAAAGGAAAAATTAAATGATCCGATAGCTATTTCAAAATACGGAAAACGTGCCATTCGTCATGAAACTCTTGAACGCGATAATGATTTGCATTAACCACAAAGCAAATTTTTTAGTCTGATTCACCAAAATTGTTCATAAATGTTGCATATAGTAAAAATCAAATATTATCTTAAATGAGAAAATGAAGCTTTGTAGAATCTAAACAAAAGGAATTTTTTCATTCAATTTAAATATTTATATTTACCTAACTGGAAGAGTTTTCTTTGGTGTTGTATGAAGTTGCTTATTTGGCGTACGAGGAGTTGGTTGAATCATAGCTGTGGGTGACGTAACATTTGTCGGTGTTGTTGTATATTTCTTTGGTTGTGCCATTTTACTCGGCGATCGTAGATTTTTTCCTCCAATAAGAAGCTCTTGATTTTGCCTATAAATTCAATCATCAAAAATTAGTCTAAATAAAATATTTTAAAATCAAATTTTCCCTATAATTACTTTGGATTTGGATAACTGACAGGTCGTGGAATTTTTGATTGGCATTTTGATCCTCCAGTTGGTGTAGTGACATTACTTTTAGTTTCTAATATCTCTGGTTCTTGTTGTTCTTTACTCAATAATTCCCACTGTATTTGAAGCCTCTTAAATCTATTACTTTGTATTTTGTCTTGTTTTTCTTTCTCTAATTTCTGTTGTTTTTTCTCGACCGGCGATTTTTTATCAACTAACTGAGACATTTGCGGTGAATTTGGTGGCGTTGTGAATTTTTTATCAAATTCAGGTGCTTGTAAATGATTTTTGACATTTCTTACTGGCGATGATGTGGGAGATGAATGATTAAACGATACTTTTCTAGATGAAATTGTCTTGCTTACTTCGTTCCTCAACTTTGTTTTTTCAAATGGATTATTATTCTCATTCTCAGCTTGATTCCATTCAAGAATTTGTGCAATATCTGCATAATTTCTTAATTCCGATTTTGGAATAGCATTCAAAAAGCTCTCAGCTTTCAATCTCGCCTCGATTTCTTGAATGTCAACATCAGTCACAGTTTGATTGTTTCCATAATTCAATTTATTTGATAATGCCTTATTAAGTTCCAATTCTGTAAGCAATTGATTGAGATCTTTTCCACTGTCACGTTGATCGTCCCGTGTTTTCATATAATTTGGTAAGCGATTAGCAAAATTCTTTGTGCCACCAATCCCATTAATTCCTATATTATTAAAATATTCTTCTAGTTCATTGTGATGATAGAAATTTACATCTTGCAATGACCGCCTCTTCTCTTGTGGCGTTGGATTCGTTACTGAATTTTTGGTCGGCTGTTGATCCATCATACTATAACGTTTCTGTTTCTGTATATTCGGATTAACTGAAACACGTGTAGGTGTATTTGTAGTCGTATTTATTCTCCTTAAAATTCCTCTTCTTCCACTTGGTGGTCTTTGATCTAAATCGGGTACATTGTCATATTGATAAATAAACATATTTTTCATTGCCTCATTTGTTGATCCACCATTAATTAATTCTTCCATTTCCGAATCTGTTAGCATCGTAGATGAGCCACGATATCCACTACTTGGTGGTTGCGAACTTCCACCAGAGCTTGAACTATTTACAGTTTGATTTTGTATTAATGTCTGACAATCACATATCAATCCAGTTGTAGTGCGTCTAATTGGTGGTGTCATACAGAATAAAGGCTTTTGTGATGATATTGAAGCTTCCATCGAGGTTATTCGATTAACTTCTGGAACATTTTTAAGGAGTTTCTTATAATCACGGGGTAATAATGTAAGTAATGAATTCCAATCTTGAACATGACTATATTGATTTTGTTGCAATTTATCAATATCTAGAGATTGTGGACGCTTTCTAAATGTAATGTGTTTATTTTGCTTTAAGTCAAGAGTTCTTGTCATTTTTGGTTGACCTTGGTAAACTATTGGTGACATAATTATGTCTTTCTTTAAATTAATTGTTTGATTATTAATAAATTCCAAATCAGGAAGAGCATAATTAGGATAAATAACATACACCGGAGCATGTTGTTGATCACCATGTTTACTTAAATGGGATAAGAATGATGGTGGAACCATTGTAACACAGTTTTGAGGTAATTTATTAGTTGTTGTTTCAGGTTTTGGCATAAGTATAGAAGATGTTTGTATAGATTTTGTAATCATATCAATTGGTACAGTCATTTTGTTTTCGATCGCTTCAGTTTTAAGAATTTGTGTAAGATTTTCAGATGTTCGACTTCCTTCTGATTGACTTTGATTACTGACCCGACCACTACTACTTGCATTATTGTTAAGCACATTAAAAAGTAATGGATTTTTTATTTGATTTTTAATGTTTAATGCACAATCTCTATAATTTCGTCTATGTGTAGGCGAATCGAAAATTTCACGATTAAAATCATTTGTCCTTTTCTCATCGCGATGATTTACATGAGCATCAAGACTGTCTAATTGATACTCAGCATCTTCTTCATGACGACTTAATGCAGAAAATTTTCCAGAGTCATTCATACTTTTTTTACGTAACCTATTTAGACTAGAATTAGAGCAATTTCCGGGATGTTCTGTTGAACTGTTGGTTGAATCACTTGGCCAACATCCTGATGACACATCCATGCACGTATCAGAACTACTACTTTTTTGTTTAATAAACAATTTTACAAGATTAAAAGATGGTGGATTAGCAACTCTTTCATTATTGCTATTTGAATGTTCATTTGGCGCTGGATTATCAGATTCTGATGATGCAATTGGCGCCGGATACATTTGAAGCATTGTCTTAATTTTACTTTCAGTGTCCATTGAGGATTGACTTGATGCAACTTCTGATACATTCAATTGATATTGTTGGTGCTGAGTCTGCTGAAACTGTTCTTGATGATGCTGTTTTTGTTGCAAAATTGCCTTCAAGTTCGGCATACTTGAGCTTTTACGCACATTATAGTCAAAATAATGTGTACACGTTGTTACATTATTGTTATTGACATTATTATTGTTTATAAAGTTGTTATGAGTTGTTTCGTTATTGTTACAGTTATTATTATTGCCAGATGGATATCTGAAAAGAAAGGAATAAATTTCGTTAGATAAAAAGAAAGGTATAGAAGATTCAAATTACTTTACCTTTGTATATGAATATGATCATTACTCTTTTTCAGCTGACTCCACGTTGTAAAACCGGTGTCTGATTGTGTCATATCACTTTCTGCATTCATCTTTTTGTTATTTAACATATTGTCGAGATTTACCGAATTTCGCTTCAGCTTTCCATTGTCGGGAATATCTATGAAAAACAAACATTAAGAAATAAAGAGAAGAGAAATTAAAACATGACATTGAGATTAGATATGCAGTAAAAATATTAATATACCTAATTCAAACTTTAATTCAACATCACTTACCGTAATAACTCTCATCCGAGTACATACAGCTCCCTTCAAAAGCAATTGTATAATTGTTTTTATTTGCTTGACATGTTAATATTATATCGTCCGGATATCCATCCATATCTAACGAATCAACGCTGATATGTGATTCCTTTACTGGTGAAAAAAGGATTTCAGATTTACAAATCGAATTATCCAATTCATTTTGATCCTTCGATATTAATTTTGTTGAATTTCTACTCTCTACTCCTTCATGACGCAATTTCAACAGTGAGTGAATGTCCTCACTTCGAAAATTTTCCATGTCTACTTCAGCTAGATTTGCGTCAATATTTCTTGCTAAATCATCATAATACGACAGCTCATTCATGCCATAACTAGCTGATAGTGACGATAGGATGCTTTGATGCTGTACACTATCTCTATAACTGATTTTATTAAACGGATAAAAACTAATTTAAAGTGCTTTTTAATATTATAATAAAATCACTTACCCATAGTCAACAAACCACTGATAGTCTGAATTATCATGAGTAAAGTCCGATGCAAAGGAGCATCCCAATATTGATGTCGGGCCCATATTATTATTATTGGTATTATCACAATCAGCTGGGCTAGTCGACATTTTTTTGGTTTTATTTCTATTTTGATTAATGGCGACTTGTTGTTGATTATGTGTCGGAATTGGTGGACTATGACTACCAAATATATTTAAATATTTAAATTGATCCTGATAATAATCTTGTTGATTTTTTTGTTGCTGCTGTTGATTCAAAAGAGCATTTTGAATATTATTTAACACAATTTGCACATTGTTTTTAAGTGCATCTTCAGTTAAATCTTTTAATTCTTGACAAGAAGGTTGTCTCTTTTGATGAACATGTTGCTGATCATAATAAAAGTTATTGTTATTATAGTTCTGATTATTCAGAATATAATTTGTATTTAATGATGATAACGGCTGTTTCAGCAATGATGGTTTTTGTAAAAAACCTGCTTGCTGATGATGCTGTTGTTGTGACAATAATCCAGTTTTAATCAATTTTGTGTTCTTGACTGTTGCTGGTCGTTGCGTGGAATTGTCTGTCATGCCACGATATGAATTAATTCCTATATTACCAACGCGAATAAAATAAAAAAATAAATAAGATTTAAATAAATTCATTGACAATTATTTGTGAATGAATCAAGCTCACAGAAATATTCAACAATTAGATCAAGATCTGTCAAAATGTATGTTATTTTAAGCAAAATGACGATGAACTTGAAAAGTTCAAACTTGTTAGGTGCAGTGCGCTGTTTTATTTTTTTTTTTAAAATAATATGTAAGTAAGTTATATGCACAAAATTAGACATCTAAAACCATTGTTATCAATTCTTCATTATTCCTTTAGAGCTTTCTAATAATTTCGCAATATATCAATTCAACAGTGCTTTTTAATTCTATAGAGTCCACATTTAATTGTTTCAAAACAAATATTAAATTAAGATGTCTTTAAAAATTATTTTAGTTTTAAAACCTGCTTAAATCAATTCATATTTTGAATTAAACAAAACTGTGATCAAAGAATGTGAAAATGATTTATCTGTCGCCATTTCAATAGTAATTTCTTATTTATCACAATAAGAAGAAATCAAATAATTTGATGTCTGTAAATTAAGATCTTCACTCTTATAAGAAGAAAAAAAAATTAGTTGGTTTTAAGAAAAATCCCATTTCACTTTGTGAATCAATTTATTTTTAAAAATCATAGAGCATCGAGTTGGTAAAAATTTGTATTATTTAGAAAATATATTTTTATAGTTTTTTATTTCTCTCATATGCTTCATTTGATGTGTGTGGTAGCTTGTGCATTATGTAGCAGGCGACATATCATTAACAATTCAAAATGAGATCTATAAATGACAAACATTTTATATAACATTCATCGAAAGCGTTGTATGACAATTTGTGGCAACACTAATCTTATTATGATGTTAAGTAACATTTTAATTTTTATTATATTCTGTTTGATATTTTTTTTGAATGTCTCTAAAGTTTAGAACAAAAAATAAATAAACTGGATAATATTTTCTTATAAAGTTAAAAGATCTTCTTTGTGACGCTAAATCATCATTCTTAGATACTTCAACCTTTGAACATTTTCACTTTCTTATCACATGCTTAATATTTTTTTCCTGTTGTCGAGAATTTATTAAAAAATTTTAATTCATTCATTGACTCATTCATTTTTTGAGGCCGAAATTCTACACACATTTTTACAAATCGACGTAAGGTAATATAAGAAATTATATTGCAAACAAAATCTTTATACCTTTTCAACCGCAACAAATGAAACTCAGACAGAGACTGAAAACTAATTCAATATTTTTTCTTTCTTTCGTACTCCGTTCATCATGTATTGGTTTTTGGGTTTTTGTACTGTAAAATTCAACAAGACTATTTTGCTTTTGTGTTTATATAGATGTAAAGATATTGTCGTATTGGGGTTGCAATGGATTACTCAGGGATTGCAATATTATTACTTTAAGAAAATAGTCATTGCGAAGGTGGATTTCAATTAAATCATTCTCGTGGATGACACTAAATTCATAAAACCGTTATGCGTTTTTTTATTCTTTATATAAAGAAATATTTACTTATTTAATTCATAAAATCTATACGCCAATAAAATAATTTAGAGATTATAATTATTTTTTTGACTGTATTGTCATACTTTTGTCTGTTGCTTATAGGAATACATAAATAAAATGTAATAGGTATTATAAACAAAAAATATATTGAAATGCATGCAAAAAATTGATTTTTAGCTCACTAATGCTAATTGATATTCACCAATAATGATTTAAGATGGTGTGACTATCTTATTTCAGTATGCATTGTGCAGAAATAATTATGATAAGTTTTTAAGTATATTTTGATTTCCGACAGTGATTATAGAAGGAAGTTGTACATGTTTCACGTGATAAAAAGTTAAATTTTCTTGGTAAAATAAAAATACACGATGAGTAATTGAAATTGTAATAAAATATATAAGGTTAAAATAATAAAGGCCTTCGTCATTGATACAAAAATACCGCATTCAAAAATACTTAAGGTTAAAATGAAATTAGCCGCCTACTCAATTTTTGATGTGTAAAGCAAGAATATTTCTTATAACACTTCAAATTTCGCAAACGCTTTAAGAAAAATAGTTGACCACAAAACAATTTTTTTTTTATTTCTTAATCTCTGAATGAAATTCTTTCGCTAATTTGTAGTTGTATTTAATAAATTTGAACTAAATCGATAAATCTTATGCGCGTGTCTCTTTGTTGAGTTCATGTTTTGACGGGACATCACAATGAATTATAAGATTTCATAATTAAAGACTAACAAAATTCAAACAGTAATCAGCATTTGACTGTTTTATAATTGAAATTTTGGCAAAAAAACAAAATTTATAAAAATATTTCCTTAATTTTACAAAAATACAAAATCAAAAAACATTTATTTCTGAGCTCAGTTCTGAGCTATATTGTCACTTTAATTTACGTCCAGGACAAAGTTCACGAACTTTAAAATGTTTACTATGAATCAGTTCTGACGAAAATAAAGTTGTTGAAACATCAGATATATTGTCACTTTAATTTACGTCCAGGACAAAGTTCACGAACTTTAAAATGTTTACTATGAATCATCATATTGCTTGATAAGTGATCACGCATAAACAGATACATTAATGTAACTGAATGTATCTTTAAAATGTGTATAATAACATATGCCAGTATGCATGTTAAATTAAGTTTAAAGAGCAGTGAATTTTTCTTACTCAAAAATTAACAATAGCTGAGTAATTTTGTATTTGCAACATTGAAAAAGGCAACACGACTCCTCCCATGCACTAAAATAGTTTTTGTATTATATTTCAATTTTATAATATATATAATAGCGTTAAATAAATATTTGGGTCGAAAAAAAGTGATTTTTGACTATTTTGTTTAAAAGAGGCTTAGGTAGGCCACATTTAAGGCACTTACTTTTTGAAAACAGAATGCAAAATATTTTTTAAAAAAAATATGGAAGAATTTTACGCTAATTTTGACAAATAACGCAACTTTTTTTTTTTTATTTCTATTATTGTTTAATATACATTTTTTCTATGTACGATATGTGTCCACTCTCCGTTTGTAATAGAGGTTTTTATATATTTTTGACGTGTATCATGTTCAGAAGTTTTAATTATTTTTGTCAGTTTTTCAATCATGTCCTACACTATCTTGAAAATCGTTAAATAGTAGTTTTCAAAATTTTTACGAATAAATATATGAAAATTGAAATTTTTTAGACTTTTACGACTAAATTTTCAATTGATAAATAAAAAATCTATGATTTAAAAAAAAAAATACCAAAGTCAGACCAAAAATTGCACTTTAAATGCAATTTTAAAAATTTTTTTGTTAAAGCATTGCATGTCTGTTTGGGTCATAAAGTCATTAAACTTTAATTTCTAGTATTAGATTTTAAAATTGTACTTAATTTTACTGATAGGAAGTTAATAAAACAAGTAGTTAATAATACGAACATAAAGGAAGGCATTCAAATTTTATTTACCTGTTTTACGATTCTTCAAATATTCTTTCAATTCTTCTGCACAAGACTGATCAATGTCTTGAAAGTAATTCATAGGGAAGCAATTCTCATTTGTCATTATATTTTCATTCCTCCACATTTCATTGCTTCCATAATTATTATTGTTATGAATTTTAAATCCACTTTTAAAATTGTTCTCTTTAGTATTTCGAAGACATTTATTACGCGTCATTTTGTTATTATTGGTATTTGCTGAATACATTTCAATTAATTTCATCAAACACACTATGAAGAGTAGCAGCATTTATATGTTTACCCTATCATGTGTTGATGTTTTTGTTCATGAAATACTTTTTTTATGTTTTGTTGAGCTTATTAATATTCACATTAAAAATTTTATTTCACAGTACCTTTAATGCAATTTGATTTCTCATAATTCAATTCTTCATTTATTTGATTTTTGCTTATTTACTTTTTTGTTTTACAGTTTATTCACAACATTTTATTTTTTTGTTTAGCAGGAAGCTCAACGTATTTTCATTCACTTTTATTTCTCAATTGTTCAGTTTTTTAAAAAAAATTTATTAGTTTTTTAATTGCAGATTAAACTTCTATGAAAAAAAAAATAAGGAGCTATTTTTGTCGCCATTAAAATATAGTGCTATTTTTGCATTAATTTTTATGCATAAATAAAAGAATTTATTGGATGATATCAATTTACTTTTGTGGTACCTCTTGCACTAATTATATCAGTCTGGATATAATATGACTAAGGTTTCGTAAATTTATTTTTGTTTCTGTTCAAGACGAACTCCAAATCAAGACTATAGAAATCATTTTTTTTAAATGCATTACTTATCTTTGTTGTATTTCTAAATTATTTTACTAGGTCAATTAATATTGTCTTTACGGATATTTCCAATTTGCTAAAAAAATATCAAAGTGATAGAAATGTGCCTTCAAAACCAAATATAAAAAATATTAATCAAATTTGGCAACATGGACTTTAAATTTAAATTGAAAACACTGCTTAATCTTCCTATGCATTCATTTCTTTCATACTAATAAATACTCTACATCATCGTCTTATCATGATATATCATGTGGCTATAAAACTGAGTCATTTCATTTAAAATGAAAAAAATGTCACTTTATTTATTCACAGATTGACGACATGACAATTTAAACAAAGTAGATTAAAAGTATGGCAATAATAATTTTTTTTTTCTCATATGTATCAGTTACATAGTGCAAACTACATCAAACTTCCTGTTTGCAATTTATCATTTTCTATATTAGACATTTTATGCTCCGATATAATTACAAAATACCAATAAAGTAGCTGGTTTAGAGTGTTTAAACAAGGTGCAATAAAAATTAATGCAATCATTTGAAGATTTATTTAAGACATTTATATTTCGTGTCATTCAAATAATAAATAGCTTTCTCAAATTTCATTCTTTTTATGATTTTTAAAATTCATTTCAGATATTTTTTGCGCAATAGCTGATATTATTTATTAAAAACTTCACAATTATTTAAAATTGTACTGATGTCACGCACTTTAATCGCGATAAACACAGAAGAAACGTTAGGACCTTTAGAACCGAACACATCAAGCTTCTCTCACAAATTAAAATTAATAGAACAATTTTTTTTATTTCATATTTAAGTGAGCATGAGATCACTCTGTGCTCGCATTAATACAACTCGAAAGAGTATTCCTTGTGATATATTTAAAAGCAGACTCCCATATGCAATGTATTCCATTTTATTCAACTCTTTTATGTATATGTAGCTAGCTATACCCACATATCAACACATTCTAACGACTTCAAGTTGAATTAATGCCAATTTAAATTAATTTAAATTTTTTATTCGCTCTTTCTCTTTGTAAACATTTTTCTTTATTCTTGCAAATATAGCTATGTGTTGTAAAATTCTCATTATTCATCCATCTTTGATTTTTCAAAAAATAAAATCAAATAAATTTTTGGCAATTTTTTAAAAATTTATATTTTTGGCTAAATTTACACTGAAAAAAAAACTATACAAATAATGATGGACCTTAAAGAAATTTAAGCAAATTCAAAGTTGTGCAGACAAAGCAAAAGAAAACATATTGGCAAAAAAGAGGAAATTTTTCTAATAGGGACTTTTTACTCTCTTCATGTGAAGTACACATTTCTTTACTCATATTTGCTTACATCGTTATCTTATTGTCTGGCGCTACATGCGGTCCAATATTTTTATAGTGAGTTATAAGAAATTTCTATTTAAATAATGAATAATTCAATAAATTTAACAAAGTTGGTATTAAATAGTCTATAATTTATTAATGTAATTCAATAGAAAAAGTGACTAACTTTCAATAAAAAAAGAAAAGTAATGATTTAGAGAAAATAAAAAATATGATGCAAGCAAAGCAAGAATTCTTTTAATTAAAAGGCAAACATACATGTCAACATAAAAGGGAATCTTCATTAACTCGTTCCTTTTACTTTCAACAGTTTTCATAGTAACCTAAATTTTAATGCTGAAATAGAAATCTTTTACATATCTAACAATCTTTTATCTACACATTTAGATATGTATTATAAGAGTTGTCAATATATTACGCAATGGAAAAATTTTGTTTTTGTATAATAAACCAAATATCTTGATGTTATTTTTTATGCAAATCGGTCAATAAAAAGCATTATGAGAAGATAAATTAATGTGAGATGAAAAGCACTTTTTGTATAAAATATTTAACACGTTTATTAAGATCTCATTTCCGCAATTTATCCAAAAACATAACATCTAGAGATATTTAGAAATAAAATCCACTAAATCATTGAAAATACAAAAGAAACAATGACGGAATGAATTGTGCATGTATTTAATTAAATCAAAACTAAAACACTGGTACTCAATTTGAATAGAAATTAACTCCATCGTCTTATTTTTAGCGTCGATCAATTATCGCTTAATCTTTCTCTTTATTTCTTTTTTTCATTTGGTTTATTGACGTCATGAATTTTCAGAAAATTACTTTTCTTACTATATTTGTTTCGTTCTACTTCTTATATAATAAATATGAACTTCCACAGAAATGTAAATAAAATTGTTACATTGAGTTTTATTTTAACGTAATGTTTCTATAAAAAAGCATACAAAAACATAAAAATTTAAAAATTTTCTAAATTGATTCCCTTTTTATTTTTAAATATGTCTTTCAATAAGACAAAATAAGGGAAATTATTTTTAATTTTACCTTATTGCTTCTATTTTGTGAAAAATGCATTTAACGAATAACTTTTTTTTGCAATCTGAAGGCCATTTAATGGAAATTGCCCACAAAATACTATGTGAAAAGTATTTGCCGTAATTTTAGCACGTTTTATTTCTGTAACAAACAGCTCATTATCACACATACATCACATTTTCACATCTTGTAAATGTACAAAGAATTTAAGACTGTACTTCTACATGCAAAAAAAAAATTAAAAGCGTTGGAATTAAAACTTTTAGTTTGTTTATTTTCATTTTTCACTATGATGAAAAATTTATTATGATGCAACTACCAAAAATTAGTATTTGCAACGTTTTATGCTCCAAGTGATTTACTTTTTGAGGTATTTCGAAAAAAGTAAAATATTCATTTTAAGAATATGAAATATAGAAAGAAGCAAAAGTTAATAATATGATTTGTTAGAAAAATTGAGGATTATGGATAAAAAAAATACTTTTAGATATTTGAAAATTTAAATCAAGCGTTTCCTTTACGATCATATTAAATGCAACTAATATTTCCAAATTAGAAGGGAAATTATGTTCTTATTTAACTTGACTTAATGTAAATTATGGAAGTTCTAAGTAATAATAATAATAAAATATGTATAATGTAATTTAAGATCTCATGGCATCTTTATTCTAAGTGATCGCCTGCATAGCATCACATTAAACAAAATATAAGAATCATATAAATAGAAATTTGATCTTACAGCGTTAAAATTTAAATACTTTTGAATAAAAATTAGAGTATAATAGTGAAATGGATTAATAACTTGAAGAGAAAAATATTTCTAGCAAATATACATTTTCATATTTCAACAGTGGATGTATTGAATTTTTTTTTTTTTTTTTATTTTTTTATTAGTTTTTCGTATTCTCATTTAATATTAACCCGATTCATGACATAAATTAACAAACACCAAATGTGCTTCTTAGGGACTAATTATTAATCCCTCTGACTGCATTTCGAAAATTATACAATTCTCACCCTTGAATATATTCCATTTTTACTGATCTTCGTAAAATATCTTGGCATTAGTTGAATGAGTATTCTCTAAATTATTCTCTCGAAATATTTTCTGTCATCGTAAACTCACATTACATTATATAGAGATTAAATTTTATTATTGATTCTTAAAAATTTTTCATTATTCAATAAGCATGAAAATTTAAAGAAAATTGTATTTTGTTTTATGAAAAATATTTTACTGGCGTAGTGATGTGAATAATGAAGAAAAAATCGAAAATTGTTTGTCATCGCAAAAATAGACAGAACAATAAGACACTTAACTTATGAAAACAATAAATAATAACGACGCCAGACAAGCAGAGAAGGAAAAAACTGTGAAAATTGCCACATGAATATCATAAATGTTAAGGACATATGCAAATCCAATTTATTTTTGGAACTTTTATATTGAAATAATTTATAATTCCTTCTTGTTATTCAAAGTGGAGAAAATTTACGAAAGAACGAATGGTATTAGTTGGTACTATTTATCTTATTGTTTAATTTCAATCCTGTTATTCAATACTAATCAATCTTTTAATTTCAATTTAAATTCATAATTTTATTTTCAATTAAATCATGGATGTGCATTGAACTAGAAATTAATGTATTTTTACACGCTTTTATTTCACTAGCTTTGTCTGTCTATCTTAAAGTTTGATTCAATTGGTAAAAATATCAAAGTTGTGTTTAATAAAGTGAATTAAGGCATAAAAATTGACTTCCTTTTAGGTATTACTATCGACTTTTATTCCCATTTCTATTCAACACAACGAAAAGAAATTTCGCATATATTAAATGCATATTTTATTTGTTCAAATATTTACATTAGCATACCGTATTCTACTACTAAATAAACTATTCACACGAAAAAAAACTCTTTCTCGATGCGATGCTTAAAATAAACATAACAACAAAGATTAAGTGAGATAGAAAAGTAGGTCCATGATCTGTGTGATGAATCTTCGGTTCGCACATCATTAAAGCATATTGAAGAAAAATTTACTATTAATAATATATGGAGAATAATACACACACATATTATATTTGAATAGTGCGTACTAATACTATAATTTTATCGAACATCTTTATTACCAGTCATCATATAAATCTTAAGATTAAATGCAAAAAATAGCTGCAATTTCCTTTAAAAACCATTAGATTTTTTGATTTAAATCTTCAACTGAATTGTTTACAAAGAGATGATATTTGTGAATTTTTCCATTTACTTTTTTGATTATCCAAGCTTTCTTCCGCAAAACTAGAAGAATTAGCATAAATGTATGTATTTTAAAGTTAAATCCAGTGAACATTTAATTTTTATTTCCTCTTTTCTAATTTCACTATATCACGAGTAAAAACTAGATTCAATTTATTTTTTTTTCACTTTGCTTCTTTTAAAGCATAAAAATGTTCCTCATTTATAAATAGAATCATTTTTCACGATGAGGTCATTCAAAAGAGGAAATTTTTCACTTTTTATTAGAACAAAAAAATCTTGATGTACATTCTCAAACGCGATTCAAAATCGAACTGTCGGTATACTTGTGGGCATCGAGACAAGTTGTCGGGGTTTTTGCTCTTTTCACGAACGAACTTTATTGAATTTTTTTCGGTTTTGATTTTCTTTTCTTACACATATACTTTTCGTTACTTAACGATTTCTGCTTCAAAATGTTTTCCTTCTCTCTGGATTTATTTTTAAATAAAATGGAATTTAATTCTACGACTCTTTTTGACTTTATGACACATGTTTTTTCAATTACCAAAAATATTATTTTTCCGATTGAGTTTTGTCGTTTTGGATGGTATTTTTGGGATAAATCTAAATGAATGAGACTCTGCGAGAAGTAAAAAAGTATTTGATGAAGAAAATAAACGAAAACTTACGAGAATTTTTATTCATTTTCATTTTTTCTTTTTTTTTTGTATAGATGTATGCTTGTACCGAAAACGTGAGAAAACAAATTTTCCGATGAGTCTCCAAACATCATTTGAAATGATAAATCGTGAATCCGAATATGCACTACGCATAACTTTTTAACTTTATCATGAGAATATGAATTCATAAAACACAACATAAAATGCTTTAATGTGAAGATTGAATTTAAAATTAGTCATCGTATATCTTTTACATTTTTTGTTCTATTTTCTTCTCTCTTCTGTAACTTATGAACATCTTTGCCACATAAAAATTATCCCTGCGACCAAGAATTTAAATTTTGATAGATGATCATTTAAATATGTCATTCGTGTATTATTATGGAACATTTTAGTTAGCTGACTAACACATGTGGATGATGATTCATCATATGTGAAAAGGAAGTTTTTTATTCCAATACATAGTTTAAAAATTTGAAATTATACAATTTGACAAAATTATAATCTTTAAAGTATTAAGCATAATTATAAATTTATCTATGTACAATAATCAAAAGTTTTTGTCGTACAATGAACATTTAAAGAAATAATATTTTTATTATTGAACGATTCAGATTTTCTTCAAAATTTCTCTACATTCTCAGAATTAAAGAAAAAAACGTAAATCATGAAATGAAAAAAAAAATGTCTAACTTATCGAATAAACAAAACTTTTGTTTTTATTCTTTGATCATTTTTCTCGATATCTAATCTGATGCGTGTAAAATATCAAGCGTGATTAATTAAGAGAGCGTACCTAGCAAAATATTAAACATTAATCTTTTATAGTTCATTAGATATTAACATGGATTTGTTTCGTTTACAAACATCTAAATTGATAAATATTTGTTTAAATGTCAAGACTGAATGTTTTTTTTAATGCGTGGTTAACTCTTGTTTTACAGTTATTGTCCCATAGGTCAGTGACAACTTTTTGTAACATATACATTGATTACTCTTAAAAAACAAAACAACAGTAACCAATTATACCTAAATAAATTAATAATTTTTCATGCCTAAGAAAATTACTTTTTCAGAAAAATTTTATTCTGTAAAAATTATATTAACTGTAAATTAAATGTGTAGCTCAAAGTTTTGTGATAAGATGTGGCCTTGAAAATCGTGTATTTGATACTGAACTTTCTTTTCACATCATTTAATGTCATATTTTCTTCTCATTTAAATATGTGAGAGGAGATCAACCGAGAAAATTACTTCCAAAGAAATAATACATATGCTAATACATTTGTGACCAAAATGTGTACTATTTGATGCAATTCAATAATTCCATTGAAATTTACAACGTATCAAAAATAAATTAATGAATTATATTTTCTTTTTGAACTCATGACTATAGATTGTTTTTTTCATGATTTTCAGTCTAAACAATTTAATAAGCTCAATTGATATCAATTTCAATGTTAACGAATAAAAGTTTTTCATGCACATACTACTGTAGACACATGCATGCAATGAAGTGAGAATATCATTTGCTGAAAAGAAATATTTTTGAAATTCATGCAAAATTTGCTTTTTGCGACTTAAATTTTACTATTTTACAAGGTTTCTTAAGTTAAAAATGCTTGCACGATTTTAGCGCATAATTATTGTTTATTTAAAGTTTTATAACTAAAATTGCTCAAAGTTAATTTCATTCTCAATGATTCATTATTAGTGCAAATTAAAAACAAAATAAATTCATAAAAGATTCAGTATTGTATTAAATTTTTGTTTTAACGCGAAAAAGAGCAATTACGACATAAAAAAAAATCACTTTTCCTTTCACCAAAAATGGTTTTCTAAGTAGTAGCTTTATTTTAAGCTTAAGCAACTTTGGCATTCACTGAAGCAGAATTATTCAGCTAAAAAGTATATTATGACGTCTTAAACTTAATATTATTACTCGACGTGAACTTGGAGACCACATAAAAATCGACCAAAAATGTCTGTAGACATAGCATTGAACCAAACCTTTTGTTTCTTTCTAATAATTTATTTTTCTTTAATTTTTTTAAATGTATCAAAAATAAAAATTTTTCAATTTGTCCTCTTAACAAATTATTTTTGTGCATGGTTTTTGTTCTTTTCTACAATGTTTCTACCACACTAAATAAGGAAGAAAATTAAAAAAAATTGATCATGCGCTTTTCGGTTAAAAATGAGCTTCCCTTCAGAAAACACTATTTTCCTTTTTCGTTTGCATGATGGACTCTCTTTTTACTTTACAGCGAATTTATAAGAAATTTTAGCAATAAAAACGTAAGATAATAAAGGTCACATCTGTGAATTATCAGCCCCAAAGTCCTTAATGCTTTTTGTTTCATAAAAATATTCTGCTTAGATTTCTGTAGTGTAATTGCAAATATTTATTTTTCGCCATTTTCTTCTTGGTATTTGTTGTTGGAATTTTCATATGATGATGTCATACATTTCATTAAGAAATTGTTACAAAATCCACAACCAATTATTGATTAAATAGAATGACTTAAGCACTATATAGTACGTCACGTACAATTCATCCGTATTATAAATATTTTTATTTCCACATCAACCTAAATAACTTTTTCACATAGATTCTATTTTGAAGCATACTTTTTGTCTTTATAGCATGTGAATTTTAACATAGCATTTAAGTGGTTCATCAGATTATTATGTGATTGATGTGAGTGCATTTACGCTTCTCACAAGTATTTTTATGAATATAAATTAGGTGAAATAATTTCTTTCCTTAAAATCGTTTTATGTCAATGTTTAGTACATTAAATTTATGTTTAATTAAATAATGATTATGATGTTTACGACTTCCTTTGAAAACGTCTTCGAAGTGAATCGGGGTGCGGTGAATGAATTTTGTGCATTATGTGTAGGTAGAAATGAAATATACTTTAAAAAAAGATAAGTAAACTAAAAAAATGATGCATTTACTTCACATATCACAAACGGCTTAATAATGAAGCTGACGTTTTTATTGTTAGGAATGAGGTTTTTTGTAGATACAGGTAAAGTTGATAAGACTCGAGATCATAAATTTTCACAATCAGTGCATATGCTGATAATACATTTTAACTCTATTCATTTTATTTATTTTTTTTTCTCATACTGTTATTGAAAACCTCATCCTTTTTCTTCTTCTTGTAATAAGAATTGTTCTTTTCTTTTATAGCATGACTCAATGAAGGAAAAATCGATAAGAGGAAAAAACTTTTTTCCGTATTTTGGCAAGTTTTAATTTTTGCGTATTTGTTTCGTTTCATTCAGCACATTTGATCGATCAATGCTTAATAAATATAGACTATTCTAAACACAAACGAGTTCATAAAAGTCAGAATTAAAGCAAAAATTGACAATTTGGTGTACTCATTTAAAAGAAATTATTATTATGTGAGGGAAAATTATGAAAAATCGATAGCACTTGGAAAATGTTTTTGCCCATCCTTACATTTTGACGAATTCTGATTTATGTATAATTTTACTCACCACATTATGGCTTGCTCATTTTTTTAAATTATCCAATTATCCAAATAATTTTGAACTGCATTCATTGTGAAAACAAAAAATTTAATTAGAAATTTGTATTTTTTTCTCTTTATATTCTCAAGGTATTTCTTGCAACCACTTCTTCACAAATTTTAAATTTATTAATTCTTTTTAAATATCAAATTCTTAACAACATTTCACAAAAGCATACACTTAGATGTTGATTTGCGATATTTTTGATATCAATTGATATTTTATTCCACAAAAATTAAATTAAATTCATCAGAGAAGAAATTTTTTTTTTTTCACTTGATAGGGGCAAGCATGACTGAAAAATAAAATGAACGGGACATGATACTAGATTCAAAATAAACCGTTACTCTTAATTGACTATTATATCATTTATTAACTTTAGTTTCTTATTTTTTATTATTTTTCTCAGTCATAATTGTCCCTAAATCTTTCAAAGACACACTCGCTGATCCTCGCTCAGCAGGTTTCTGTTGACTCTCATGTGGCTTCCATCCGACAAAGTAAATTACTTGAAAAGTTGCTTGAACACCTTCCTCTTTTGTTTCAGGATTAATTTTTTTGTACATTTCATTATAAATTGCAGCTGATGAAAGTAGAACATCTCTGCTTAATGTCAATGGACGATTAAATGCTGCATTATTTTCAGCCATTCCTTTAAGATCATGTAATAGCTCAAACATACTTGGATATCCAACAACCATCTCATCAGTATCGATAGTTAGCATATTGAATCCTGAGCTGTTCAATAGCCCCCCTATGTCTCTAATTTGTGCAAATGGAGAAATATGTGGAGATAAACCACCTCTTCTTTCTTGTTCTGCTAAATGAAGTGCCGATCTCAGTTCATATAATGTTTCTCCTCCAAACATCGATGCAAGAAATACTCCATCTGGCTTAAGACAATAATTAATTGATCTAAAAATTCCAGGAAGATCGTTAAACCAGTGAAATGTTAGATTTGAAATTACAACATCCTGGCTATTTTCAGGCAACTAAAAATGAAGGAATTAGAATCAATTGAAAGACAAAAATTTATTGCTTACATCCAGATATTCGCTTTTAAGAACATTTTTCTCAATATTAATTCCAGGAGTTGATTCAGCTTGATTTAACATTGTCTCGCTAACATCATATATTTTAAGATTTTGTAATGTTTCAGCTAGAATATTTTTCGATAAATATCCTCGTCCACCACCTACATCAAAAGAATTACAAACTATTTTATATTAATGAAATAGATAAACATACCAAAATCAACTCCATTTTTGAGTTCCTTCTTGATGTCAAATAATCGATCTGATAACCGAAAACCTATTTCTTCTTTTATATAGTCATATATTTCAACATCATCCCTTAAATAATATTATTAAACTTTTAATTTGTTTATCATAATAAAAATAAATACCTACCTCTTAGCAGCTCTCTCTTTTTGCAATCTTTTTGTGTTAAATAAATCAAAAATATTGACATCACTAGACTGGCTGATATTTCCAATAGGCCTAAATTTTTTTGCAGTTGTACAAATTGATCGACAATTGATTCTAATCCTGTTTAAAATCATTTTTCTTTGAATGAATATTTTGTGTAATATAAATAAATATCCTTGTATGAATCTTATACGAATTTTAAATGGAAATCTGAGCAAAAATCGTTGCTCAAAATTGCTCAGTTTTCCATAGAAAGGGGATGAAAATAAGTTGCTTGGAAAAATTAGACGAAGAAAAGGAAAATTTAAAAATTGATAAAAGTAGTGAAATTTTATTAAATTAAGCATAAATATGCATATAAAATAAACTTTAAGAACAATTGAATGTGTAAGGATTAAATTTATTATAAATATTAACGATATGGTGTGAAATAAATGAGTTAAAAAAATTTCAAGTTAAAAAATGGAAAAATGAAAAATCGATTTGTGAAAAGGATTTTCTTCATAGAAATTGTGTGACTATTTTTTTCCGAAATTCTTGCATGAAGAGAGTATTTACCTTTTTTTGTTTAAATAACGACGCATTTCAATGTTTTTGATGATTAATAACATTTCAATTTTCATAAAAAGTAAATTTTTGACTAGCTGATTATTTGGAAATGAGAAAAGTTCTGCAAACATGAAATTACATTTTTGGATTATTCATGATTTTCTCCCCGTTTTTTTCATTGAATGGGGTATTTTTCCTTTCTTTTTTTCTCGGCATATTATGTATCGAGCATGGGAGAGGGGTTGAAGAAAAAAAAATCAATGAAAACATTTTTTTCGCTGACTGGCTGTGTGCTACGTACGTGAAATTCATTGTACAAGAAAAATATCCTCGCGAAACTTGTATGTCTTATGAAGTAAAATGAATTCCAATCTTCCTTTTCACACACCCTTTTGCAATTACTTAAAACTATCATGATATAAATATCTTTAATTAACAAAAATATACAGAAGAACTCGAGTGCTGGACATAAAGAAAATCTAAAGACTGAAATTTAGGAATAGATAGGTTTGAAGTAATTTCTTTAGAGTACTCAAGATTCTTTTAATGTCAATAATGCAACAATATAAAGGAAAAGATAAAAAGAAAAAAAAAATTATATTGCTGAATTGCTTTCCCCATTTAATTAGAAAAGGAAAATTTTATTACATAAAAAATATATGTGAAAACTTTTTTTAATTTCTAACATCATGCTGAATCATTCTGTACATGTAAATTTATTGTGAAGGACATTTTTATATTGAAATTATTAAAAGAATCGAAAGAGAGAAAATTTCTCGTTAAGTACATGTAATTAATATTTCGGTATGATTCATTAGAACTTTTATTAATATGACAACGTAAAGTAATACAATTCTAAAAGATTACTGTTTGTCTATACTATTCTTAACTTTCCACAAATAACCGAAAACCAAAAAATATTCATTTACTGGCATTTGTTATGTAATTTGAAACCGACTTTTGCTTTCTGTCTATGATATTCTTTTTCGCCTTATCGTCTGCCTCTTACTCTATCCAATGCGGTTTTTTATTTCTAGTGGTAAAATAAATGCTAAATCCCCAATTGTATATATTTTTGTTTTAACGCAAGCGATACAAAAAATGATGATAACTTAAGCCCTAATTCATGATGTGTCCACAGACGCTCGTTTTGCATTTAGCAGATTACTGTTTACACTGTCCATTTTTATTTGATTTTGAATTGTCAAACTTTTTCTATCTCAAATTGTTGTGTATCAAATAGTACATAGAGTTCTTTTACCGATTGTACACACATTTTTTTTGTGGTAGAGATAAAAAGTCTTAAAAATGTGAGCAAAAAATATAATAACATAAATATTCATTTGATTTTTCGTACAGAAGTTGCAAAATCATGCTCTGTTTGTATAAAATGTCACTGCAAAATAAAATTTTATTTATGCCAGCATCGAATAGAAACAGCTCTTTTTATTGTATTAGTCAAGTATTAGTTAAATACATAATGCTGTATAATTTATAAAAAAGTTAACTATTTTCATTACTTTACTAAACTGAATGTTGAAGAGAAGTTTATGAAAAAAATATTTTTAATCAGAATTAGTAATTTCGAAGTTGATATTATGTACTTTTATTGCACTATATTTTTGTTGAATAAGAAGAATATCTTTCTGAGTTGGTATATCTTCTACATTTTCCTTGCTCTTCTATATCCTTAGTAGACATGAATAAGTTATATATGATATTTCCAAAGGGCATTCTATTTGTCCCTTTATTACCAATAACCTTTCTGACCATTTTTATGTAGTGTTTTCAATATGTTACACCATTATTGACGAAGTCAATGTTGAAGTATAAGACATACAAGATGTGAAAATTAATTTCTGGATTTTCCTGTTTAATTGAGAAAAATTTAATCATGCATTAAATTTATTAATTAGTAAAAAAATTTCTTCATTAACATAAATGCAATGATGAAAATGTCTGCCACTGCAAAAACTTGATGATTGAGATTTTCAGTCTCATAATCATATAATGTATCCGAAATTGAAAATTTGCTGATATATTAAATTAAAAAATGAGAGTTCTTTTTACCCTTTTTCGATATTGAATGTGTTGAATGGGCTGATAAACTGAAATGAAGTAATTTTAATTAATTTGTGGGAGCGAGTAGATTGAGATTAAGAGATTGCAACCGAATGAAAATGAAAAAATATTGCTTTTATTTATGTGTGAATTGATGGCTTGTTTATTAAAAAATATATATAGTGAGATTAATCAATAAATTTTTTTTCTTTTCTCCTTTAAAATAAAAAAGAACATTTCTTAATAACCTACTGACACTTTTTAATGAGTGAATTTATCGAGAATCACAATTCAATAAATCCAAGAAAGTATATTATTCAATTATTTAAATAAAATAATTCAAAGTGGTACGATTGTGTGTATTAAAGTGGATTAAGATCCAAAATATTTTACGTGCAAAAAGCACATATAAACGTATTATGGATGTGTATCAGTCCGGTTTAGACAATGATGTATCCGAAATATGTCTAGGTAATGAAAAATTTCATTAAATAGGTATTTATAAGTAAAATACAAAATTTTGAACACTACAAACATTATACTTAATTTTTTAATTAGTCCAAAACTTATGTGTTATCAATTCTGCTTCAAATTTACTATAAGCTATGTCTAAATGACAGTCAGATATACTTTTATCTTTATATTTCGCATACAATATGATTTTACAGTAAGCATCTGTTGTTTTTTTTTTCAATATAAACCTTGATATACATTCTATATTCTTCTTCATTCTTTCTGTATCACTCATCTCTTATCTCTTCTTGCTTTTTTCATATTTATTTACCTATGTCTACTATATTATTTAAGCACTTTTTACCTCGTTATAATAATAATATTATAATATATTATTTAATCAATTAGATTATACATTTTCGCATTTATGTTGATTTGCTTTATTTGTTCATCTATAAATTACTTTTACTGACAGTTGTTAGTATGAATTTTTAAAATATTACAACCAAGAGTCGATCTTTTGCTAAATTCTTCATTTATTTTATGTTTTATAAATTATGTTAGCCTTTATTAATCAAAAGTTTATAAATTAATTATATTTTTGAAATGAACCTAATTAACTTTGGAATATTGAAATTTTAACTTTTCAGTTTTTTTTTTTTTTTCAAATGCTATTATTTAAAAAGAAATATTTTAATTAATGTGGTAAAATTATTTATAATTAATTATTAACCATCATTAGAATAAGTGTAAAAGGGCATTCACCAAATCGGCTGTATTGAGTGCATCGAAATTAATTATACTGTCAAGTGCCGTCATTCAAATTTAAAGAAAAAAGCAATCCAATAATAATAAATGAAAATGAACTAAAGTTGAGGGGTTGTAAAAAGTGAAACAATATGCATGGCGCCGCATTTAAATCAGAAATTCCTATTTTGGCGCCTTTCAGTCAAACGGAACTATTGATTTAATATATAGAACGCAAATGAAACGGAAGTTAGTCACTAGTAACCGCTTTAAGACTAAACGCTTTATATGTTGTGGTATTTCTTTCCTTTCTCTAATTTTTTTACGTTGAATTTTTGTTTCAGCATTTTTATCGTTTTTTTTCGGTTGTCCATGAAGTAGATTTTTGTAATATTGACATTTTTATGTAGCCAATAGTAAAACATTTTATTCTTCGATGTGAAAAACCTATGTATGTATATTTAGGTTCTAGATAGAATTTTTTTAATCAAAACTTTTTTGTTTTAAATGAACCGTTTTAAAAATCATATTTATATAATAATTCTGTAGCTTTAACACATATATTTCCTGTATTTCGTTTCTAAAAAGAAAATGGTCTATTAAGTTATGAAAACCCAAATTATCATCTCGATCCGAAGTCAATAAAACACAATCAAAACTTATTTGAGGAAATAATGTCTGAATCAAGGCAACGTAGTGGAAGCGATACAAAAGTCATAATGAATAATAGAAAAAGCTATGCATGCTTAGACATTGGATCAATGGGAGTTGATCTAAAGGAAAATTTCGAGTAAGAAATAATATGCTTTAATTTATTATTAATTTGAATGATGAAAATTTGCAAATATTTAATAAAAAATGACCTATGTCAAATAGGAAAAACAAAATTCTCACCGACACAAATCAATATCCAGATAATAAACTAACTGAACAGCAAACAAGTGAGGGTTGTGGAGGTGAAAAAAGCGATGAAATGTGTGAAAAGTATGTGATAGAAAAGCCAGAAGGAGTAAAAGATGAATACGAAGAGGAGGGCGACGGGAAAAGAGACGATAGGGAAAAGGTTAAAAGTGGTGATAAGAAAAATGGCATTGAAAAGTTACCTCCTGGTTGGGAACGTCATGAAGGTAAAAGATTTACTATTTTTATGGACATGCTTGAATGTGAAAAATTAAATTTAATTTGTTCTTTTACACTATATTTTATCTTTGATAGATAACGGCGGATGTTACTTTTGGCACATTAAGTCTGGAACAATTCAACGTGAAATGCCAGTTTGGCCCAAGGAATTAAAGACTCCACTTATTCCACCTACAAGGTAATTTTTTTGTTATAAAAAAGAACATCAATATTTAATAAAAATTGATTTATTCATCAGTCCAATACCAAGCACAGATGGAAATAATCCATTTTCTGTGGCATTCAACTCACTTTATAACTATGGTGATTCAAACCAAAACGGTGGTACAGTTTTAAATGGAAGCTCTAATATTGGAAATAATGGAGCGAATTCACTAACTTCAGTTGCACGAAGTACGTCCAGTCATACATTAGATTTAGATCAGGATAATAGAAAGCGAAAGGATTTGGAGTATAAGTACGTAATGACAAAATTTTTATTATAGCCTCTTTATATTAATATCATTATATTTTTGAAGGCGCCGCAGTTATCCACTAAAATCAGAAACAGACAACAAGCCCATACGATTCGCTGTGCGATCATTAGGTTGGGTCGAAATAGCAGAAGAGGATTTAACACCAGAGCGCTCATCAAAAGCTGTAAATAAGTGCATTCTTGATTTATCGTTTGGTAAAAATGATTTGCTTGATGTAGTTGGGCGATGGGGTGATGTAAGTAAATTAAGTTTTGTAATTGAGATCTATTTTTAAGCTTATTTTTATTTGTTTTTGAATTTATAGGGAAAAGACTTATTTTTGGATTTGGATGAAGGTGCATTGAAACTTATTGACCCCGAAAATCTAACTGTTTTGAATACTCAACCAATCCACACAATACGAGTGTGGGGTGTTGGTCGAGACAATGGAAGGTAAATTATACATTGAAGTAACAGATTTCACTCTGTGGAAGCTATCAAGTATTGTGTTTGAATTTTTTTCATTGCAAGTAATAACAAAAGCGTAAAAAGCTTTCCAGAATTTTTCACACATCTTTTTTAACAATAAATTTTTAATTAGTGTTCATTTCATTAACAATTTTTTCCCCAAAATTTTTCTATTCAAATGTGCTTACAGAGAACGGTAAGTCTCATATTTTTGACTAGTTCGTTACTAATTAAATGGGTATATAATTTATTTGCTATTTATATAGCCTGAACTCCAATTTCCAACCATTAATTTTCCTTATTTCGGATTTATTGTTTCAGTGATTTTGCTTATGTAGCTCGTGATCGCTTAACTCGAGTCCATATGTGTCATGTTTTTCGTTGTGAAACGGCGGCGCGAACAATTGCCAACACTTTAAGGTATGAATTGTTTCACGAATATCCTAAATTACGCTCATCATTTTCCATTTTCCACTTTTTTAGGGACATTTGCAAAAAAATCATGATTGAACGTTCTGTGCAACTTGATGGAACAAACGGTCCGAATGTATCAAAAAGAGCAGTACGTCCTACTGATTTACCAACTGAAAATCGACAACGTCGAATGAGACATGGTAAAATTAAAATTAAATATCCATTATTCCTTAATTATAAATGTTCCTTTCTAGCACAATCTTTTCCAACGCCAATGGAAGAGCCAAAAAAAGTACTTAGGGCGCAGTATTTAGGATTTACAGAAGTGCATCAAGCTGTCGGAATGACGGTCCTTAATGATGCGATTGAGAAAATTATCTCGGAAGTACCTTCTGAGAATTGGCTGAGTGCAAATGTGTCTATATCTCCAAGTGTGATTGCGATTCGGCCAACTGGGGTAATTTAAACAATGAAAATGAGTCATACGGAAGTTTGGATTCTTATTGATTTTTTCATAAAAACTTTTATTGCCTTTATTCAGGACGATGACCAGACTGTTGTGGAAGCTCGTGTACGATATTTGAGCTTCTTAGGAATCGGAAAAAATGTTAAAAATTGCGCTTTCATTGTTCATACAGCACAGGATAAATTTATATGTCATGCTTTTCGATGTGAACCGAGTAGTGGTGCTTTATGTAAAACTATAGAAGCTGCTTGTAAAGTAAGTAAAACATCATTATTCATCTATGCCGTCTTATATTCTTAATCCTTTTCTCATTTACATTTCTAGCTTCGATATCAAAAGTGTTTAGATGCACATCCTGCAAACAGTAGAACCTCAGCTGATTCGCAATCGCCAAATTCTAAAGGTATTGGCGAAACATTAAAAAACATCATGAACACATTATCCTTTAAAAAAGATGGCTCAAGCTCTTGAAAGTTTCATAGAAGCTTTTAATGAACTCCTCTTTTCACAACATTGACTGTCTCATAATTCTTGCTTATTTTATTTACAATTTTAATAATTTATCTGAATGAATGGTATTTAGATTAAACCCTTAAGAATGTCAGTGCAATTTTCAAAGGAATCGTAACATTTACCAAAGATTGTAAGGTATGAATTTAGTATTATTTATTAATTAATTGATTAATTTTTAGAACTATAATTTGTTTAATTGCTTTATATTCCGTGTAACTGTCTATGACTATAAAACATAATACAGAAAATTTATCAAATCATTACGAGATAGAACTTAAAAAAATTTAAATGTCATATAAGATAAAGCTGTTCAATTAACATTGCCATATTATGCCTGATGCATTATAGACAAAAGAAGAACGAATTATAACCACCAAATATCCAAAATAAATTGAAATTTTGTAATCAAGTCTTTATAGATTATTCTACTTATTCTATTAAAGTATTCAAAAATTGCATCATTTTATGTAAAAGGAGCTTGTTTAATAGAATATCAAATGCGCATTTACTCAAAGATTCTTATAATTCAAAAATATCAACATGACATTTTTAACAACTAAAATATACTCAAAAGGACTTGAATACAAAAATTTTCAATGTTGGATATACTCTCAAAACTTATCAGTATCCATCAGATCTATTAATTAAGAAATAATTTACTTACATAGGTAATAATTATTTATTTACTTTTATTAATTACTATATGTTGTATTGATCGTTTAGTTCAAATCTATGTTATTAGCTCTCTTTATGATACCTTTTATATAAGTGACGTAAAGTTATCAACATTAAACATATTTAACAAAACATTTCCAAGACTCATTATCCTTTTTTCGTGTTATTTGTTCATTAAATTTAGTTCAAATATGTGCTCTAATTTATTTTCGATAAACTTTTTCCAATAATGATCTGAACATTCTTGCTACCTTTATGAAAACCATTTACGTATTAAAAATTTATGATATTATTAAGCAGACTTAAAAAAAAAGATTGCTTTAAAAATGCTAAAAAAGGGAAACCTTGTTGAAGATAATGAGAAATATTATAAATATATTAACAGATGAGAAAAGTATGTATTTATTCGTAAGAAGCTAATAATTGTATTTTTTTAAGAAAAGTGCAAAAAGAACGAAAAAATTAAAAAAAAAAATCAAGATTGGACAGTGTTTTTTCCTTTTTATAAACTCATAATTTTTCGTGATCATAAAAAATACAAAACACGCAGCCTAGTTTACATAGAAAAAAAATGAACTTTTGAAGAATCGTCATTTTTTGTTTTCATTTTGAAACATGATTAATATTAATTGGTGGAGACTGATGATTTTCCCACGTTTATTCGCCATTTTATTATGATCTCAAAACATACATATTAAATGAATTTGATCCACCAACTTCAATGATCCTGAAAATAATATTGCATATTAATTAAATAAATGTATTTACGAGCTTTTAAATAATGCAGTGGGAGTAGATAAAAAATTCCTATATTGTTATTAAATACTAGCTTCTTTCACATTCCATGAATCTCTTTTTTTCTTTAAAACCATCTTAAAGAAACCTCTCGCTGCAGTCGCAAAATGCGGTAAAGAAAAGACATTAATAATTGCATTTTTTTATTGTGGCTTTTATGTATTATTCACAATTTAAATAATCCCAGTATCAAAACAACTGCTGCTGTTTCATAAATAAGTAAGATAAAAATTGAGCAAAAAATAATGCAAAAAGGATTTTTGTCAATTGCCTTACATTATTCATAAAATTAACCAATTCAGCTCAATTTATATTATTAATGGTTTATAATTTAAAAGTATTGAAACATATTATCGAGTAGAGTTGTTTAGTTGCTGGGAATAAAAGAAAGGAATTTTTTAATCAATACAATATTGAATCACAAGCTCATTTCATATCAAGAAGAAAAAAGTAATTATAGTTTCTATTTTCATCTAAATCGTGTCCCTAAAAAAGTAAGAAGCCTTAATTTATTCAATAACTACATATTAATTATATATACACACCGTCTCTCCTATTCCATTAACACACATTTAAAGGCAGCGCATAAGCAAAAGATCAAAAAAAAAAATGCTTGTAAGTTATTAATGAAAAACGCTTTAATGATGAAACTAAAATATACAGCAAAAAAATTATGATTGGCAATTTTGTGATTTGATGAAATTCACCAATTTTTTCGGCGGATCACAAAATTCTTTAAATTAAGAAATGAAGATAAGCACATTAATTGTTATGATTTTCTTCGTTTTTACTAGAAATCAATGATGATATTAAATGGTATAAAAATTATAACTTTAGATGAAATGAAAAAAAAAACATAAATTAAGTAACATGATGAAAATCCCTTTTGCATGATAAAAAAAATGAAAATGAGATGATTTACAAAAAGGCAGGAAATCCAAAAAATTACAATAGCAATATGAAGTAATCATTAAAAAAGCATTTGCAACGCAAAAAAGTGATAGTTATTACTTGATTACCATTTTTGGCATATTTTTTTCTTTCCTTTTAATTCTGAATATTTCATTTCAGTTCTAAATAAAAAAGAAAAGATTTGTAAACTTTTGAAATGAAATTTAATTCATAGAAAGCTAGAAAACATCTTAAAATGAACCAAAAAGAATATCAGAATAATAAAGATAAGAGAAATTATATTAAAGAAAGTTAAGCTTTAAAAACAGATGAAAATTTTGAGTTCTGCTGTCCATTAAAAAAAACATATATTCCAAGTGTGGAGTATTCAATAACATTAAAAATTCTGATTTTTGAGGCGAAATAAAAAAGGAATAAGAATCAATTTTATAACAAAGGATGCAAAAATGTTGTAATGCGTTCGGTTTTTGGATGAAACATTATGTATAAAAAGTCAAATAAAAATTATAATTTTGCAAAGAAGAAATTCTGCTTTCAGTTCTGATTGTCATGCTTGCTATTTAAATAATTTTCAGCATCTTGCTTTGATAAACGACGTTGTTTTTCGAATTCTTGATTTAAAGCATTCTGCTCTGTTTGAACTTTAGGATTATTTTGGTAAATATCACAAATATGATTGGGGTTAGGAATCAGACTGCAATCATTTGCAAACGTGACTCTTCTTTCATTTTTATCTTCTAAATTAGATTTCTTATACTTTTTCATTGTCACCGAAACTCTTCCAAAAACACTTTTACGTGATAATACATCATAATCGATAATATCAGCATCCAATTCTTCTGGTTCAGGAAATAATATCTTTGTGCGATCAGGCAAAATTTGCGGAATTCCATTCCAATAAAGATCCTTCAACAATTCAGGGTGTTCATTATGCATATCATCAATAATTAAATAACTCATTTGTAAATTTCTATCAATCATCGAATTAACATCAAAGTCATCATCATCCATTCCAAATGGATTTAGAAGAGCTTCTGCGACTTTTAACCATCCCATATAAAAGATAAATTCGAGAATCAAAATAATCGGATGTGCATCAAATGTATTGAATCCTACAGGATCTGATTCAGTACGTCTTATTTCTTGATTTGCGAACAATGCAGTAAAAAAGTAAAAATAAACTACAATTGTCACAACTTGAACGTAGACCAATGGAATTTGAATTGAGTGATAGCTTAAACGAAATAAAATAAAACATTTTGTCTTCAATTAAATTAAAAATTCAAAATTTACCTCATTAATTTTGTACATTGACTACGAAATATATTCAATTGTTTGACAATTCCATCTGCAGAAAAATCATTTCGAATTCTTCCTTCTTTTCTTGCTCTTGAAACTATATTTGCTGCCCATATGACAGGTAGCCAACTCTTGCTATACCCTAAAAACTTAAGCTTTTAGAATAAATGAATCAAAAAATTTGTTCAATTTACCAGGAAATTTTTCTTCCAATTCTTCTAGCATGTACAGTTCTTCATCTAATAGTAAACCAAATTTAACTAAATCCTTTAGTTTTGGAAATCTGCTTTTTACTCTAGGTGATAAAACCCTAAAGACCAGCGTAAGACTAAGGCAAGCATATCGCATGATCGTTCTCCTCCTAAATTTGAAAAATTTATTATTTAAAAACCGACAAATTGAATATCTAAAAAAAAATATCAGTACATTGCTCGTCCTTCCTCGTCATATCCTCGTAGTGACGATGATACCAATACTGCCAATGTATTAGGATATGGAATGTTTTGAAACTGACTCCACCATCCTATAGTAAAATTATTTTTATACATTTCGGAAAAAAATATGCCATTAATCATATTTACGTGACATAACAGTTGACACAAAAAAACCAAGCACAAAAGATAGAGGAATTGACGATCCATATTTTTTACAGTAATGGACAAAAGATTCAAATTGCTTTTGATTGTAATTTGGTATGAAAATATAAGTAATTCGAATGAAATAGAATAAAAAGACAAAAAATATTAAATCCTTCCATAATAATTTATACACAGATGCTTTCCAACGTAATAAAAGCTTGAAGAACGTAAAAGTATTTGAGGTCGCGACAGAAGCCGAGTATGAAACAGTCATAATTAATAATTTTGAAAATTAAAACAATGAACACTATTTTCATAGCTCACTAAAAATTTTTCAATTTTTATTTAACTTTATTTATGAAAATTTTGTAGAATCAATGATAGAACTATCAGTTTCGCTATCACTTCCATCTTTTGGTGTTGCTGCTTTGTCTCGAATCTTTTGCATACTTTTGTCTAATAAGCTTTGTGTCATTTCAACATCCGTTAATCTTCGATACGTCTCGTCTATGACTGACGATCGAGGCTTTAATTCTGTTTTTGAAGGATTGACCGTTAATGTTAGTTGTGGTTGTACTTCCTCCTCCATATCAGTTGGAATTATAAGTGTTCTACGTTGACGCAAAACTGTGCTTGGATTTTGATCGACATCAAAAAAATCTTTTTGATGGTGACCTGGAACTAATTCTTTTGAGCTTGTTCTTCCTAAATCTGGCAATTGTTTTGGAATTTCATTCCAAAATTGATCTTTAAGCAATTCCGGGTGATCATTGTGCATCTCATCAACAATTAAATAACTCATGATCAAGTTTCTATCAATCATCCAATTCACTTCAAAGTCGTCATCATCTTCGCCAAACGGATTAATCATTGTCTCTGCAACTTTCAACCATCCCATATAAAATATAAATTGGAGAGTTAACATAAACGGAAGGCTGTCAAGAAAATAAAGATGGTTATTTTCTTCGACAGATCGATTTTCAGTGCTTTCATTTCGTATTTTGATGGGCTGTTGTGAGATCAAAGCAGTTAAGAAAAATGTGTAGACAGCAACTGTCACAACTTGTGTATAAACAAGTGGAATGCCTTCATTAAAAAAAAAAATTATTAGATAATATTGAAATAAATATTATTTTTTTACTTTACATACAAATCATTGCATAGTTCATCAATTCACCACATCTTCCACGAAATTTATTTAGCTCTTCAATTATTGTCTTTAATGCGAAATCATCTTTTATTCTGCCATCTGCTCGAGCTCTTGTTGCTACATTTGCTGCCCAACAAATTGGAAGCCAATTCTTACTGTATCCTAGTGAAATAAAATCTTCATAAACTGCATGCTATAATTTAATGTCAATAACTCACCAGGAAACTTTTTTTCCAATTCCTGTAAAATTATCAACTCATTTTCATTAATCAAACCAGCGGAAATCAAATCGTCCATTCGAGGAAATCTTTTTTTGACACGTGGCGAAAGCACACGAAAGACCATAACTAATGATAAATTGACATATCTCAATATGGTTCTTCTCCTGAATATAAAAATAATATTATTATATTAAATGTTTAGAATATAATGAATTAATCTTACAGCGCCCGTCCTACTTCATCGTATCCATGTATTGTGCTTGATACGTAAACCGATATAGAATGTGGCCATGGGATGCATAGAAATTGATTCCACCATCCTAAATAATTAAAAATAAAACGATTGTCATTGACAAAACTAATATATATGCCAACAATACTTACTTGTCATTACTATTGATACAAAAAATCCCAGCACAAATGAGAGTGTCTTAATATCGTCATACTTTTTCGCGTAAGTAACGATATTTTCAAAATACAATTGTAAAGTTTCGTTGAATACATATGCATATATAAAATGAAGCATAAAATATGCTGCAAGGTAAACTAACAAATCTTTCCATAACAATCGAATTACTGATCCTTTCCATCGAAAAAATAACTTTATCAAAGTTAATCCTTTAGCAGTTGCCACTTGATCAGTGTACGTTACGGTCATTATTATTCTTTCTAGTAAAAGAAAAAATTTAATGCAAATGATAACTGTGATTCAAAAAAAATTATTCTTTTATTAATTTTAATTTTCTTTATTCAAGAAATTTCAAGATTCATGAAAAGTTAGGTATTTATAATTAAATTAATAAGCAACTCTGATTTTCTATTTCGTATTTGTGAAATCAGATCAAAATATTTTCTTAAATAAAATACATTTTTAAATAATAACGTGGAATTTTAAATAGTTTTTGATTGCCAATTTAGCAATTTATCTTCACAAGAAGGGCTGAAATCAATTGGAAATTTTAAGCAACACTTAAATAACATCAAATTTTGTGCCATGAGAATTGAAAAACTTAGTATATAAAATTGTTTAGTGTTACATCTCCAAGAGATTTCAGCCATTTTTACTTCTTATAAATGTTAATGTCAAATTCTACAGAATTGTTGCCTAAATAAACTACCTTCAATTTTATTGTTCAATTATCACACTATTTTTATGTGGTTTTTTTTTATCACGTTTAAGGCTCATATCTTATGTTTTTATAGCTTAAGTTGCATTATTAAAGTTAATTTAAATAAATAGAATAGATACTGATCAAAGAATTTATTTGTTTGCCAAAATCATCTAAATGTCTTTTTAATGACACAATTTATCAAATGTATATTCAATCAAAATTTATTTGAAATCGTTCCGAGTATTATTTTAGGGAAATAAGGTCATTTCTTGACGGGTTCTGTCGATTGAATCGGGATTTTTTACCTTCAATTTTACAGTACTTAATATGTCAATATTTGTGCTCAAACCTGACATAATCCAAAAAATTGTACCCAGATGAACACTTTAATTGTTTGTGTCTTTCGGGAATAGGTATTCTTAACAATAACTTAATTAACTAATTTTTAGTTTTGTGTGTTTGAGAAAAGTATAATCAGTTATTAAATGTAATCAACCTAAGGCTCTTCGTTTTAACCTTTTTTTTAAAATTAAGATCATGCTGCCTCGTGTGTAGGACTGCTAGCTCCACTTTCAGATTTTTGAACGTTATTTAAAGCATCTGTGAGTAATTCATGTAACTCCATTTGATTAACAATTCCTTGTTGTGTTGAAATACTACGTGCTATCTTTTCTTTTTGTTTTGCCAGTCTTGCTGCTTCGCGTTCTTGGCGAAGTTTTTCGAAATCGTCATCAGCTGCTGTACTATCATGTTCTTCCATACTTTCACTCTTTCGACTTAGTTGAGTTTCGAAATTTTTCGGATCAAATTCCGATAATGTATTTGGTTGATGAGAGCTACTTGTAGTGGCAAATTTTGTGGGTGCTGACGAACTTAATAAATCATCTACTCCGCCTATTGGAAAGAGGCTTGGATCATTTTCATGAACAGTGGCAGAGAAAAATCGTCCATAAGGAGGTGGAATTGAACCAGGAACGTCAATTGGTTCACTTGGCTTTGAAAATATACTTTGCGCTGTTGGTCGTGGATCAACATTGTTATTTCTCATTGAAGTTATAGTCATTTGTTCGTCCACTTCCTCAATTACTTGATCTGTTATCTTCCTCATGCTGCCTGCAGGATGTCGCCTTTCAGTAATGCTTGCGGAACTTGCAGAATTTCCAAGTCCTTTTTCAGGATTCGCCGCACTTCCTGGGCGGCTTCCATCATCTTTACTTAAGAATCGTTTTAATAAAGATGTTACTGTATTTACTCGACTCATTGTTCCAGCCACTGAATGCATTGAGGTATTTGAAGCTGAACCACTTGCATTACGTCTTCGCCCACTTGCCGTAAAATGAATTCCACTAGCATTGTCATCATTATCCTAAAATTATTTTTAAAATATTCCCTTAAATTGTTTCGTTTTGATTTGTTAAAGTTCATATGTTAAATAAATTATGATTTTCGCAATCAAATTTTCTAAATTCCTTTTACCAAAATTATAAGAAAGCAACGAAAAAATATAAGATTGAACTAATAAAGTAGTGAATAGGAATTTAAAAAATTTCCTGCTGTAATAATAGATATAAAGCCGAATACATTCCAATTCCCACAATTAATAATTAAAAGCTAGCAAAAGAAGCCGATGTATGTTACACATGCCTAGAAAGAAAGGTTAATAAGACTTTTTGGGACACTATTAAAGGATAAAATAAATTTTGTTCTCTATAAATTTGTCATTCATAAATTATAGTTCTAAAACTTTGAATTAATGATTGCTTTTGTGTAGTCTTGAAAATTTTCATTACTTTCTGTGGAGAGCCTGTGCATAATAGATAGACAAACTTTTGATTCAAATCCTTCACCAAAAGAAAGAAAAAATGTTAAAATGACAAGTAAATTATCAGTCACTTAATTGGCATTAAAAGAAGAAAGCTCTTGGAATAATGCATATCCGGCTAACCTTATCACTGTCAATATCATTATCTGGGAATTCATAATTCATTGTTGTTGCATTTTTACCGACCATATCTTCCATTTTAGCCATAGAAGGAGCAGTGACGATATCTCCCCCGCCTTTTTTTATTTCAATGTTTGCCTGCATATAAAATTAAATATGAATTTAAAAAGAAGAATCTCTTGAAAAAGAAAACAAGTAATGAAACTAATTAATTACCGTTGAAGGTGCAGGTGGTTCTTCTCGATTACCCATAGATGCGATAGTGTATGGCTAGTGAAATGATAAAAAGCACAATGAAATAAACGTTTCAAATACTGTGTTTTTTAAATAATGTGATATACCAGATCTGTTGTAAGGACGGAATCCCAATATTGATCTTTTAAAAGTTCAGGATGGTCATGATGCATTTCGTCAACAATTAAATAGCTAACTTGAAGATTTCTATCAATCATCCAATTGACTTCAAAATCATCGTCATCTTCGCCGAATGGATTGATTAATTGTTCGGCGACTTTCAACCATCCCATATAGAAAAAGAATTGTAGTAGACTGAATATAGGAAAATAAAGATCAATTCTATTTTTGTATCCATTTTCTTCTCCCTTCCCTTCTGTCCACTGTTGTCCAAAAAGTGCAACAAGGAAATAAGAGTATACAGCAATCGTAACCACTTGAGTATAAACGAGCGGAATACCTTTTTTTCAAAAGAATAAATTGCAATTATTATCATGCACTTGGATACATAATTGAATTTGATTTACTTACTGATAGTGTCATAAGCAATTAAAACCCCACACTGACCACGAAACTTGTTCAATTCATCAATAATAGTCTTGACAGCAAAATCATCGCGAATTCTTCCTTCTTTCCTTGCTCTTGTTATAATGCTTGCAGCCCAAACAATTGGTAGCCAGTGCTTTGAATGCTTCGGAAATTTCATATTTAAATCCTCAATAATATCTCGTTCATTATCATTTAAAAGACCAGCTTCGACATAATGATTAAGTGTTGGAAATCTCTTTTTCACTTTTGGCGACAAATTTCCTAATACCTAATAAAATAAATGAGCAGACAAGTGCGATAAATAAGACAATGCTTTTAAAGACATTTTATAACTTACCATTGAAATACATAAACAGACATAGCGCATAATTGTTCGTCTCATCACACGACCCTAAAACAGAACAATTAGTTTATAAGATCAAATCGAACAAACAGAATGTATTTGTTACGCATAAAAATAAAATCATAGAGAATAGCAACAATTGAAATGTGATAAGAATTGCTTGTATGTAAAACAGAAATTTCTTGGGTCAATAAGCAAAATGATACAGAAATAATTATTGATCATTTTAAACTAAATCAATGCAAATAATAATAATAAATACGCTTACTCTTTCATCCTGTCCATGGACAGTAGCACTCACGAAGACAGCAATTGGATCAGGCCAAGGAATGCTCTAAAATTAAAATATTTGTTATCATTCCGCAGAAAAATAAATGAAATAAATATCGATTACTGTATATTGATTCCACCAACGAGTCATAACAATGGAAACATAGAAACCCAGCACGAATGATAGTGGAATTAAATTGGAATGTTCATCGCAATATTTAACCATTGCTTCAAAAGTCTTCTTTTGTTCTTCGTTGAGCACAAAGCGATACGTAAGATTTAATGTATAATACACTAAAAGAAACGAAGTAAGATCTAGCCACACTAATTTGTAGATTGATCCTCGCCATCTGAAAGTATAAATTAAAATTTTGAAAGGTTATAACATTGAGGGTATATTGCAAGTTCATTAAGTCAGTAAATAAATTAGTATGAGATCATGACAAATAACAAAGTGTTAACAACATTTAATATAATTTAGAATTTAGTTACTAAAACTGCAATTAAGACTTGATATCAAGTTACTTTTAGGTTTTAAAAAACATACTTTAAACGTTTCCTTTAAAGCACAAAACTATTTCAACAATTTTATGGTCATTCATACACGTTCCTATCATTTAAAATGCACATACTTTAATTGTCAATTTCAAGTACACACTATTGATGAATGATAAGAACATTCACTTATCTATTTACAATCTCTAAAACTCAAGTGTAAATTATTTGAGTTTTACCGGTTATAATTAACATTTTGAGATATGTTGATGACATAAAAGTTTTGTTCTTCACATTAATTTAGTTCCAAGAGAGTTATTTTTTATGATAACGCATTAGCATGTTTGCGCTAATACAATTAAGTTAAGTACATATATTTTATATATTATGTATTTATTTTTAATAATGATGTAAAATATCTCTTGAGATTCTAATTCTTAAAAAAAAAGTTAATTTCCTTACAATATAATATTTTGATTTTCACTTTATATTTATTTTTTATTAACTCTCGTGTTACAATGAAAAAAAATACATGATCATTATCCAAATTTTCTAAAAGACATGAAAAAAACGCATCTGTCGCATTTTTATCATATGAATATTATGTCTTTAACATTTTTTAAAATTTATGTCATTTATGCCAACCGTCTATTAGTATGAATAGAACAAAAACAGTTCATGTGTACAAAATGTTTTTTCGGAATTTGACCTTGAGATTCACTTTTTAGCGTAAATTGAGAGAAATCATTATTTCATAATAAGTATCATTGGGGAAATCCGCAGCAGATGATTTTTGTTTCGCATTTATTGCTTTTTTGCCTGTAGTAATTATATTAAGAGCATTAATTCAACAAAAATAAACATGCAATAACTATAATGAGAACAAAAAGAAGCAGGAAATAAAATTCTATTCAAAGAATGACGAAGTAATCACGCAAATTAATAAGGAACCAAGTTCAAGAAACACATAAAATTTCATTCACAAATTAATGTGTGTGAGTTGTTTTCATGTTTAAAACAAACTTACATACATAGGTCATGATTTATAAACAGAACAAATCCAAAGCAAAAATTTATCATTAGTTAATAATACTGGGCAATCGGAAATGACGAAAAATTTCAAGCACTATCATGTGATTCTAATGAGTAATTCGTCCTTATTAGAATGGAATAAAATGCTACATTTATTGCTTGGTTTGTGACGCTTATCGATCTTTTTGATAAGTACTTTTCGACTATCATCAATGACTGCATAATGTTTTTATAATAGAAAATCACAAAGTCTACTTGAAAGAAATAATTCAAGTATTAAATTTTATAGTTTGATTGTAAATACGATAATGAATGACGCCTCAGAGGCTCGTATCTATGAATGGAAGAAAAAATTATGTATTGAATAAAAAAAACTAATAATTACAATTGGACGGCAGTGTATACGGTCGCATGTCGCTTTGATTTTTAATTTGACGCCATGGTCATAAACAGTTGAATGTGTTTCAAACACCACTAGCGTTTTATTTCGCAGTGGAATTTTTACTTTATGCAACATTTTTAATAAGAATTTTAAAGGGGTTTTGAACCTTTAATTTTAACAATATAAAAACTTCATGATTTAATAATCTTTAAGTAAGTTTCATTCAGATGCTAATAAAAAAAACTTTAAAAATCTATCTTAGTTTGAATTTTTACAAAATATATCTTTAAGAAGCATCTCTCAATTTCCTAGAAATATAAATCAGCCTAAAAACCCCAAAATGATTCATTCGCCATTAAAAAAGATAAATAATAACCGCCATACAAGCTAAGATTGGCCAAAGAAGTTTTTTTTATTTACCTTCAAATTACGTCAATTATTCGTCACGAAAAATGGGATTTTCAAAAAACAACCAATATGAAGTCTTACGTTGACGGTATTCGAGTACTTTTGTATGTTAGAAGAAAACCTGTTGAAACCAATTGGCATTACAAAGTGAATATTCAAGGTCAACGTGAGAATTTTAAAAGCGGCAGGTTTTTTGAACTTTATAAAGATGAGTTTGAAAAACTTTAAAAGGGAAATAAGAAACCTCTATAGATCTTCGTAAATATTTAAAAAAAATCTATAGAAAAGGAAGAAGGAATTTAAATTCTCTGATCAATAAAATTATTTATACAGATATAATAATTATGCAAATGATTCAAGCGAATATTCTAACTACCGATAAATAACAGCGGAAGTTTAATGAACTTCGTTGCATATATTTTTTTATTATTATTATTTATTACTTTTATAATAGATAGTATATTGACTGATAATATTGATTGTCAGGCTTTTGGTTTAACACAAATAATTGTTCATGTCATGATTTGGTAATTATTGTAGGTGGATATTCTGTTACATCGATATATTTGATAACAAATCATTTTTGTACATGTACCTATAGAATGGCAATTAAGGAAATTTTTAGGCCTACATTCAAAACTACACGAACAGTGTAATTATAACAACTTATTGATTGCATCAAAGCGTACGGAATTTCCATACTTTGACATTGTTCTTACCTCATTAATAGCTTTAGGAAGCATCCAAATCCACGGCAAGTGGCTACTTGACCTGTATAGCTGACTGTCATCTTGTTGATTTTTTTTTAATTGCTTTAATGAGCAATCTTTACAAAATTTTTAAGTCAAGCGACAATTGATGTTCTAATCACTTCTTTAATAGAATTAAAATGAATTATTCGCACTTTTCTAACTTTCTCTTTGTGTATTCAACTCATATCATCTCATTTTTAACAAATTTTACTCAAATCACTTCGTTATATTATAAGTTTGATGTTAAATTATTGGTTCACGGGCACATTATTCTAAAAGGAAAAAAAGTGATTTTAATTTCATGGCTGATCAATTTTGCATGATACGAGAAAACAAGATATTTTTTACGGATCTATATATTATTAAAATAAACAGTAAAATAACTTGTTAATTAGTTAAAACATATCATCAGAGGAAGAAAAGCTTTTAAGAACGATGTTTGTATGTAAGTGATCTTTTATAGTTGTTTGCATGTGAGAAATTGCTAAAAGCTAATTTTTATTGTCTTGATATACATACGAACTGCTCATTACTCATAGGTGTTGATCAAACAAATATGAAGATAATTGAAGAGCAAAGTTATGATTTAATATAAGTTCCAAGTAGTAGATCAACATTTGATACATATCTAGTTATTACACAATTACAAGGGAATTCAAAAAGCGAAAGTCACACGATCATCTATGTTTATAAATAATAGTGAGATATTTCTTTTCAATGCTTTTAAGGAAAAGTGACAGAAACTTTTTTTTATACAGAGTACCACTTTTTGCACAACTGCATTACAGTTTTTTTTTCAGACACAAAACTCACAAAAAACTATTCATAACTTTTTAAAGTCACTCATCGTTTGACATTACATCTTTCTTTATATATTTCAAAAAGTATGATTCACTGTATCACACGGTATTAATTAAATTCACAAATAGTCGTCATGCGATAAAAGAAATAATGCATAATCCTTGCTTACATAAATAATTATCTTGAACTTATGTTACAACAAACTTTTCTTTATTTGTTTAGATTTTATAATCACTTAATAATGATAAAAGGAACTAAATAAATACTAAAATTATTTAATATAATACAGAGTTACAAAAAATCAAGTCTACACAGTACAAAAGAACCTTTTAAACTAAAGAATCAAAACACAATATATCGGCATTTTTTAGCTTCTTTTCCCTTAATATTTTGATTTTTTATTCACCGTTGATGTTAATCTATTACTTCAAAAATATTAAATTAAATAGTTAAGGCAATCGATTATTTGCCGACAGATGTCATATCATGCGCAATCACTTGGCGCGAAAAGTGGATAAAGAAATTAGTAAAAAGAAAATTAAAATTGGTAAAAATTGGTTAATAGACGGGAAAATTGTATCAAAAAATAATTTAGTTAGTTAAATACTGACTTAATTATCGGAAGAATCAGCAGGAAGACTGACAAAACTTGTAGTTTAAGAATTAATCCAATTTTTCGATTATCCATTTAATCGTTATTTTTTTGTGAGCAGATGTTGTATTTTTTGTAAACGCATTAAATTGCAAGAAAATTTATATGAATTGGTGTATTCATTTAATTAAATAGAAAATGAACGATTTAAATCATTTACCATCATTTCAGAAAATAGAAAAGGTAAATTATAGTGCTTTAAAATCGAATAAATATTAATTTGTTTACTTTTTTGATTGAGACGAGTTGTTTACTTGAACTTGAAATTTTTTCATGCTATTATTATATCGTTAGATCGGCGAAGGAACTTATGGAATTGTGTATCGAGCTAAGCATAAAAGAAATGGCATCGATGTGGCCCTCAAAAAAATCCGACTTGAATCGTAAGTAGCATTTAAAAAAACAGGCCAAGAGGAATATCCATTTTGGAAAATCAAGAAGAAGAAATAATTTTTATGCATATTAAGGAACGACTGAATTATGTGTGTGATTTACGTTGTTTAAAAAGTATTCGTAGCACCACAGGATTCAGCTTTGCTTTTATGTATCATATCGACTGAAATTAAAAAGCATACCTTTTAGAATTTGATAACTTTCTTTAAATTAAAACATTTTTTAAAAGATGCCGGAAAAATTTCATTAGCTTAAATTTTCAAAATCACTTTTTCAGGGAGACAGAAGGAATTCCATCAACCGCTATGCGAGAAATTTCATTGCTTAAGAATATGAAGCATCACTCGATTGTTCAATTATTTGATGTGATTGTTGCAGGAGGTTGTATATATATGGTTTTTGAATACCTCGATATGGATCTTAAAAAATTATTAGACCGCAAGAAACAGTTACTCACTTCAAAACTGGTTAAGAGTTATATGCATCAGCTTTTGGAAGCAATAGATTATTGTCATATGAATAGAATACTTCATAGAGATCTCAAGCCTCAAAATTTACTACTCGATTGTTCGGGACATATCAAGCTTGCAGGTATAAATAGTAAAAAATATTTTTTGGAAATTTAAAATTCATTTTAAAATTTGTATAGATTTTGGACTAGCACGAACGTTTAATATTCCTTTAAGAGCTTATACACATGAAGTTGTTACATTATGGTATCGTGCACCAGAAATTCTTCTTGGATGTAAATTGTATTCAACAGCTGTAGATATTTGGAGTCTTGGATGTATTTTTGCAGAAATGATGATGCTAAGACCAATGTTTCAAGGTGATAGTGAAATAGATCAGTTATACAGAATATTCAGACAGTTTGGAACACCAGATACAACAGTCTGGAAGAACATTCATGAATTACCTGACTATAAAGAATCATTTCCGAAATGGGAGCGGCAAGGTTTACCATCTCGAATTTATAATGATAATGACGCAATAGAATTATTTCAATCAATGATAAAATATGATCCCGATGAAAGAATATCAGCTAAAGATGCTTTAACTCATAAATATTTTGATAATGTTGTCATTGTGCCTGTTGATTTACCGCTTGCGCCTGGTTCACAACCTTCCAACACAAGTCAATATCTCCTGTGATCTAAAGAAAATCACAGATGATTATTTTAATCGAAAACAACATTTTTATTGCTGGTTCTTATTATTAAATTTGAATAAAAGTTTATTTGAGAAAAAATGACACACAAAAAACTACAATCTAAGGTTTCCATAATTTTAAAAGACCATCTGAGCAATATGTTGCAATAATATTTTGATGCGGATGATGACATATGCCAATTACGTCTTTTTCATGCACAGTAAGTGTTCTTTCAAGCTTTCCTGATGTGTAACTGAAGCAATATAGAACTTTATCTTCACCAACACAATAAATGAATTCGCCAAGCGGAGATATGATAGCTGTTATAAAATTGCCTCCTTCTCTCTTTCCGCTTGAAAATGATTTTACTATTTGTCCTTGCATATTCATTACAACTACTGTATTACTTCGATTGCATACGATGAAATTGTCAGGATTCTTTGGCAAGAGCATGATTGAATTTACTGCCAAATCTTCACCAAGAGATTTAAATGTTGATAAAGTTTCTGTAGTTTTAATTGACCAAACCTTTACTTGACCATCAGATGATGCACTCAAAACATGATGTCCGTCTGTTGAAAATACAGCTTGATTGACGAACGATTTATGTCCGCGGAATTCTTTAAGCATCTTTCCAGACTTTAATCCATGTAATTTGATTAAATGATCAAATGATGCTGACAAAATTTGAGAATTATCACGAGAGAAAGCTAAACATGTAATTCCTTTTGTATGGGCTTTTTCAAATCTTCTTAGACATTGTCCTGTCAGAACCTTCCATACCTTAATTTGACCATCTTGACTTCCAGAAGCAATCATTTCTGAATCTCTTGAGAAACTTAATGCAAGTACAGCTTGATCCATCATCATAAAATTATCTTGTGCTTGGTATTTCAAATCTTTACGAATTTTTCCAGTCAAGAAATTGTAAATTTCAATAAAACCATCTGAATTAAGAATTAAAATATATTTTTAGTTTTAATTTAGAAATTATTTAAAAATTCCTTTCTTACCGACACTCCCTGTAACAAGAAATTGGCCATCGGGTGAAAAGGTAGCAACTTCGACGTGTGATTTTGAACCGAATTTTATTTGCCTAGCAAGTTGTGTTGGACATTGTTCATCTTCTTGATCTCTTACAGCAGCTTTTCCTCTAAATAAATCAATAGTTGTTCCTGGAGGTAAAAGTCCTTGCGTTGCTTGCCATTTGAGAGCTTGACCAAGAAGAGAAAGCAATCTTGATGAAGGAACTACAGAAACTTCACCAGACAACGCTTGCGCTATTGCTTGACGTCTTTTTTCCTTATTACTTCCTTCAGGATATGCTTCACGTTGGTCAAAATATCCACGTTGTAAAAGATTCTCTAAATGTATGTATCTTTCAGGTTCGCGTTGTTTCAACATGATCATCGGATCTGTTTGTCTCAACAGTGATCTTGCAGCTCCCATTTCCCTCAACTCAATCAATTCAATTACAATCTAGAACGAACAAAAGTATAAGTAAATAAACTGTGAATATGTTTTGAACTTACTTGTTCATAGAGATCAATTAGCTTCTTATCTGGTAGTTTAAGTGATTGTATTGCTTTCAATACATTATCCCAATGCCCATTGATTATATCCGACACAAATCCTTCCACAGAGTCCACAGTATTTTGCTAAATTAATTATTTGAATTATTCATTAAGATTTGTTTATATTGAAAATTGATTTTTTTAGAACTTTTATTATTTACTTTTATACCACTCTCTTGTTGTAAGCATAATAAAGTCTTTGTCAAGTTACTCTCCTTGAGAAACTGTTGAATAAGACGAATAACATCAGCTGACTCGATTTCAATAGACATTTTACGACAAAATTAACTTTATTTAAAAATAATGTTAAAGTTTTGAAAAAAATTTTCTTTTTATTCGAAATTTCAAATAAATTCGGTTATACACCTAATTGTTGCGTACCCCGATTTACGTAAAAAAAATGACGTATTGAAACTATTGAACAAATTAAACGTAAGGGATTTAATTTTAGTCGGATTTGAAACTTCATTTCGAGCACATCAAAATTGTTCAAGCGCTGAAAAAAGTTAATTAAATTCACTGCAAGATGACTATGCAAGGACTGTCAATGGCTAGTATAAAAAAGAATCCAGCAGTAAGTAAAATGAAATAAGAAGAAAACATTAATTCCGATAGTTTTTCGTCATTACGTCATTTTTTTTAAAGAAAAAAAAAAATTGTGTCGTCCATGTCTAAAAATCAAGGCAATTCTAGCAATTTTTTTTTCTATTTAATTTTCTAAGCTCTTGCCTCTATACGTTTGTATTGTGGCTGGTATGGCTGGTGCTGGTTATTATCTTCTTCGTTTGGCAACTCGTTCTCCTGAAGTCACATGGAGTCATAAGAATAACCCAGGTAAAAAATTAATCTTTGTCTTATTATTAGCAACACGTTAATTTTTTATTTGCCAATTTCAGAACCATGGGAACATTATCGCAACAAGCAGTACAAAGTAAGTTTCGTCATATCTATATTACATTGAAAATTTTCATTGCACATTTTCAAGGAAGAAAGAAAATCAATAAAGTGCAACCTTCAAGTAATGCACAAGCTCACTAGCTTTTTTCCGCAACGCAAATGTTATTTTATGCGAGATAAAATAAACACTGCAAAGAATTTTCGCTTTCATGATCACCTAACGATGAAAAATTCAATCATGAAGGTCATTTTAATAATCAAATTTTTCTTTTCTTTGTCTTTATTTATAGTTCTACAGTCCAATTCGTGACTACTCAAAAACCGAATCACCTGCACCAAAATATAATGAATAAGCAGTATCAGCAATTCCAACTAGTATGAAGAATGAAGTTTTTCGCTATAAAATTTCTCGTAAAAGCAAAAGTAGATTATCGTTTCAATCGGGCGAATAGTTCAAATGGGTTAAATTTTAGTAGATAGAGAAAATCTCGTTTACCAAAATTCGATTCGGATTACTTTTAAGAATTCTCTTATGTAAATAAAAATCGGCGAAAATTATGTATATTTCTTTCAAAATAAAAATATTGCGGAATTCTAGAACAACCAACAGATTTTGTTCGCATTTTAATATCACGTTTTAAACGTTCCTATCTTATCTTAAATTTATCGTCATTTGTCTATACAGTCTGATCCAGATTTGCTCAAACCTCTACTGTGCAGTTTTCATTGGGGAAAATATTGATGAAAATAATAGTTCCTACAAGAAGACTAGGTCAAAAGATTTTTGGGCATGCTCAGTCAACATTCTACAAAATGGAATTGTTATGCACAACTGATCAGTCAATGAACGTTATCTTCATTGTTGATATTTTTCTTTCAACCAAAATGACGAGATTTAATATTTACTTCATATTTTCACAGTCGCAAAAAGAAGGCAGAAATTTCGGAAAGTTGCGCCAGGTTAGTTACTTACGACAATAATGATCGTAAACTTATTTTCTGTGTGCGTATTTGGATGTTTGGACAGTAATATATTTTCTATAGGTAGGTAATTGAACTGTCTGATTTTATTTTTAGGAATTGATTTTTAGAGGAAATAACTTATAGAGCATATCATCAAATAGTCAGTTATGAGGACACATTCAATTTGATAAATTTTATTGCTGTATTTATTCCACTTTTACGCTTGACAAATGGATATAAAAAAATACGTTACTTGTATATTTATTGCTGGTGCTTATTGTGAAATGTGGTTAAAAATGATTTGCAAGAAAGTTATTCAAAACATTAATTAACGACATTTTCTGCTTTATAATAGACATCCATGACGATCTTTAAACTAGTATTATTTTGGTAAATAATTAATATGCAACCAGCTGGAATTAAAAATTTAATTTTCGTAACATAAAAGAAGTAAATGTATGATTCTCATAGCAACCATTCAAAGCTTGAAATAATATTTATCTTCTTACTAATTATTGAAATATGAGAATTGCTTTGGAATACAAATTTGCCAACATGTATCTAGTTGATTTTGATTTATCAAATAGTCATATGTGATAGTACTTTTAGTTATTTAAAAAAATTAAATACGTTACGAATAAGAAAAGCAAATTCTCTTATCTTTGCGGACTCATTTTGTCAGTTCCTGCTCTTGTCAATCGGAAAACATTTTTTTTTTTTTGGGTTCAGTCAACAGGTTTCTTACTCTTATTATTAATAGAGAATTTCACTACATTTTGAAAACATGATCATTTGTGCCTTTTCAGATTGCTTGTTTTAAGAACTTTTAAGAAAATTTACAACATTATGCTTATACGTTTATTTTAATATTTATTGAATCCGCTTAAAATAGTTAATAAAAATAAAATGAGTCGGTTTTTTCGATAATTTTTATTAAATCCCTTATCAAATATTAAATTTTGTTCGCAATACATAGCAAGAAATAGTTGAATTAAATTTCATAGCATGATTTCCCTAAGTAAAAAATGATATTATTTTGAAGATTGTGAAAACATTGGAAAACATGGAATGCAACATTAAATGAAATCAACAGCATAAAACATAAAAAAACTCAACATGAATTTTAAAAAGAGAAACATCGGAACCATGTGACTGTTCCATATGTTTTTTGTCTGGCTAATGCTTTGTTAGTGTTTTTATTTTCTCACTACTCTCAGTGTGAAGCATTGGGAAACAATAGGAAACACTTACATTTTTGAGAGTTTTTAACTCTCCTTCAGATCGGGACGAGACATCGTGTAGTAAAGCCCGTTATTAAAATTTGTGAATACAATTTAAGACTGTAAAAAATTAACATAATATTGATTTACATTGATTTTTTATAGAAAAATTTGCTAATTTACCTCTTAAAAAATACCTGTTAATATTGTAAAAGGCTAAAAATAAAATTTAAATAGTGAAAAGTTGCAAGTAAAAGAATTTGCGATAAGCAAAAAAAAATGCAAAAATGAAAAAATTAAAATGTGAATATAAATCTAGTGAAAAATGATCAGAGTCATAAATTTACAAAGTGAATTATAGAATATAATAGTTTCAGCTAGTTTTGATAATTTTATCATCAAGGATTAAGAGGAATTATTTAAATTTTCTTCTGCAACTTTTTTTTTTGCACAATGGAGGTGATCAATTTTATTGAAGGTCTGTAGGTCTTTTGGGCAAAACTTTTAAAATAAAATCTCCTAATTTACTTTCTTTACAAAAAGTCCACTATTTTTACTCAAATAATTTGCAAAAATAAAGAAAATTTTATGTAAAATTATCAAAATTTATTAATTTAGCGAAAATTTACCAATACAGCAAAATAAAAATCCACCCTTAGCTCACTAACACTTTCTCAATTATGTTTCAACCCACCCTCGATTTTCATTCATACAATTTTCGGATATCAACATGCTCGTGGATATTTCTCTTTATATTTATATGAATTTGGTGCATTTGCAACATTAAAAAAACATAATATGAACATAAATTTATGGTGTGTATTGTATACACATTGAAATTATATAAATAAGATATAAGTGTGTATGTGTGGATGAAGCAGCTGCCAAAATAGAACACATTGTTCCTTAAATAATAAAGAGATAACATGTGGATGGCCTTTAAAATTTATTTAAAAAAAATCGCGCATAGAATTTTTTCACAGAAAAATTTCTTGGAATTTATCGAAGGTTAAAAACAATCTGGAGACCACATGTGCAAATTCTCTTCTTCTTGTTTTGTTTATTTATGTTATTCGGGAACTTTCAAATTTTTTTATGACGGTACACATTTTCTAGATAATTTAAATAATTTCTTGAGGTATGATAAAATAATTATACTTTTTCATGGAATTGACTGTGAGTAATGAATCCTATGACGTCAGAAATGAATGAAAGATAATAAGAGGCACGAATGAGTCATAGGTGTTTTCTACCAAGAGTATAACAGTTATTGTGTCTATTCAAACGAAAACAAGTTTAATTTCAACGAAATTTTTATTTGTAACTATACTCTGTCATGCTCCTTTTTGTGCTCTTTTTTATCATTGACTTATTAAATAAATAAAATCACGTTTCATGCTATTGAGACAAGAACTCGTGCACTTAATGCAGCATATAATTTCAATGTGATAATATTTCTTTTATTTGAATGAAATTATTCAGTCTTTATTTGGTCTTTATATCAATCAACAGTTCCTATCCAAAAAATTTATCACTTTTTCATGTGCTGAGATTTTTAGCGGAACTTTAATTAATTTCGCTGGAAAAATATTACCGACTTCATGGATTTCAATTCCGGGATTGATCCTATAATTACGGATAGTTACATATAATTCAATTCTGAGAGTCGGTAGGCTGAATCGATATTGATTTAAAAATACCAGACGATAAACACCATAGAAAAAACATTGAACTTTCAGAAGATTTTTTATAGCCTTATTGAATTTTGAAATGGCAAAATCCTTTTTAATTTCATGCTCACTTAAAAATTCTTAATAGCTCTTGATGCTGCTATCTGAATTGAAATTTTTTTTTCTGTTATTCGCATTTTTTATATTTTCAATACACTTCTTTGGACTTTGCAATCTACCATAAGAACATTGATGTCTTTTATGATCATTTTCATTACTTTTTGCTTATAATGTCACTCCATTTCAGGTCGTGTTGGATCTTCAACTCCAGACAAAGGTGTGCCAGATATGACATGTATTCCAGACATTGATGAAACTGGAATCAATCGGAATTTAAAAGTTCGATATGAACGTGATGAAATTTATGTAAGTTTCCTTTAGTGTCATAAGATTTTTTTAGTTATATCAGCGATCAAATAAACAAATCGTAATTGAAACAGATGCGACTCTTTAATTATAAAAATAAGAATTAAAAAAAAAAACTCAATATTCACACTTTACCCTAAAGACTTTTAAAGCAGTCATATTAATAGGTCAATGCACTTAAGTGTGTGTGAGATACAAATTTGAAATGGGGTTGCTGTCTGTAAAAAAGTAAACTTAAATATATTTAAGACACACACAAGCATGTAGATACACTAAAGTAAACTACAATTCTCATGTTCATCTGCAATACTCAATTTATTTGTTGTCTTTACATAATTTTTGACAAAAGACAAGGATTTTTCGCATATCATAATAATGCGGAATAAAAGAGTGCTATCATTGATTTTTTTAAGCATAAAATCTAATTTAATTTTAAAAACTACTTTAAATAGTTGTTAGAATGGTGATGATTATTATTCTTCGTATCAACCATAAATAATTCTTTCATCTCGTGAAATATGCCTGATTCACAGTAAATGAATGATCCAATGAATGAAATTCTTTATTAATTATTTCAAAGTAGTAAAGTGTAGTAAAGATTGAGTTTGAGAAAAAAGAATAGATATAGGTAATTTTTCATTATTATAATTATTTTGTTGTTCTGTAATCCTCAAACATTTGTATTGAATTATAAAAATCGTCAAAGAAATTTTTACGACAGTCTAGAGAACACGCAGCACGTTTCCTGTCGTTACTTCTTTTTCATTCCATACACTTCCACTAGCCATGAGAGCTTGTGTGATGAATTTTAAATTTCACATTAAGGTCATTTAGCTAATTTTATTATTTACTATGTATACACGTTGACGAAAACTGATTAACTATCAATTAAAAATTGTTTTCATTCATATGGCAAATCAAAGAAAGTAAATTCAGTCTACGAAAGAATAATTTTTTGCGCTTTACAATAAGGAAAACATCATGATGATTCATCATTTTTCAAAGAAACAGGAGCTAAATTTCTACATTTCAATCTTGTTGACATTTAATAATTAAACTGATTTTAATCAGGTGTTTGCTGCATAATGAAAAATTTCTTTATATAATATCCCAGAAATACCTATCACTAAATAACATTGAAAATTTTGTGGTGATTAATATAATTTTAAGAATTGATGATTGTTGACCATCTCATGTTATAGTTCTTTTGTTTTATTCTTATAAGCATGACTATAGATTTAATTAATGATGATTCATCTAGTAGAATCAAAATACTGAAATAAAGGTATGATTTTTAAGGAAAAATTAATTTTTGAATGAATTTTCAAAATCTTGCGGAGTTAAAAATTAAAATGAATCATCAATAAAAGTTGCTAGTAAGCATCTAAGAAGTATCTTAGATCTAAATTCCATATAGAATATATACCTACTTATCGTAATAAAAGTTCGTAAAAAAAATGACAGGATGAAACAATTTTTCAATTAAGTTTTCGCAAAGCATTTTGAATTTACTAATGCATTTTAAAAAGTAAAGCATTTGTAAATCAAATAAAATTATTCACACAGAATAATCACTTCTTTTGATAAATTTAAAGTGCTATAAATATCATTGAAAAAATATACGTTGTAAATCTCTATATAGCAAAGAACAGAATAAACATAATCGAGATTACAGTTCACACATAAAAAAGACAAAACGAGGAATAAATTCGGTTTATGTCATTTTGCTGCTTATTCACTTTAAAAAGCTGAATGCAGCTAGCTATTATTTTGTTTGCCGATGAGACAGAACTAGTTATTTTTATATGCAGTATTAGTATATTACTATGCCTTATATATTTCCTATTTAAAATGTAAAACTAAAGTGAATTTCTTTCTTTGTGATTTATGGAATGTCATCTGTGGCTTCGATCCTCTTTTCTTTTTCACTCTCTATCTATGCTTAAGATATTAAGCTAATAATATTTCATAAAAGAATTTATTTAATTTTTTTCAAGAACGGAGTTTCAAACATTTGAAGAAACTTTTGAACTAACATTCAAATTAAATTGTTTTCTGATTTAAGCGTCTAAAATTAGATACTTAAATGAATTATCATATTATATCATCAAAACATCCACAAAAACTCGACTTATTAGCTTATACTTAAAATTCTTTCGATACAACAGTTAAATAATTCTCTGTGTGACAAACTGTAACCTGTTTTGTCCAATGCTATATTTTCTTTCAAATGAATTTGTTTACCTGATAAAAATTTGCAAAGTTAAATTTGCGAATAATTAAATAAATGAGTTGAGCAGGTATGAACATAAATAGGGTGAATAAATATAACATACTATTAGTATAGAGTACGAAAAAATAAAATTTAATATGTTTTGACTGTGTTTGGGGAAAAAAGTATTGGGAAAATCGAAATACCTACTTACATATAAATAATAACATTACTTTAAAAAGTGATTGAAGCTTCAAGAATAATAAAATAGAATCATTTTCGCGAAACATTAAAGAGTTAAAGTGATAATTAAAGTTGTAAATATTCATAATTTAATTAAAATCTTTTCTAAGAATCTAATTTTCAATTAACATATTTTATATCTTTTAAATTCGTTTAAAATATAATTTTAATTTTTTATTTCAGACTTACACAGGATCTATTCTTATAGCAGTAAATCCATACAAAGAAATCGATTGTTTTGGACTGGTAAGTTCAGTTTAATGAAATCTGATTCTTTATAAAATAATGTTTTGCTGGGTTATATAAACTAAATGAACTGCTAAAGTAGTACGATTTTTGAGGATATTTTTAGTTGATTTTTGATAACTTAAAGTTTTTTTCGCTGGTTAAAATAGTTAAAGCATTTCATAAAATGTTTTTAATAAGTTTCGATAAATATTAAGTTAAAAATACATTTTCTCTTCAACATAAAGAGTCTATTGACTCATTTGACCTAATTTAGTAAATATTGCATCACTAAAGCGAGGTTTGACTGTTTAAATTTTTTATTTCTTTTCACTTCTGACAAATTATTATAAGAAACTAATGCGTAGCAATTTCATCATTCACTTTAAACATGACCAGATGCTACTTGCTATTGGAAAGAAGTTAATACTTGTTAATACCATTTTATTAGATCAAACATTTAGCTAATTGGTAGACTGGAAACTTATCAAATTTCAACGTCACGCGATTTTGTTAACAAATTAAATAAATTTTTATCACAATATATTTTTTAAGGGAGACAGATGACATTTTCCCTTTTACAACGTAAAAGTATTATAAATTTTAATCATATAATGCTTTATTTAATTGAATAAACTTTAAATATGTAACTCTTCGTAAAAAAAACTTTATTTAGAATTTTTGACGCCTTCAATGATTACTAACTTCTAAGGTGTGCTTTATTGTCAAATTACTGTATAGTATTAAATAATAGTTAAGCAATTTTTAAAATTTAAAATAATGAAAACTTTTAGTGTTAAAAGCAAACATAACTTTCTGTTTTCGAAGTTCATTAATAAAATCTTGCCTTAAAAATTTTTAAAAATAGAAGTGTGGAATTTATGTTATGCTGCAGTGTAATAATATTCATTTGACGTTGATGAGAAGTTCGTTGAACTACATTTTTAAGAAATGTAAAATAAAATAAAGATTAATGTGTAAATAAAAAATATTAAAGCAAAAGATAAGCAAAACGAATTGTATAGGCATCCATTATGATCAAAAGCATAGTTCTATTTGTTTTTTTTATGATGATGATGCTCAAAATATATACTTTTTTTAAACCATTTGATCAACTATTATGAATTTAATATAAATACATCAAAAGAGAAATGATTTTAAATTTCCATTAAATTTTATGAGGACTCCGTAACAAAAGTCAAATCTCTTTCTTGATGTGATAAATAGCCGTATAATTTTGATTTGTTTTTAACAACCGCGTATTTACTTAAGCGTGAAAACAATAGTAGAACTTTTGTTATATCACAAAGAATTTGAGTTACACTTTCTCACCATTTAATTTTATCTGATTCTTTATAGTATAAAGTTTATACACACTGGAAAATATCAATGTGAAAAATGAATTTGTCTTAGTCAAGTATCATAAAATTAAGAGAGTTAATTTATCCTTTTTTTCTCTTTGAAATGAACGTCTGAAAAATTAACTTTTATTCTGAAATTTATTGCTTTTCAATCAAACATAAATAATTTCCCACTAATTCCGTTATCCAATTTTCCAAATAAAAATTTTTTTCATTTTCCATTTCATTTTCAATTAAAAATGTTTTTTTCGTCTTCTTTCACTCTTACTGTCTGAAAAATCATATACATAGTATATTGAACAAATTTAAAATTTATCTCCTAAGATATCGAAAAAATAAAAACATTTATTGCCCAAAATAATTTATTGATCTTAAATGCTACAAATAGAATTTCTGTTCATGTTTTTGCTAAGGAAAGGGATCAATAAAGTATAATGCATTGAAAAAATGCACTAATCGAACAAATAAATAGGATTAAATATAACTAAAGTAAGAAGAAAAAAACTCATTTAAATATGGTCATGTATATTCATAAAAAACAAGCGAGTTATTTTAGAATAGAAAATGTCGAAAATACAATAATTTTCATTTAAATTTATTTAGGATCACGTATACAAATATCATGGTCAAAAAATTGGAATGTTGGAGCCTCACGTTTTTGCGCTTGCTGAGGCAGCATATAGAAATATTATAGATAACGATGAGAACCAGGTGAGCAGATAAAATTGACACGCTAATGTCTGTGCGACACTATTAATTAATCACACCAAATCTTCTGTTTTTGGTTTGGCAAGAATAGAGAAAAAAAATTCATAATGTTTATTTTTCACACAGTCATGCGTAATTTCTGGAGAAAGTGGTGGAGGGAAGACAGAAACGACAAAATTTGTTTTGCAATATTTATGCTCTGTAACATGTAACGTATCAACATGGGTGCAACAACAAATTTTAGAAGCTAATACTATATTAGAAGCATTTGGTAAATATTCTTTTGGAATGTATATCGGAAAATAATTCAATTTAATAATGCATTGTAATTTTTACAGGAAATGCAAAAACAGTCCGAAACGATAACAGCTCTCGATTTGGGAAATTTATGCAAGTCTGTTTTGATTCGAAGCACACTATTAAGGGCTGCATTATCCAAGACTATCTTCTCGAACAATCACGAATAACGTTTCAAAGTCCCGGAGAAAGAAATTATCATGTTCTTTATCAATTGGTAGCTGAGGGTCAAAATAACAAGGAAGTTGGTCAGTCATTGCATTTACGAGAGCCATCGTTCTATAAATACTTAAATGCTTCTGGAAGTGTTCAAATTGAAATTGCAACAGAATCAAGAAGATTTGAAGGTCTTCGATTAGCATTCCAAGTTTTACAAATTCCACAACATATAATAGATGGTATTTTTCGTGTATTGAGTGCTATTTTATGGCTTGGAAATTTAGAATTTGAAGACGTAGATGGCGAAAAATGCGAATTAGCTGTTGATGATAAAGAAATTATTGCCAAAGTTTCAGAACTACTTGGTCTAGAATCTGATGAAGTTAGTCAAGTAGCTCTTAAAAGACAAATTAATGTTCGTGGAAATATTACGGAAATCCCACTTAAAGTTCAAGAAGCTCGTGAAAATCGACATGCAATGGCAAAAGCACTATACTCTCGTACATTTGCATGGTTGATTAATCATATAAACACATGTATAAATCCAGGACAAGATGCTACACGATTTCTAGGTGTTTTAGATATCTTTGGTTTTGAAAACTTTGCTGTAAATTCCTTTGAACAACTTTGTATTAACTATACAAATGAAAAACTTCATAAATTCTTTAATCATTATGTCTTTGCACTAGAACAGGAAATTGTAAGTAAATTTCTAGGTCATTATATACAAATCGTATTTTATCGCTAATTTTTTTTTATTTCATAGTACAAGCAAGAGGAAATTGTATTCTCTCATATTCAATTTACTGATAACACACAATGCCTCGAGTTGATAGAAAAGCCTCCGAGATGTCTTCTCAAATTATTAACTGAACAGTGCCATATGCCCAAAGGATCAGATGCTGCTTACGTAAACAATCTTAATAGTGAATTTGAAGTTCATCCATATTATGAAAAAAGCTCTGATAGACGCCACTTAGAAACTGAATTTAGTATTAAGCATTATGCAGGTTTTGTTACTTATCAAGTAAAGGGATTTGTAGATAAAAATCGAGATGTGCAACAAGATGTTCTTTTTGATTTTATGAGTCGTAGTAAAAATACATTTGTACAAGAACTTTCTTCGTATCAAGATCTTCTTACATTACAAAGCCAATCGCAATCACAACAACAACTTCAAAATATACCAAACGGAAATGCGACTGTGCAACGAGGAACATCTAAAGGAAAGCAGACTGTCAGTGACATTTTTCGATATCAACTTCAATCTCTTGTTGATGTACTTCAAAGTACAAATCCATGGTATGTTCGCTGTATTAAACCAAATTCTGATAAACTTCCAAATGATTATAACGACCAAATGGTACTAGATCAACTTAGATATTTAGGAATGCTAGATATTATTAGAATAAGACGCGAAGGCTACCAAATACATCTTCCATTCGACGATTTTGTTTATCGATATCAGTGTTTAACCAAACGGGTCAGAAATTTGCCTATAAAAGATCAAGTACTTGCTGTTATTAATAACTTGCATGTACCGGAAACAGAATGGCAAATGGGTAAAACAAAAGTATTTATAAGAGCAAAGGTATGTAAATTATTTATTAAATTCATTTAAAGAAACAATTTTAAAATATTTATTTTAATTAAGGTTCATGAACCACTAGAGGATGCTAGAAAACAAGTAATAAATGCCAAAGCAACTGTTATTCAGAAACATTGGAAAAGATATCACGAAAGATGTAAATATAGTAATATTAAAGTTGCTGTAATGAAAATTCAGCACGCATATAGAGGCTGGAAACAACGAATCGTTTTCTTACAAAAAAGAAGAGCAGCTATTGTCATACAAAGTCATTTACGTGGCGTCTTTGCTCGTGAAGTTGCAGCCGCATTAAGAGAAATGCGTCGAGTTGAAGAAGAGATGAGAAAACGTGAACGACTTGAAGCTGAGAGAAAGCAGCGAGAGGCTGAACAAGCAGAAGCTGATCGTTTAGCACTTGAAGAATCTGAGCGGTTAGTAATATATTATATTTACATAATTTATTTTTTTGAAAAACACATCTTTCTACACTACCTATAAAACACCTAAATTAAATCATTCAATAGTGTGCATCCAACTTTGCATTAAGCTTATCAGATTTTTTTATTCCTTATTTTGGTTAATTTATGTTGACTGGATTATAAAAATTAATTTTTGCCATTTTGAATTTGATATTTTGTTTACGTATTTTAGCTATCAGTCAATCATACTTTAAGTATAGTATTTTAAGTGCATTTATTTTAATTTTATTACCTACCTCATTAGATTTAAATTTTTTTCAAGATGCGGAAAATCAGAAATTTAAAAACAATCAAAGCATCTTGCTTGTTTTTCTTTAACATGCTTAAGAAATCATCTCATGAACTTTAATATAATTTTTAAACAATTGCAGAATGTAATTGTAGAATAGCATTTATCCTATATAGTCATAACAAAAAACTCTAAAATAAATAAACAGACATGACATAAACAATTTTATTAGATATAAGAAAATATTTGCTCAAAAATTGGATTTCCTATTACATTTCGTTTTTCCATTTATTGATGTTTAAAAATAAATGATTTATATGTTCAAAACATCATTTCATTTATTATAACATTTAATGGACTAATGAAATCCTTCATATCCGGTTTATGATTTTCAAAATTTTTTCTTTTTCTTCTTCCACAATTTTCCGTTTTGACTCCTTTTCGGAATATAATAAAATATATTCAACAACCAAAAAATATCCAAAATATATCCATAATAAAAAATGAATTAAAATTGTGCACGTAAAGAATCGCAAAATTGAATCACCGTGGAAAAGTTAAATCAAGTAAATCTAGACGGTAAGTGAAACAGTTTAACGTAAATATTGATGTATAATTACTTAAAGCTGATAGATTAAAAGGTAGTATATAGGTGTGCTAGTTTAATTTATTCACTGAACACAATTTATTTGCTTAATTGACACAACAAGCTAATATCTTAATAAAATAAATAAATATTAACATTTTACTCAATAGCCGAATTATTGTTCAAAAACCATATTTATGCTTGAATTATTCAATGTGATTTATGAAAAGATCCTTAATTCATGTAAAGTTTAATAAACTTAATAAGGTTTCAATAGCTTAATTAATAAGATAATTCAAAATTAATTCAATGCATTTGATTTAAAACTTTAATGTGATATGAATAGAATCTGGCCATTTCATAACAAATCTGATAACATAATGCATTAAATAAATCAAATCATATTTTGAATAGTAATTTATAATTTTTATAACTTTTTACAGTGTTGCAAAACAAGAAATAATGGCACTTTCACAAATGGCAGAACAGATAAACTCAAAATTTTCTGCTCAACAACAACAAAATCAAAGAAAGTCAGAAATATTTCCTAATGGAATAAAGTCATCAAATGAGTCAGTCGATTTGGATAACTTATTTGCATTTCTTAGTGAAGTTACTCCAAATGGCCCAAATTCCAATGCAATCATAAATGAGATTGGAGAGAAGATGAATCATTTAGTTGAGGATTTAGATGTTGAATTAGAAAGTGTGATTCAACAAGAAATTGAAGGTTTGACAAATGAGAAAAATCTAGCAAAAAGTCAAAACTCGCTAGACAGTTCTGAAAAGTCACAAAATGTTTTGGACCAGCATCAAGTTCAAAATCAGACGCAAAGTTCGCCTCAACCTGTTCAAAATCACCAGCAACCACAAAATAATAATAGACAATTCAACAATCCTCAACAATTGACAGCTAATCAACAATTAAACCATGCTCAACATCAAACTAATCATTCAATCTCACAGCAACTGCCTCAAATACAAACAAATGCTATTATTCAGCAACAAAACAAAATGGGGTATGTAAATTAATATTTTTCTTCATTTGAAATTCTTTAAAGTTTTTTTTATAAAAAAAATTCTTTTTTTTAGCATTCCGTCTTTACCAGAACCAACAACTAGACCTCCGCCACCTCCATCTATATTTAATGAAAGTTTACAGGTGGCACCTCCGCAACCACAACCACAAGCTGCTAATAAATTGCTATTCGAAGAGCCAATTTATGAGGCAGTCATACATCATCGCGAACCGCAAAATCATCATAACATAATACCATTACCACCATTACAACCAATTGTTACACAGGGTATTCAAACACTGCCAACTGTTAAAGAAGTTCCTGAGCCACTTCCAACTCCTCCAATTAATGAACATATAAAATTGAGGCCAAAAAGTCCAGCAGTTCAAAATGTTCGTTCTGCTAGTCCAATGAACCGTTTATCTGGAGGTCCCTTAAGTCCATCATCTCCAAAACATTCGAGGCCAAGTTCAAGAACTTCGTCTACAGGTGGACATCCGTTTGAGCGAGAACAACGTCGAAAACATCGTGTTGAAAAGAAATTACAGGAAATGCAAAGCGACAACATTGATCGTGAGAAGGAACAGCATCAAAGAGAAGATGTATATCATGACATTCTCGAATTTGCCGAAAACTACTTCAATACTCATGAACGTTCTCCTGAGGGTACTATAATGGCAACACTAACAAGAAAAGGCAGAAAATCTGTTGATATGGTGCCAAAATATGAAATGATTACTTATTATCGGGGAACGTCTATACCATCCTCTCATATTCATATGTATGATCCAGAAAATGTTACACTTTCATGCAACATTTTTAAGGAACTATGCAAATACATACGCGGTGAATTAAGCACTGAAAGAGAATTACAAGTTATTCAGTACATAATAGGACAGGGTATTGAACGTGAAGAATTGAGAGATGAAATTTTTATACAAGCTATGCGTCAATCCACCAACAATCCATCAATAGAATGGACTGATAGAATCTGGCTTCTATTATGCTTAACTATTGTTGCTTTTCAACCCAGCAAATTATTATTCAAATATTTTGTGAGTTTTTTGAAGAGAAATCTCGAGCAACTTGATGGAAAATTAAGACAATATGTGCAATGGTGCCTCGATAATTGTAAAAATACAAAAGTTAGTTGCCGACAATTTCCACCATCATCGGTTGAAATTGCCGCAATGAAACGATTGGGTACGATAGTTTGTCGTTTCTTTTTCCTGGATGGAAGGACAAAAGCAATTGATGTTCATCCAACAGACACGGCAGCCGATGCTGTTGCCAAATTAGCCGAAAAATTAGGACTATACAATACAGAAGGCTGGGCAATTTACCAATCACGTCCAGATGGAGAAGAGCATGTAAAATCTCATGATTTTTTGTACGATATTATTGCAGCATGGGAAATTAAACAGACAAAGTTGCAGGCAACAAATTCAACTTTGCGTAAAAATGCAGCAACTCTCGGTTCAGGAGAAAACAGATTTGTTTTCAAAAAGAGAATGTTTAAATCGACAAGAGAATTATCACAAGATCCAATTGAAATTAGTCTTCTTTATGCTCAAGCTGTATACTCAATCGTTAAATGTGATGAATTCCCGGTTAGCGAAAAAGTTGCTATACAGCTTGCTGGATTACAAGCCCAAGTTGCTCTAGGTGATCCATCAAATCAACCAAAACTTGAATATTATTCAGAGGTTTCAAGTTATTTACCAGATAGAATCTCTAAAACTAGAGAAGAGCAGTTATGGATTCCAATTTTGGCACAAGCACATCGTCAATATGGTGCTGGACGTACAGATTTAACAGCCAAAGTTTTATATTTGTCATGTGTTATGCAATATCCTCTCTATGGGACAACAATGTTTACTGTTTCGTATAGAGGTTATTGGAGTTACGGAAATAGTCTTATTTTTGGAGTTAATATTGATGGAGTTGCTCTTATAAAACCAGATGATAAGTTTATCTTGTATGAATTCCGTTATTCTGAAATTGAATCTATTATGCTAGATCCATCCGATTCATTCATTACAATTAATCTTAATCGTTCAACTACGGCTCCAGAGCAACAAAGATGCTATGTATTTGAAACTAAACAGAAACATGAAATAGGATCATTGATTGTCTCATACTTTCCACCACTATCTAATTGGATTACTGAGAATGAAAATCCAATAAGAAAAGCAAAGGGTATTACTAATGAAGATCGAGTTAGATTACATCATAATATTGTTGTTTGTCGTCGGCAACTTGTTGATACCGAATTGCTACGTAAACCTCATGATTTATCAGGTGGATTTTTAAGAAACACTTTAAGGAGATTGTCAAAGCATCGACTTGAAAAATTGAGAGCTGAAGGTGGAAATTCTGTAAGTGATCATGGTGAAACATATAAGGGCTTCCCTCATGCCTATTGGGCATTTTGTCGTCAAGCGCTTCCACAATCTTTAACAAAATTACCTGATCAAGAGGAACAAGCTATGCTGAATGTCTTCCAATCAATTTTAACATATGCTGGGCTCGGACAGAATGGAGAGGTTGTTCAACGTGCCGAAGATGAACATATAACTTTAATTCAATCGATTATGGAACGATGTATGCGAAAAGAATCACTTTTAAATGAGTTATATTTACAACTTGTTAAACAAACAACTGACCATCCAGATCCAAATTCAAGAGTGAACCTTCGTCATTGGGCACTTTTGTCTCTTGCTTGTAGTGTTATTCTTCCACCACAAAAAATTGTTAGAAAATATTTAATAGGACACTTAAAGCGATGTTCATCGGATTATATAAGTGAAGAAGGAAAATATGCTAGATTTGCTGAAAAGTGTTTTATGAAGACTCAAGGAACAAGGAGACGTCAATGGCCCCCATCGCGCGAAGAAATTGTATGCACAATTAATAGACGCCCTATTTATGCTCGCTTTCACTTTATGGATGGACAATATCATTCTGTAGAATTTCACCCTAGTTCAACAGCACGCGAAGTAATGGAAATAGTAAAGAAAAAAATTGGATTACAGGAAAATGCACAAGGATATGCAATCTATGAAGTTCTTGGTGCTAGTGAGCGAAGCCTTCTTCCTGATGAAAAAGTCGCAGATGTAATGTCAAAATGGGAAAAATATAGAAATGCTGCAGCACAAGCTGTACAACAAAGCCAAACACAAAATAATGCCAATAATCAAACGTGTAGAAGACAACATCATTTGTTCCTATTTAAAAAGCATCTGTTTTGTGATCAATACTTGAATTTAGAAGACCCTGTTGAAAAAGAATTGTTATATCATCAAGTGTTACATGGACTGCGAGCTGAAAGATATCCAATATCGGAAATGGAAGCTGTATGTATTTGACTTTAGTGTTTAAAATAAAATTTAATATTTTTGTTTGCTTGTTTGTAGATTATGTTGACTGCTTTGCAAGGTCAAGTTGAACTTGGAGATTGCACTGACGCTGTAAATGACTATCGATTAATTGCAAGTCACTGCTTACCTCCTCGATTTGTTCCTAACATTCCACATGAAGGAGTAGCAATGCATCATCAAAGTTTACGAGGAATGACACAGCCTGAAGCCAAAAAAGCTTTCTTAAATCTTATTCGTAGTTGGCCATTACATAAGGCAACAATTTTTGATGTTATGCAATCTTTCACTTCTAATTGGCCGCGAATTTTATGGTTAGCGGTTGATCAGAAGGGCTTGCATTTGCTCGAACATCGATCGCGTAATACACTCTGTACTTATGATTATCATTCAATTCTATCATTTTCGCCAAATATGAATTGTTTGATGATCATAACTGGATCAGAGAAAAAGCAGTCAAAAGTTATTTTAACAACATCACAGGTAATATTGACAATTGTTTGGTTAAACTTAAAAGTTTATTCATCGTTTTTTAATAATTCTTTTAGGCATTCCAAATTGCAAATCTTATTAAGGAATATATGGAAGTGATAAAAGCACAAATGCAAAAAGAAGATACCCCTCCTCCTGTTGCGCCACATGCACCAGCTCATGGGATTCAACAACCTAACAATTTGATTGGAGTACATAATTTGAGTAATAACGATGCTGATATTAAACGAGGTCCTCGTCCAGTTTCAAATGTAAGTTTGAGACATTCAGGACTAGCAGCACCAAGTTAATACAAATGTTAATAAAAGTTTAACAAATCTAGTCAGACTCTGAGCACCATTTTAAATTATTAGAAAACAAAAACTATTATTATCGTTTACATTACATAATACAGTAAGATAGATAATCATCTTTACGTTACTTAGGTGAGAAAAAATTATTCTTGCGTATTTTTTATTTATTTTTTTTTTTTTTTGGATTACTAATAATACTATTCGGCTTATCATAATGGATATTAATTAGCTAAAACAGATAATTGCTTATTCCAAATTCGACTGACACAAATAAGAGTTTTTGTTAAACACAATGTATAAGGAAGACTATCAACATTATCTAAAAACATGAATGTCTATTTTGTTTAATTTTATTTCCAATCAAAAATTATAAAAAAAATATCCGGAGAAAATTATCGAGTGTGCTTACGAACGTATTTTCTATTTGAAAAATTGTGTGAAAAACTTCAAATTTTGTGTCAACCGAAATAAGTTCCATATATCCAATTATAAAAATAACTACTTCTTTATTCTTCACATTCATATGATTAATTCATCATAATAATGATAATGATTTTTGAAGACAAAGAAAATAATCCTGTTATACAGAACATTATTACTGACTTGACATAATAAATTAAAGAGCATACGTTGTTAAATAGATCGAATAAAATGTCTAGAAAAATTTTGCAAACTGTAAAAAATCAGACAAAATTTTTCTTACACATTTTTAAATAATAAATTTAAAAAGAAATCTCAATAGATAGTTAAATAATCTCATTATCCTAATCTTTATTGTAGGTACTTTGATGAAAATTAAAGTTAATAAATTATCTATTGTATTCAAATTTAGTTGCAATTTAATTTGCAAATTTCTTTATTTTTTGTGAAACTTTTTTCTTAATAAATTTCTGCGAAATTCTACAAAATCAAATGAGAAAAAAAATTCGATTACCCATATTGAAAGTAAAATTCGTGATTTTTTATTTGTCATACTTCTATTCTGTATTTAAGTGACTTAATTTTTTTTTTATAAAATATGTATTTAATTTTCAAACAAAACTTTTACAAATTTTTTTCTAAAAGAAATAAAAGTTAGTATCCAAAAATACAAGAAAAATTATTTGTAGTTATTAATGATATATTTTTATCAAAAGTTAATACAGATTTTTGTGGAGCAGACAATTTTACTTCATGCAAAATTTAATTCGACTTCGAGCTTGGAGATAGTCTATATAACAAAGTCAATCTAAAATAAAACATATTTATTTCAGGAAATTTTAAAATGAACATTTCATATTTATTGCTCAAAATGTTTATGATTTCCAGCTCTAAAGCTTTGATCTATTATCATACTTAATGTAGTCATACTTTATTTAGTTTCTTCGAAATGTGCTAAAAATCATGCTCAACGCTATAATTCCTATAATCTTAAGTTCAATATGAATTTAACATAGTAATTTATAAAAAATATATACTTTGTAATATTTGTAACAAAATCAGTTTATTTATTTCAGTTGACGAATACAGAATGAATATTTCTGTTCCAAAAATTTATAAAACAACGAATTTCGAGACAAAAAATAATGTAAAATATTTTAAAAAAATTAAACTTTTGTATCGGGAAGAGAATGAGAATATATTTTCAACAGATCTTGACGAATATTTTCATGACGCGATTAAGCCCATCGCTACTTTTGTACAATTTCTTTTTTTAATGCCAGTTTGTGGTATAAGTGGTAACAGTGATAAATTAGTATTCAAATGGATTTCATTTCGAGTTTTAGCTACTTTATTGTACATATCATATGGATCATTTTTGACTTATACATACTTCAAAGAAATTTACAATTCGGGAATTAATGCATTGAATTTTGGTTAGGCAATCAAATTAATTTTATAAAGCACTACTTTATTTTTCATAACTTTCAGTTGGACTTGTATTTTTTTCATACACAGTTACATGCACAATAATATTTCTTAATGTTGCGCAAAAATGGCCAAAATTAATGAAGAAATGGACATTAGTTGACAAGCATTTCATTCGAAACCCTTATCAGCCATTCAAATTAAAATTGTCTGTTAAAATTCAACTAACGGCAGTGATTATCATTGTATTAGCCTTCATTGAGCATACTTTGTATATAGTAAACTCAGCTTACAATCAGTACAAATATGTCAAGTCTGAAAATATAACAATTGACGATCCAGTTGGCTATTTTCTCAAGAATCAATTCGGATTTCTCTTTAAAAATGTTTCTTTTTCTACACCTTTTGGAATTTTCAATGAATTAATGAACATGACATTCACTTTTGGTTGGAATTATATGGAACTATTTGTTATGTTAATTAGCATAGGTTTATCAACAAGATTTCAACAAATCAATCAAAGAATTCAAAAATTTTCTGGAAAGGTAATTTTAATTTCAATTTAGGTCCCATTCATGTTGTTACAGGAAATATTCTTTTGCTTGTTTAAACTGTTAAAAAATTATTGATCTCTCTCGCTTTTTGCATTAAAACTAAACGTAATAAGTGAATAACAAAACGCAAATAAATTCTAAAATTGTATAACGTTCTAAAATAAATGTATATCATCTATTACAGATAGTTTCCGAAGAACTTTGGACAAAGGTTCATAAAGACTACGTACTTCTATGTGAATTAGTTGAAAAGGTTGATCATGATCTTCGGTTTATAATCTTATTATCAAATTTAAACAACCTTTATTTCATTTGTTATCAATTGCTGAACATTTTTGAGTAATCTTCTTCATACTACATCTTTTTAGGGAAATTAAAAATATAAAATTATCTTTTCAGTTCATTACCATATAAAATAAATTCAATATATTTTTGGTATTCATTAATATACCTGTTTTCTCGAACAATAACTGCTCAGTTTTTAGCAGCAAATATTCACGATTCTTCAAGGTATCCTATTAAAAATACTTTATAAAAAAAACTTTTAAAAAAACCTCGTTTTTCGCGTAGACTAAAAAGTAAAAAATAACTTTTATTTTGTGCTGTAGAGAAATTGGTTTGAAAGTTGAGACGACACATGAATTACAAACATGCACCTTGATCTTATCGTATAGTTCTACAACTTAAAACGAGGGCGCAAAGCTTTGATGAAGTTCTGTTAACAAGCGCCCTCGTTTTAAGTTGTAGAACTATACGATAAGATCAAGGTGCATGTTTGTAATTCATGTGTCGTCTCAACTTTCAAACCAATTTCTCTACAGCACAAAATAAAAGTTATTTTTTACTTTTTAGTCTACGCGAAAAACGAGGTTTTTTTAAAAAGTTTTTTTTATAAAGTATTTTATTTTCAACTTTTTAGTCAAAAGATTACTTAATTTATCAAGTTTGAAGAACTAAGCTAGACCGATAGGCCAAGCTTCGCTTGGCATAAGTTTGAAGAACTAAGCTAGACCGATTTCGCTTGGCATAAGTTTGAAGAACTAAGCTAGACCGATAGGCCAAGCTTCATAAGTTTGAAGAACTAAGCTAGACCGATAGGCCAAGCTTCGCTTGGCATAAGTTTGAAGAACTAAGCTAAATAGGCCAAGCTTCGCTTGGCATAAGTTTGAAGAACTAAGCTATACCGATAGGCCAAGCTTCGCTTGGCATAAGTTTGAAGAACTAAGCTATACCGATAGGCCAAGCTTCGCTTGGCATAAGTTTGAAGAACTAAGCTAGACCGATAGGCCAAGCTTCGCTTGGCATAAGTTTGAAGAACTAAGCTAGACCGATAGGCCAAGCTTCGCTTGGCATAAGTTTGAAGAACTAAGCTATACCGATAGGCCAAGCTTCGCTTGGCATAAGTTTGAAGAACTAAGCTACCGATAGGCCAAGCTTCGCTTGGCATAAGTTTGAAGAACTAAGCTATACCGATAGGCCAAGCTTCGCTTGGCATAAGTTTGAAGAACTAAGCTAGACCGATAGGCCAAGCTTCGCTTGGCATAAGTTTGAAGAACTAAGCTATACCGATAGGCCAAGCTTCATAAGTTTGAAGAACTAAGCTAGACCGATAGGCCAAGCTTCGCTTGGCATAAGTTTGAAGAACTAAGCTAGACCGATAGGCCAAGCTTCGCTTGGCATAAGTTTGAATAAGCTAGACCGATAGGCCAAGCTTCGCTTGGCATAAGTTTGAAGAACTAAGCTACACCGATAGGCCAAGCTTCGCTTGGCATAAGTTTGAAGAACTAAGCTAGACCGATAGACCAAGCTTCGCTTGGCATAAGTTTGAAGAACTAAGCTAGACCGATAGGCCAAGCTTCGCTTGGCATAAGTTTGAAGAACTAAGCTAGACCGATAGGCCAAGCTTCGCTTGGCATAAGTTTGAAGAACTAAGCTAGACCGATAGGCCAAGCTTTTGGCTTTTGAGGACATAACCGATAGGCCAAGCTTTGCTTGGCAATAACAAAGCTAGACCGATAGACCAAGCTTCGCTTGGCATAAGTTTGAGGGACTAAGCTAGACCGATAGACCAAGCTTCGCTTGGCATAAGTTTGAAGAACTAAGCTAGACCGATAGACCAAGCTTCGCTTGGCATAAGTTTGAAGAACTAAGCTAGACCGATAGGCCAAGCTTCGCTTGGCATAAGTTTGAAGAACTAAGCTACACCGATAGGCCAAGCTTCGCTTGGCATAAGTTTGAAGAACTAAGCTAGACCGATAGACCAAGCTTCGCTTGGCATAAGTTTGAAGAACTAAGCTAGACCGATAGGCCAAGCTTCGCTTGGCATAAGTTTGAAGAACTAAGCTAGACCGATAGGCCAAGCTTCGCTTGGCATAAGTTTGAAGAACTAAGCTAGACCGATAGGCCAAGCTTCGCTTGGCATAAGTTTGAGGACTAAGCTAGACCGATAGACCAAGCTTCGCTTGGCATAAGTTTGAAGAACTAAGCTAGACCGATAGGCCAAGCTTCGCTTGGCATAAGTTTGAAGAACTAAGCTAGACCGATAGGCCAAGCTTCGCTTGGCATAAGTTTGAGGAACTAAGCTAGACCGATAGACCAAGCTTCGCTTGGCATAAGTTTGAAGAACTAAGCTAGACCGATAGGCCAAGCTTCGCTTGGCATAAGTTTGAAGAACTAAGCTAGACCGATAGACCAAGCTTCGCTTGGCATAAGTTTGAAGAACTAAGCTAGACCGATAGGCCAAGCTTCGCTTGGCATAAGTTTGAAGAACTAAGCTAGACCGATAGGCCAAGCTTCGCTTGGCATAAGTTTGAAGAACTAAGCTAGACCGATAGGCCAAGCTTCGCTTGGCATAAGTTTGAGGACTAAGCTAGACCGATAGGCCAAGCTTCGCTTGGCATAAGTTTGAAGAACTAAGCTAGACCGATAGACCAAGCTTCGCTTGGCATAAGTTTGAAGAACTAAGCTACACCGATAGGCCAAGCTTCGCTTGGCATAAGTTTGAAGAACTAAGCTAGACCGATAGACCAAGCTTCGCTTGGCATAAGTTTGAAGAACTAAGCTAGACCGATAGGCCAAGCTTCGCTTGGCATAAGTTTGAAGAACTAAGCTAGACCGATAGGCCAAGCTTCGCTTGGCATAAGTTTGAAGAACTAAGCTAGACCGATAGGCCAAGCTTCGCTTGGCATAAGTTTGAAGGACTAAGCTAGACCGATAGGCCAAGCTTCGCTTGGCAAAAGTTTGAAGAACTAAGCTGCACCGATGAAAAATATTAAACTCTAAGAAACAATTGCAAAATAGCTTAGAAAAGTGTGAAAATGGAAAATTCTAATTTAAAACATTATAAGTTATCAAAAAAGTATGAAAAAGAATTGAAAAAGTACGTCAAAAAAAGTTGGAAAATTTGAGACTTGAACCCTTGACCGGCTTGGAATTTTATAAAAAATATATTTTTAAGGGCTACGTAAAAGTTACGTACGTAAAGCGCGTAAAGCGCATAAAGCGCGTAAAGCGCGTACGTATAATTAATTTTAATTAATTAATTATAGCATAACTAAGCTATATTGTGATTAACTAATGATTGAATATTGCATTGTCATCGAGAATACACATGCATGTAAAATTTCAGCTCGATTGGAGTAGTAGAAGTGGTCGAAAAATCGATCGCAAGATTTGACCTCGACAGACAAACAAACAAACAGACAAGAAAGCAAGTTAAGAAAAACGAGGTAATAATAAAATCAATTCCGCCTGAAGGATGGTGTATAGAGATGCAAAGAATTTTGGATGAGGCTCGATCACAAACTATTGCACTTTCAGGAATGAAATTTTTCTATTTGACTAGGAAATCTATTTTAGCAGTAAGTTGATAAATTATTTTCTAAATTGGTATTTGCATTAAAAATGTTCGATGAATTTTAGATGCTCGCAACTATCGTCACTTACGAGTTAGTTTTATTACAACTAAAAAGCTCCAATAACAAGTGAATTTTTCTTTGAATTTATCATAATTGTTAATTATACATGTCAATATTTTAAAAATTTTAAGTGTTAGTTTTAAATAATATGATTATGAGGTTGGATATGTAAAAAAATATTGAAGGTGTAAAATTAATTAATTAGCATGTCTAGAAATCAAAATATTCTTATAAAAAGCTAGAAGACAAGATAGTAAAATTCAGTAAAATCTAGAAATTAAAGCACACAGGACAGTTTAAAATTTTCCGATATGAAGTTTTGTGCATTATTTTTAATGTTTATAACTGTGTCTATTGTAAATAGTTTACCTGACAAATTAATTGCTGATATAACTGATGAATTGAAAAATGCTCCCAGCAATATCGAGGATAATATTAAAGAAACTGGAAGCAAAGTAGTTGATAAAGTCAAAAATTTCGGTTCTTCTACATTAAAAGACGTGAATAAGGCTGTAGATAATTTAAAAGATTTACACTTTTAAATTGTAGTGAGAAATTCTTTATTACGAAGATAAAGACACTCAAGTATTTTATACTCTATCAATATCTGATGACGGACTCTATACGGATGATGACGAAAAACGATTCTCGCTGTAAGAAATTCTGCTCGCTGTAATGAATTATTAAAATAGCGTTAATATAATTTATATTTTTAGATGTTGAATACAATCATCACTTGGAAGTTGGTTTTATGGTAAATCACTAACACAAGGAAAACACTTCAATAATGTGCATTAAACAATTAAATTTTATTCTTCATATTTATATTTTCAATTTGTGTTTTATAGTTCTGTATGAATTGTCTATTTTTGTCAAAAGATTTAACTAAATTGCCAAACATATTTTCGATTTCATAAAAATTCGCATACATTTTTCCTAAATCTTCCGAAACATCTTTAATTTTCAGAATATCTGAACTTTCTGCTTCATAATCTCTGGTTGTCTCCAGATAAAGTAAGAGAATCAATCCAAAAAATGTCGCTGACAGAAATATTTTCCAAACAAATTTCATTTTATAAATATTAAATGATGTCTACTCGAAATTATCCGCTAAAATAATTAAAAGTTTGGAATGAAAAACTTAAAGAATAAAAATGAAATCAAACAGGTTTTTTTCGGTGTTGCCATAATATTTGCAGTTGAACTTTCTTGCAGTTTCAATATTATTATGTTTATAGTAATTTCTACAGAGTACCAAAATTTAAATACATATTTAAAGTATTATTTTGTTAAAAACCTAAGAAAACAAAATAAAAAAATCATTTCAAAATTGAATATTTCCACAACATGTGATAACGAATATTTTAACACGATTGATAAAATGCATCTATAGTAAAAGGAGCAAAACGTTTTCAGATGCGCGCACATCTACCGAAACGAAGATAAAAAGAGTACTTGAGAACTGAGAGAAACTCTGATATGAATCAGTCAGCGGTAAAACTTGTTGACATACACATGTTTCGGTTAACAATATCTTTGTGTGATTACAGTTGTTCTTATTAATATTCAAAAATATTTATTTTACTCGAGTGATGAAGTGATATGGTTACCTTATTTTTATGTTATCCTAGAATTATTAATTTTACATTTGAGCAAATGTTAGTGAAAATAATAGCTCCTATTTAAATCGATTTTCAGATATCAATTTACAATATGTATTCATATAATTAAAAATTCAAAGTTAAATTTTCCAGAAAAGGAAAAAGATTAAAATTTAAGACATAAGAAAGATTTGCATCATTGTTTATGGATTTTCTAAGCGGATTATTATTTTGAGAAAAACAAAAGCGGATTTTCTTCCTGAAAAAATCTCAGTACAAAATCATTTTTATTTCAATAATACCTATTAGATTAAGGAATGATGCTTGTTTGTTGCTATAGTGAACCTTCTCATTTCTAGATTGCTTTTTTCTTCACATTTTCAATGGCATTTAGTAAATATATTGAAAATGAAAATCATGGAAACAGATTTAATTAAATTGAGGTATTGTCATGGCAACTAAATACATTTATTTACTTCTAAAAAAAGCTGTATTCATTTCATTAATAACACGTTATAAAGTCTAGTAAATAACAATCTTTACTTTATGACTTTAATTATTTTCAAATAATTTTATTTAAATTTATTTTTTTATGAATTCCTGTTATAAAACAATTTTTACTATACGATTCTTACTCCTACTTACTAACTGCATAATGATAATGAAAATTAATTTTTTTGATTTTATAATGAAATTTCATCATGTAGATAAAGATAAGATTTATTTTGAACTAACGTTAATTTTAATATAATTTAATTTTTCTTAATATCAACACAGTTTGAGTGCACCTTATGCTTTAATTTGTAATTTGTTAGGTAGGATAGCAAGGAAAGAAGAAAACTTTATAATGAAAACTTTTTTCCTGTCAAGTGTATTTTGCTAGCTGTATTATGAAACTTTTTCATATACATATCACGCTATGAAACAACAATAGACTGAGTAAAAGAGATAAAAGCGGTTATTGTAATCCATCGATGGGTTTTTGGCAGCAGAAAAAGCTAATAAACTTTTATTTGCTTTGTAATGTATGACATAGTGGATGTTTGCAAAATGATGAGACGATGAGAGAAAAATTAGCTCAGAAAAGTGAGTCAAAAAAGCTCAATCAATTTAATTTAAAAGTATGAATTTTCAATTAAATGAATTACATTTTAAAATCTTAATTCTATTGGACATTGGCGTTGATATTAATAGAATAAAAATACTGAGCAAATGGATTTTAATACATATTTAATTTTGAAGTTCTATTTGTGTATTTGTCATTGAAAAATATTGAGAGACAGAGGTAATTGTGTAAAAGTACATTGCATAAAAGTTGAAACACAACATAATAACATTAAAGGCTACAATATTGAACGGAAAAAGCCAACAAAAACAAAATTTCCTCTGGATGAAAACTCATTCATTATTCTTCATTTAAGCGCATTTAACAAATTAAATAATTTTTAGGAAAAGCTAAAATAATTTTTAGGAATAATATAATCAGAAATTTTATTTTCTACAGAATGTTTACTTTTTACAGCTATTTTACCTTTGAGAATTCGGTTCCCATTAAAGTTGCTTTTCATTTTATGATTTTTATGGGAAAAGGTGTACGTTGAAAGAGGGATGAATAAATTTGCACCCTTTACATTATATTTAAAAAAGGAAATTCAATTCGCATGATATTATGTTACGGGAATTTTCTTACCTGTTGCTTCTTCTCGTATTGTACTTTAAACTAAATCAATGACACTTTATTATGCGTATTGAAAATGGCTTTTTTCTCAATATGACCATGACCCATTTTTTAATTAATATATTAGTAGAATATTCCCCCACCAAGCATGGTGGGTAGATTTTAATTTTACGATTAGTCGGGCTTCTATTGGGACTTATAAAATAGCAAAAAAATATCAAAAAGTTTCACAAATCTTGGTAAATAAAAGTTTTTCTAGGAAATTTGATGTTAATGAAAATGGGATGAATATTAGAGTGGAATGACAGACAGAAGAACCAATTACTTAAATTATATTAATAATTTTCCGTCATATGAAACTTTGTTGTATGTTTTTTTACCATTGTTTACTAATTTTAGTAAGAATTAACTAAATGGATACAAATGGATTGAACATAATTATATTGGATACTGCTGTAAAATGGACTTTGACTAAAATTTTAATTAGAATATATCCTAATATATGTAAAAGGTTCAAATCTTCAAAAAAGCCTTACCCTGAATTTACGTTATAAGCCAGTGGCTTATCGGAAGAGAAAAGTTTTCAAAATCTCAAAAAAAGGCTTAATAACGAGAAGTGGTTTAGTAAAGAAATGTAAACAAATGAAGAAAATTCAAAATTTTCTTGGAAATTTTAAAAATTATTAAGTGTTTTCTAGTCCTAACTGATTGTCAATGTCTAAATATATCATTCGAAAACAATTAAATTATATTATCTAGTTTAATTAATGGCATTTTGGTAGTGGCTTATTAACGAATCCAAAAAATTTTCAGTCAAATTTCTTTACTAAGCCAGTGGCTTAGTAACGGGTAGTAGTGGCTTATAACGTAAATTCAGGGTAAATCTCTATAAAAGGTTAAATCACTGATATCTTCTTCTTTCTCTTTCTGTCAATCCGATCTTTAAGTCCTAAGCACCAAATTCCTTATGATAAACGATCATAATTATCTTTCGATCATTTCCAGAACATGATGAAGATTTTATTTTTATAAAAACCAAACCGAATAATTCAGTATTGAGATGAAACCAGGATGAAACTGACTTAGCATATTACTGATAATTCTATATATTCCTTCAAATATTTTGTTATATTTGCGCTACTTTAGAGAAACGATTTAACTTTCAAACTGATTGCAAACAAAACATTAATCTAAGTTTAAAAAACATTGAACATTCTTATAAAAATTCTCACTCATGTAGATCAAAACTCGAGCTTTTGAATCTAGAGGATTCTCAGAGATAGATGATTTCCAAACTCTAATATGAAAATCCAGTAAAATTCAAGATTAATATGTCTATAGCATCAAATAAAATCTAGCTTTAAAAATTTTATGTTGTTGCTTAAAATTTTTTGAGTACACAAATAACAATCCAATAATGCTTCGAATGACTCTTTAAAAAGACTCGATAATAAATTGACACATATTCTTTAAACTAAAATACCTGCAGATTCAAGTAAATATTTTCTTAGGAAAAAAATGTGTCTGTTTTATGTTTACACAACAAGAGCTCAAACATTACTGAAGAATAAATTTAAACTTAGAAAAGAAGTTAAATGTTTTCTAATAAAACAATGTTTTCTAGAAGCAACAATGTTTTCTCAAATGAATATTTACAGAGTAAGCGATAATTCAGAATAATTTTGATCAGATTTTTTTACTTTGAGTGGATAAAAAACCATTAGAAGAAGCCATTATCTGGTCATTAGTTTGAATTAATTAAGTTATAACGTATTTTTGTTCATTGGGTATTTTGAAGCACAAAATAGTTTTTTGACAACACTGTAATATAGTGCTATACCTATTTTTTTTTTTTAAATAATTCCTAAAGATAATTTTCGTAATTTTTTTTTTCAGTGTAAAACATCGATACAAAAACAATAACACAATGACAAAATTGGATAAAACATTCAACATTAAAAATGTTAATTTCAATGTTTTAAGTGAAAGACGTGTATACTGCATTATTTGTATCAGAATAAATATAAAATTACAACAATTTCCCCTTCAAAATCCATGCGCAAATAAAATACCAGTCATCAAAAATGATGGCTCCCCAATAATTAAAATATCAAATTTGTTAATTTAATAAATTTTCCATAGTTATAATATTTTGTTACAAATCGAGCTTTTTAAGTTAAGAAGCTTTTTAAAAAATTTAACCATTATCTATTTAATACAAATTTTTGAATGTGAATTTAAATTTAAATCATAAATTTATGCCGGCAAAAAATCACAACTAGCATTTAATGCAAAACTTTCACTTGTTTCATGACTTATTGTACAATTAAAAAAATCTTTCCAAAGTCTCTTCATTTTGTGAGTATAAAAATGCGCGTGGAGATCTTTTAAGCTCAATGAAACATTTTTTATCTCTTTCACACACGTATATCGAAGAGCTTCATTGCGGTTTGAAGAAGAAAAAAGATTTGCGAAATGAGAAGTTTTTCAGTCCGAGATTAAAGTCCCTGCTGTAAAGACACACATTCGTTAGTTGTCATGCTTTCTTCGGTTGTGCAAAGAAAAATTAAATAACAATACATTTTTTCTTTTGTTATTTTTAACTTTTTTAGTTTTTGTAATTTTTTATAATTTTATCAAAAGTGAAAAAAAAAAAATAAAAAAGTGTTGAAAAGCTTCTTCATTTACGATACAAAAAGGCTACATCTAAATACCATCATTTTCATTCCACCATATTATTGGATATCCCATATATGTGTATTATATAGTGAATTAATCTGTGATAAAGTGATGACAATAATGATATTCATTACCTATATAAAATTAAAATAATTAAAACATAAGAAAAATCTGATTTGAAAAATCAAAAAAAAGTAGATAATTTGGGAGGCCATTTTGTGAAAATCGTCAAATTTTCTTTTTGGGGAAAGAAGAAAAATATATATATAAATAGAAGAAAAAAGAAAAGTTCTTGTGAAAAAGCTCTTTTTAAGCATCACCAATCAACACGACATCAAAAAGTTTTGATTTTTAATGTGGATTACATAAATTGAAAGAAGATAGCTAATCTGAAAAGGCATAAGACATCTAGACATGTTCAGGGATTTTTATATCGTAGCACTGTTGTTGCTATCAACTATCGAGAATAATGGTGAGCATAGTTATGTAATTTAATTCACAATTATTTTTTAATTTTAATTCTTAACCCTTAACACGTTGAAAAGCTTAAAAGTTGCTTAAAAGCGTTATGAAAATGTTTTGAATGTAAATTTTATAATATCAAAAGTAATCTATAACTGATTTTCAAAAAGATTATATTTTTCAAATACTGTTGGTTCAATTTGTTTTTTGTTTGCTTTTACCATTCTATCTTACGTTATAATTTAAAGTTTTAAAATAAATTTAAAAATTTGAGTATATGTAATTATTAAACTTTAAAAAAATCAATAGATTGAAACGAAAACGTATATGAAAGAAACGCAATTAAATCCTATTCAGTTTAATTTTACTTTTTTGTAATAAAAAACACCACCTTATTTGATTTTGAAGTTGAAATCAATTTTAAACGTTATCATTTCTTAACATCATTAAAAATGGCAAGTTACTTAACATCATACTTCTTATTATGAGTTTGTTTCTCTACTTACATTGTGAAAAAACCTTTTCTCGTTCATTCAACTATTATGCTGTTAATTAAAAATGCTATGAGAATATTAAGATGATAAACTAGTCTTTAAAGACCAAGGTAAATGAATCGCTTATTGCTTTTACTGTTCCACGTCAACAACATAATTTTTGCTTAACTGCATATAAATAAGTTATTTTTTTTTCTTTTTCTTTCCGTTCTTTTGTTGTTATTTACTTCTTCTGTCCTTCAATGATCTTTGTTGTGTTGCATTTTCTTTACTACTACAAAAATCAAAAGATATTAACTATGATGATCGCACTAATTTGAAATCACTTTCTAATGAGACAGAGTCTTGTATTTAAATTGATTGACCTTTACTAAATCAGTTTTTAAGGTAAACAAGTTAAAATTTAAAAAAGTTTATTCGAATTTTTAATAATGCCTTTTGATGCACAAATATTTCTAAAATTGTTAATTTTGAGAACTCAATCCAAATACTGTATACACTTACAATTCAAAAAGATTTAGAAATAAAGCAGATTTCATTGTATTGATGTTATACAATAAAATTGCATATACTTAAATTGGATACAAATTTGTGCGTGCATTTAAATCATTTATTCAAACAAATTTAAAGAAGAGCTCTCAACAATGCCTTTTGTTTTGCTGACTGAAAGGTGATCTGAAATTATGACAATCATCAACGTAGAAAGGTCTCGTTTGAAAAATTGGCTGCTTGCCATAGATTGATCGGTATAATCTAAAATCGCAAATCCATCTATAAGCACGTTAATTAATGAATCATTATTTTATAAGCCAAATCATAATTTTATTATATGTTGATATCTTAAATTTTTAAATTTTCATTTCGCTTTGTTTTGTGAGTATGGAGATCTTTTCAAACAATTTGGCGTAAATTTTTTATCTTAAATTTATTACCAGCTAAATTAATAAAATTTAATAAACCTAACTTTAATTTGCCTTAATCTCAAATATCAAAAATTGAACAATTGTATGTAATGAAATAAAATTGTAAAAGAACTGAAATTTTCACTTATTCCTGAACGGAATGTGGCTCATTAAATTGTGATAATGGAAAATTAAATTTCATTTTTATGATGTGTCATGAATGATAAAACGATGAGACATAAGGGAGATGGGGAAAAGTGAAATAGAGAGATTGAGGAATATTGAATGAAAAACATCCCTCGCAATAAACCTCACACTAAAAATGAATATAATACTCGCTCACTCATCATATAATCACCCTTAAAGTACATAACTCTCTCTCTCACTTTATGTATATAGACATACCCATAATTCTGCACTGACAGTAAACACACAATAAATATGATCCATGAACGAGCGAGGGTGATGAATGAAATGAGAATGAAGAAGAACAAAATTTTTTTCACAACAGGAATATCTTTATGTATAAAATCAGCTTAATTTGATGAGCAAAATAGAGACATGATTCATATGAATATTATAATAATGAGAGAGATGTAAGAATTATATGATAATGATCTACTACAATACCCTCAGTTACTTTTATCATTGGAGCTTTTAATATTATTTATGAAAGGATTTTTTTCCGGATTTTTTTTTTTTTTTTATTATGTGAAATTTCAAATATTAAAATAGAGAGAAATTAGGGTTTCTGACAGCGGTTTTCTGAATCATTTTTTCAAATATTTTAGTAAATTTAATTTCAAAATTGTAATTTTTTATTATTTTATAAAAATCTTTAAAGCGTCAGTTTACACATTTTTAAAAACAGCATACACTGCATTTTTAAAAAAACGCGGTTTTCCAGAAGCTCTAAAAAGAAAACCTGAAATAAATTTCATAATTTAATTCTAAATTATGAAATAAGTATGAAAATAGATTCAAAAGGGAAAATAATCCAATTTTAATAGATTAAGTCCGCATTTGAAATATATACATTTAGGAGATTTGTACTTGGAGATATTATTTAGAATTTTTACATTTTTATAAACTAGCTACTATTATTATTTAAAAAAAAAAAAATTAAAAGATATTGAAAATAAAACAAAAATATGATTTAATTTTTTTAAGTTGAATACTCACTTACTTCACCTTGAAACAGTACGAAAAATTTTTATAAAAGAAAGAAAGAGAACAAACGACTTTTTGATGTAAATTAATCTTTATCGATTTTTCATCTTCTTTTATGTCATTTTTTAAGATTTTCAATAAATATAATGAATATTGAATATATAGTTATACATCAGTGAAAAAATAATTAGATTTATTTTTTTTATTTCCCATGCTGATTTTGGGTTTTGTAAAATGTGACTTTTGAACAGATTTAAAAACGCAAATATGATTATAAAAAAATAAATATACTTATAGATATTCTTGATTACAAGTTTGTTTAAAATATTATATAAATTTGTTTTGGGGCTCATTCACATATTACGCTTACATTTTTTGAGTAACGTAATAAGTGAACGACTTTTGACTAGTTTCATGTTTTTTTCGTCATTAAAAAACTAAAGTAAAAGCATTACAGAAAACTTTTTTTTTAATTTCCCTTTTCATTTCTTAATACCATAGTGGCAACTTTTTTTTTGTTATTAATAAATCATTATAGTTTTTCTAGTCTCTTTGATGTTTTCAGTACATTTGATATGGCAAAAATTTTATTTTTATATATTTGAGAGAAATATATGCTGAATTAACAAATCTATGTCGCTTTATAGACTAAAATTTGAAAATTCTATTGTTTAAATGAAATGAAGCAAAAATGATGAATGTGGAAATTGAAAAAAAGATCCCAAAGGAATTGATCTTTTCTAGCAATTTAATCTCGTAAATTTATAAATTAGGTGAACGAAATTTCTTGTTACACAGCTAACTTAATTTTTTAATACCTAAATGACCCATATTGTATTATTAAAGAAGCTTCTTCTCGGAATTTTACACAACTTTCTCTTTGGATTAAACAAAAGACGTCATTTATAAACAACTTCAAACGTTAAAGTTAGCTTTAATAAGTTAAATCAAAAAATTCATAATTCATATATTCTGAATATATCATTATATAATTTTAAATGTATGGAGTAAATTCAGTTCCTTTATTTGTGTTGAATTGAATAAAAAGTTATTTCCTCTCATTTCCTTGATGAACTTAAAGATCCATTTATCCAATTCCTTATTCATTATTCTTTATAAAGCATAGCAAAAGTGAAAAGGAAGAATTACACATAAAAAGAGGGATGACTGCAGAGGAAACTGTCCCTTCGTTTTATTCACTTCTTTTTTACAATTTTATATCCCTTGACAATTTTCCTTGAGCTCTTCGAACAATAAATAGTGATTTGATGGTTCTTAATGTGGAATTATCTTAGCAAGACATTTACCATTTAAATACAGTGTTAATTTAATAACAGCATTGATGAATGCATCAATGTTGATTATCTTAAACAAACAGACATTGAATTTCATACCATTAAATCCTTATTTTATTAATGTAAGGATTGTCACAATGAAAAAGATTTCTGTTTGGTGAATAATGTTTTTTTTTTTTTTTAAACGAGGGTGATGAAACGTGATAAGAAAATTTTACGGAAATTTATAAAGGAAAAATTTAACATTAAAACCATTTTTATCAAGATGCTCCATAGCTAAGAAAAACTCAGATTAAAATTTCAATTTTGCCGATATTAATCAAAAAAATATTTCAAACTAAATAAAATAAAACGTAAACCACCTTACATATTTAATATTTCGTTGTTTAAACGATGTTTTTAAAATTTTCCTTTCACTTTTTCAAGGCCATTCGATAGTACCATTCTCTGAACAAAACTGGAAAGAGGTCGTTCACACATAAAGTAGAGAATGAAACGATATAATCTTAAACCAGATTTAAACAATAGATGCCGTAGGTTTTTTGATGCAGTTTTTTCAAGTAGTCATTAAAAATTACCTTAATGATGCCTTAATATATTAAACTAGAATAATCCCCTACAAAGCAGGATGGGAAAATTTTAATTTAATTACTAGTCGGGCATCTATTGGGATATACATAATAAACAAATCTCAAAAAGTGGCACAAATTTTGGTAAAAATTTTGCTATGCATTGTGATGTTTATGAAAAAGGGCAGAACTTAAAGCGGAATGACAGACAAAAGAACAAATGAACTAAATGATATTATTAATTTTATGTTTATAGATTTTTTACTTTGTTGAATTTTAAAAAGATGAAAATTTTTATTAAAACAAACGAGCAGAATAATGCGGTGAACTGCATTTGTCGCACAAATCACGGTTTCCATAGCCCTACCATTAATGCGGCGAACTGCATTTTTTGGTGCAAATTCATGCAACTTCGAGCAACTTCGATTTTTAACTTGTTAAGTACTACAGACAAGTATATATAAAATATTTTTCTATTTTCTCTTGATGATAGTTTATTACACGTTTTACAGATGGTTCGATGGACAAAATGCGCTAAAAAATTAAAAAAATCTACTCAATTTATTTTTGAAATGGAATTGATTGATGGTTTAACGAACATAGACGCTTCCTCGTTGACTTTTCGTTCTACCAACTGACTTCATTTTTATGCCTACAAGGGATATTTATATGAGTTTCATATCGTGTCTATTTGAAGCTTCAGTTAATTTGGAAAGACAGAATTTATGAGGGTTGGAAAAATAACTCACTTGTTGAAAATGCTGGTAAATTCCCTTCACATAAAATATTTATGATGAGAAAATTCCTGAAATTTTTTTGGCATTTGAAGAAAAATATTTTCATGCTCAACAAAATTTTCTTGCATCTTTCAAATTAAGCATAACAATTAAAAGTGATATATGCTAAGGTGATTTATAACAAAATTTCAATGAGTTTTAAGTACCATTTAAGATATATTTCTGGTGGTATATTCATTTAGACTGATTCGTGACTGCATATGCTTGTTGTTTAGGATTAATCAAATTTAATCAAGGAAAACTCTTAATTTTTAATAAAAAATTTCATAATTCTTTAGAGTTTTATTTCTTCTCAATAGAATAAAATATTATATCATCTCACACCACATCGTTGAGAAAATTCTCTCGTTTTCTTCTCAAATTTCCTTCATTGAGGGCACAAAATAGAATGAATGCTTGCATGAGGGGAAATGAAATTTTATTTGAAAATGATGATGACATCATTATTTTTCCTTGACTGATACACAAACTCAACTGTGTACAATATACGTATACATTCACATAACTTTTTTCACTAACAAAGAAATTCATTTTCTACAATTGGAAAATCCTTTTAACGAAATTGCGTTTTCAACTCATACTCTTTTTTTTACAATTTCATTCATATGTTTTGCACGTTGTTCAATGCGTATGTGCAATGGTGAAAATGCCACAAATTGTAACCTTTTCATGTTCTTTTTTTACATTTACTGTGGGTGAAAAACCAAGACATATTTATTATGTGAATGCATGCGCTCATGTGGAAAGAAAATCTAAAACTTTTTTTTTTTATTTCTTTATAGGCATTAATGCACGAGCACCACCAGAGCCATATTACGGACGTTTAATTGGTAGTTTTACAGAATTTGCCCATGGAATCAAGGTATACTTTTTGGGTTGTTCAATTTTTTAGCAAAAATTTTAAAAATTTAATAACAGGGTAGAGTTTATGCAGTTGATGAGTCGACCTTGTTTATAAAAGGCTTCGCCTACGATGGGACTGGACCGGACGCTTTTTTCTGGGTAGGAAATTCAGCGAGGCCAAGTCCTGAAGGCTACATCATACCATATCCTGAAGAATACAGTGGAAGGTAATTTATCAACTTATTTAACACTCGACAAATAACTTTAACACTAGACAAATTAATTTCTTGCTTTAAAATTTATTTCACAATTCCACATAATGAATTTCAAAAAAACAACCTTTAATACGTGCTTTACTAAAAGGTTCATATCATAAATGACTGATGAAGTTTCCTATATGCGTTTTTAAATACTTAATTTTGATTCTGATGAAAATGTAAGCTGTTAATAAAGATCAACAATGGTAGTTTCACAGAAAATTCAAGACGATAAAACATAAACGATAGAAAAAACAGAAAAATAAGTTTTCTTAAAAGCCGAAAATCCCCGTCTAAATAAACGATGAGAAATAAATAAAGGAAGAAAAATTATTTTTTCTTGTTGCTGGTTCTTATTTCTTCACTTGTTTCGCATTAAATTTAATATCGCTTTAAGCTTAGATGTATAAGAAAGTAGTGTATATTGCACATAAACAAGATGATAAGGGGAAAAATGAAGAGGATTTGTTTGGATATTTTCAAATCAAATAAATATTGCTTTCGTTTCTTTCACTCATTTTATTACGAGTTCCAAAAGAGATGTTTGCTTTTAATTTGAATTTATATATAGATAGGTAGTTTTTAAAGCAGGATACGAGTTTTTATCAAAGATTTATATACTTTTTTTAAATTCTAAAATTCGCTAAAATCATCATTTTACAAAAGTACAAAATTATGTCTGCGCCTTGTTAAATTTTGTCTTGCTAAGCAAAAATTTTCGATGAATTTAATTAACTGTTTTTAGAGATGCTGAAGCAACAAGAAGTTGATTAAAATGCACCCCATTTGATGCATAAATGTTCTTTTTCGTTATTCACTCCTCAATTGTCATTATTTTTCTGGTTACAGAGCATGAAAAACTCTCCTTCTTTTCTGAATGATAAATTAAATTAAAATAATTTTATCTCCCTTAAAAATTTTACAACTTGATATTGTAGAAGTAAAAAATTCGGTTTTAAATTTTTTAAAAATAATTTAAAAGTATTGCGTTAATAAGAAGAATGTATCATCATTAAAAATCACAATTTTGTATCTATCACTATCACGTAGGGCACTAATGAAAATCAGAATGAGTGTAAAATAAAGTGAAAAAAAAATATTGCTTACAATAGAAATTCGTTCACCCCTTTTTCGTGTCTTTTTTAATCATTTCAATCATTATTATTTCCTTGCAACAAATCTAAGTACATATCTACCAAAAGGGTTGTGCGTGTCCTCCGTACAATGCTCATTATTATTCAAAAGCTCAGTTATTACTCGAATGGAAATTGAAATGATGATATGATGATACGATAAAGTCATTAATTTACTTACATCAATTGTTTGCTGCTAAAAGTATTAAATGTTACCATGTTTAATCAAATGATTATTAATGAAGCGAATGATAATTTAAATTTTTTAGCTAAAATCCTAAATATCACTTACAGGTGTACACCTTTTTTTTAAATAATTCATATATTTTTATATATCTGCCTTAATGTCATCGCAAGGCAATGAATGATAAATTTAATATCGTACATCAACCTACAATGTATGATATAAGTGACATTGATGAAAATATCATGACATTAAAGAGCATGTAAAAACAAGAAAAAATGAGAAATTTCCATGACAGCCGTAATATCGATTTCTAAAAAATAAAAAGATTTTTCAAATATGAAAAGAAAAATCATCCAAGCGACAAGAAAGGCATTCGTTTTTATATAAATATCTACTCATAATTCTTCCTTCCCTTTATTCTCACTCTCTTATCATATCCAGTCAATAAAATGCATTTTCATATTAGTTATGGCACGTGGCTTCACATTGTTATTAGTCTTTATGACATAGTGGTACATGTTCAACCCTCCGTTAAATGGAGATTTTATGTTGTCGCCTATGCCATTAAGTATCCTAGCAATATACAATGATTAGCTTGCGATTGCTATGAACAAAACATTGAATTTACAACCTCACATTGTTTGCATATTGTTGAAATGAAAAATTAATAAAGCGTTTAATGGAATTCTTTTTCTTTACAACTTTAAAGCTTCAATCAAAAACGGCTTTAATATTTTATCCTCATTCTAGAATAAATTTAATTTTTAAGGGGTAATGTTCGTTTCATTTTCATATTCTTTTTTACGCTATGGTACCTCCATTCTTTTCATTCAAATCATTTTTCTTTTCATTTCATTCTTTATGGGTGAAATCTTGCACAATTTAACTAAATTCATGAAGATTTCCATTATTGTCCGTTAAAATTATTTTAAATTCATTATAGAGAACCACCAATTTTGCAAGCACACAATAATACTGACATCATTTTGAGATTGCCTATGGGCAAAAGAATTCGTGATATTCGATGGCTTTCTGTATGGTGTCGTCGATTTACGGTAAGTAAACGGTATCATGCAAGAATCAGATGAAATCCCTCATGAAAACTTTTGTAACACGATACCTTATATTTTTATTTATTTTTCCTTTATACTTCAACTTCCCTTTTTACAATCAGATTATTAACGCAATATTGCGAAAATTATGAGATTTTCCGCATTTCAGTGATTTTTCCGCTTAAAGCTTGTCAAATTTCTTATCTCCTCCTGCTCATTTTTCCATCATTCATGATTTTGCTCATAATCTTTATTATGAAATATTCTTTTGTTTTATTTCAATATTTTGAATTTATACAAGTTGTGTTGTCCTAAAATTAAATTAGAACTAAAATAATATTCAATTACATTGATATATGCGAAGTGTTATACGATTTTGTTTTGATGTCATAAAATGACGAAAGTACCTAAATCAAACAGGAAAAATAAAATCATGTCATATTATATGAAGATAACTTAAAAATGATTGACCATCTTATAAATAGAAGAAAAAATAATAATAACCTTTATCCCTCTTTTTCCATAACCCGAATACATTTTTTCCATATATTGAATATTACTGTCAAAGTATAATTCTTTAACAATTTTGTCTGCAATTGCTTCATACAAAACAGTTTGAAATGAATATCATCTCTAAATAAAGATTATTGCTATTAAATCACTTATAAAAACTCTTGCTATTTTTACTTGATAATGTTCATGATGTGCGTGGTCTTTCATTTTTTGGTATCTAAAGAAAGAAGAGAATGTTATTACATTTATATATTTTTGAGCAAATAGAGGGAACATGCAATAGATGAAGCAATTTATTTCTAGTACAAACACTTGATGCTGATGTGCGAGTGCCGATTTGTAAATATTAAAGATTATTGAAACAAAAATGAAAAATATTTCCCAGTTAGTAAATATCCTGACAAATATTCATTGATATTCACATTTACAAGCTTGAAGGGATATTATACTAGCAATTTGGCGGATTGGTATGAAAAGAAAAATTAAGATTTTGTATGAGTATGAAATCCAATTTTAAATTAACATCGATTTATACCTAATTTGCTATATTTCTATAGAAATTTTACAGTCAAATGATGAATTCGATAATGTGACAATTCATCAATATTCCCTAAATTTTCAACGTCAATTTTCATTAGTCGTCCTGTCGTTATTATTTTCTATCTTCTCCTTCCCTTTTAAAAAGATGTATGACGAAAAACAAAAATGTAGATAGAAATCGATACAGTATTGAAAGAAAAAATAATTCAACAATAAGCAAACATTAAAAAATATCGTAATAATATATTTGGTAGCATGGAGCATAAAATGAGGAAACATACGTAACATGCAAATATCTTGACTAACAAATGTCTCAGTTAGATATTTTGTGTAATAGTGGGGAGATATATGAAATACAATTGAGCGAGATGGCATTATTTATGCTTTATTCTATTGAAATGCGCAAAATCCAGCAGAAATGAAAAATTCTGTCGTTTCGTTTTATTTTCCCCCTTTTTTAATGTGTATTATATTTAGGTTGATTTTGGTGAGGTTTTCATACCATCAATGTTAGATGTACCAAGACCAAGAGTGTTACCAGAATTTAAGAGATTAGCACATGGTCTTAGATCAAGTAATATAAGCGTATTAGATGCAAAAACGTTCTATATACCTAATCTTCACTACGATGGAGCTGGTGTAAGTAAAAAGCTTATTTAAGAATTAAAATGTTCCTTTATAATATTAAATTAATTTTTATAAATTTAGAGCAATTTATATTAAATAACTAATTTTTTTTTTTTTGTTTCAGCCTGATGCTTATTTTTGGGTGGGAAACGGCTCTCAACCAAACATCATGGGTAAGAAGCTAAATATTACTAGTAACCAACTTTTAACTTTATTGGTTGAAAAATTTAAAATTACAAGTTATTTTGTTTTCATAATTAATATTTTATGGATTTAAAAGGAGTCAAAGTTCCAAATGAATTGGGAAGCTATGAGGTTTTGCGTGGTTATCAAGGAGAAGACATAGAGATACAACTACCTGGCAATCTCACAGTTTATGATATAGACTGGCTGGCTGTATGGTGCGTAGAATATAGACACAATTTTGGTCATGTTGTGATTCCAAAGGACTTAGATGTGCCTCCTGCCTTAGGGCAAACGAAAATAACTGTGAGTGTATTTCTAATATTAAGCATTTATTGATTCATAAAAAATTATCTATGTACAATGCATTTATAAAATTGAAATCAATTAATTTTAACGCTAACCAAAAGCCTGAATGGTGGTATAATCCTGTAAGTTTAAGTTTACTACTATTTAACCTGTTGAATTTGTAAGACTTAAATTATGTATATAGCTTTTATTACATATGAATTTTCCTCTGTTCTTTCTTCATATTTCTGTTCTATCGATAATAGACGACTACAACAACTCAGAGACCAAAGGCGAAGAATTGTAAGGAAATAATCGATGGAAAGCTTCAAGTGCAGTGGGAGATACAAGGAGATTCTGTAGTAATTGAACTGTATGGTAGAATAACAGAAGATCAATACATGGCCTTTGGCCTCTCCGGAGCTAATGGTCGATCACAAATGGTAAATGGTGATGTGGTTGTAGCTTTTTACGACAGAAGCCAATTAAGATTTCGAGTTGAGGATTATTATATATCCCATTTGTCACAATGTGACGGCAAACAAGGCGTGTGTCCGGATGAAAGAATTGGTGGAAGAAACGATGCAGTTTATAGTAAGAGACTAAATTAAAAAAAAAAAATATTATTTTTTCTTGACAATTTGTTTCTTTTTTAAGTCCATGGGGATAGAAAAAATGGAGTGACCTATATAAAATACAGACGTTTTCTACAGACAAATGAGCCTGTTAATGACCAAGCAATTCCATTGGACCGTGAAGTTAATGTAATTGCAGCAATTGGACCACTTAATTCTCGACAAGAAGCTAATTCTCACACTCACACCGGTGATGAGCACACTGTTGATGATATAAAAATAGATTTTTCATCAAAGAATGAACATTCATGTAAATCATCGCTTTATGATAGAAAAGATGAAAATATTGTAAAGCCTTGGCCACCGAGAACAATAATTGGTGAAAACATGATTACTGTGAGAATTGGACCAACTGGAGGCAAGAAGGGTTATACAGCGATAACCGGTATTAAATTTAATTTCTATAATTAAGCTTTGATAATTTATTTTTAAAAATTCTTATTTTTTAACATTAAGGTTATCCTTCTTGGGGAATTGCATGGTATTTAAATGATTTACTAATCCCAGAACTTTATGTAGAGAGAGGCCAAACTTATACATTCTTAGTGGAAGGTGGAAACGATGAAACTCAGCCTGCAAGGTTAAATAACTTAATTTGAATAAATGTATAAATAAAAATAATAACTTCGTGTTTATTATTTTTGTGTAAACAGGTATCATCCTTTCTATATAAGTGACTCAGATGAAGGTGGTTATGGCCAAAAGTCTCAACTTAAACAATCACGTCAGACAGTTTATGCTGGTGTTAAGTTTGAAGATGATGGTTATCCAAAACCTACAGGTGAGTTCAAATGTTCGACAACACGTGCACGTTTAGATTCATAGTCCTAAAATTTAGATAAAAATTGGATATATTGTATAATATATATAGTATAATGCTTCTTAGTTTATTCTCAATTATTCAAAAGCTAAGTTAAAGATACTTAGATACATTTACTGTTTTTGGCTATAAAAACATAAATACCTAAATATTATTCATAGAAACTTTAATATCCAACTGTATTCATGTTATGCCAAATTAAACATTTTATGGATTGAATCTAGTTTTTTGTTAGTTTATTGTCCTTGCTAAGAAGCGCTAAGAAGATGATCATTTGTTATTTTTACAGCAACAGGACGATATTGTGAATGGCAACACATTACAATCGACAAATCAAATGACATTGAAACATTCGAAGAATATAAAAAGACCTTGAAATTAGAATGTGAGCCGGGAGAACCGGCTGTTCTTAATTGGACGGTCTCTTTTGACACACCAAATTTGGTTTATTACCAGGTATATTGTTATTCTTTAATATAGCACAAAATAATACAAAAAAATTAGTTTTATTTCCTCATCTTTTATTATATTCTGCAATTAATGAAACCTTGAAATTTGTAGTTTTTGTCAAATACAATCTTTATTTACTATTAACTCTTTTTAAATAACGATTTTATTTCTGATTATCTAATGTAAACCCTTTCTTATAGTGCTACACCCATAATAACCTTGGATGGAAAATACACGTAGTCGATCCAGGCACAACATTACACAGAAATGCAGTTAGTACTGTTTCATTAAATGCATCATTATTCCTGATAGTAAATTTAATTGCCATTCATTTTGCTAACGCTATCAGATGCTACTTATAGTTGATAAATAAATTCTTCATATTTACCTTCAAATAGCATAAAGTTTCAAAGTACAGAACAGAAGGTTAAATATTAGATAATTTAAAATTTTTCAAAGTTTTCATTTTTTCTTGAAAGCACAATGTAATCAATTGAAGAAAAAGAGAAAAATACACTAATTATTCTCTTTAAGAAATATCAAAATTTCAAAAAAAGAAGCATTTTGAAATTTTCAACCTTGTTATATCTACGAAAAACATATCTGTGCGAATGTTGTGTCTGCTAGATTCGTGTGGGTGAGTATTCTAGTTTTTAAAGGCCATTTCGAATAGAACTAAACGATGCCATTTGGATTAAATCAAAACTTCTTTTCCCCCATATTATTTAATATGCGAAAAATTATGGTGGAAACGAGAGAAAGTTATGGGAGAAAAAATTTTCATCCTGAAAAGTGAGATGTCTAGTGTTTTACATCAGCACCAGTTGAAACGAAAAGAAAGGTTATGACAATTTCCCCTTCGTATATAAAATATAAAAGCGTAGCGCCTAAATTTCGTTAAAGAAAAATGACATGAAGACAATAAGAAAATAAAAATGTTATTTTTTTTTTTTGAAAACACTGACAATAATCTTTCAACAATAAATTGAAATTAATTAAATAAACATGTCAATTTCTTGAGAGCAAATTATGCATTATAAAAAATTTAAGAAAACAAAGTTTTACGTATGAAACAAACCTAAAAGTAATTTTATGAAAAAGAGATTTTTTTTGCTCGTTAATGTTTCTTAAAAAATTTAAAAAAAAAAAAAGAAAAAAAGAACAAATAAACGAACAAAGCTGTATTGCAAAAGTCGACAATAAAAAACTAGAATTAAACATAAATGAAGAAACTTGTGAGAATGAAATATGTGAGTGACAAGACAATTTAAATTAGAATAATATAAGAATAATCAGGAGCGATATATTGATGTGATTTTTGGTTTGACTTCATTTGAAATTTTTTAGTGTTTTTATCATTCTTCAAAAATGACTGGTAGTGTCTATAAACAAGTATTAACTGCATTGTCAATATTAATTAATATTATTATTTTTTGAAATAACACACAAACATTTTTAATTTTTTCACAAAAAATATTACTTTTTAAAGCCATCATTTCTCGCTCAAAGACAATAAAAAACTAAATAAATCCTTAAGGTAATTTTTTTACTTTAATCGTAAACAAAACAATAATTAAATTTTTAATTAGAATTTTAAAGTTTTTTTAAAAAAATAAATTATGTTAGAAATATAAATACTTTATATAGATTTAACTTTATAAAGCTAAAAATAATGATCAAATTAATCAATATAAGTTATTATTATTTTAAGCATGTTTAATCGTTAAAGAATTAAATAATCAATTTTGTTAATTAAAATATTTAAGTATTTTGTTGAGAATTTTAAAACATGTTTAAAATAAAAATTATTTAAAAGAAAACAATATCAAAATTTCAATTCCAAAAATGAAATAAAAATCTTGAAAATGAAATTTAATTAGGGACAATTTAAAGAAGTTTTTAAAAAAAAATTCAATTGTGAATTTATTTCAAATTGATGAAATAAAAGCTTTAAGAAGGTAATGAGTCTTTTGTGAAATCAAATGTTAGCAAATGGATTTCTTTGTGAGTTAATGCGTTGAATATGCCAAGGTTTAACAGACAGTTTAAGAACCTGTTATTCATTCGCTTGACAATAAAAAAATATTTTTGCATTTTCATCGGTGAAATTATCAAAGATTTTGAATTCTAAATGATATTAATTTTGTCTCGAGTCCCTAATAAATAAAATTATTTTTAATTTCTTCCAAAGTTTCTTGTTTTAAAAACTATTACAAAGAGTAATTAAAAATTCTAACATTAAAAGTTGTAAATGATAAATTATGATGTTGGCGTTAAACATCATAATTTTAGCCCAAGAAACTCATTCATATGGCTGATAAATTATAAAAACAATTAAAAATTGATGGTATAAATGACATAACGAATATTATTCTCTGAAATAATAGAAAATCATCTCTATATCTTTCAATTCTAGTTTTCTTCCATTTATATGTAAAATTAAAAACTTAAAATCTACAAGTTTCATGATGAAATTGACATAAACTACTAAATTCATTTTTAATTCCTTAAACGTGTTGAAATTAAAATAAAAAATAACTAATATGATAAATTAAGCTTAAATGTAAACTTTTAAAGCTTATGCATCGAGAATTCACACAACCACGCAAGAATATTTATTAAGTATTTCACATTTTACATCTTCGAATGAACATAATCTGTACCTTAATCAATTAATAATCATACAAATTCTATAAATAATTATTGAGATTATTCAATTGAAAAAAAAAATCAAAAAATAAATTATTTTATTTTTAGCACAAAAAACTGTTCTATATCAATTAACAAAATACCTATGAATTAAAATAATTATTATTTATCAATTAATAACAGAGTTCGAAGTTGATTCAAATTTTCCAAGGAAAAGTCGACTCGAATCCATATAAAATTCGAATTTACTTCGAGTTCTGAGTTATAAAAAATTTGATTTTTTAATTGTAAACTTCCGAAAAATGATGTTCGTGGAAAACATTTCCACAAAATATTTAATTTTATTATAGAAATGTATTCAATTCTACTAGATGTGACATTCGATTATTAATATTTTTTAACTGTAATTCTCAACTTTTCATTCATTAAACTGACAAATATTTATAATAAAATAGATTTATAAAATCAATTTCTATTAACGAATATATTTCAATTTCCATGGTTTTTAGATTTTTTAATGGTTTTATTTTAAATTTTATATCATCATTGACTCAGTGAAATTAATAGTAAAGCGTAAATTCGAATTTTCAATGAATAAACGAAAATTAAATCTAAAAAAAACATGGAAATATGAAAAATAATGTAACACAATTGTACATGACAATAAGTAAAAATTTTATCAGTGACAATAATATAAATGGCACAAAACATGTAACTCTCCATTATCTTCAGTAATTATGCTATAACAATTTTCTAAAAATGAATTAAAATAAAGAAATGACTTAAATTTAAAAAAAAATTGTTTTAATATTTATTAACTAAAATTTAATTTAAAAAAAATATGCATTAGCTGTTCAGATCATAAGATCCATAGCTGCGCATTAATATGCGTTTTAATCTAGTAAAATGTAATGTAATGCAACATACATGTATATTATGAATCTTTTTGTGTTCTTCTTTTACCATAAAGATCTGCTGATCAAATGAAAATAGATGCTATACATTTAGAAAATGTAAACAGTGCACTCGTGTTAACGATTTTCTTTTCTATTTGTTTCTCATTTTCTAATTTTCTCAAAAGATCATGAAAATAAAAAATTCATGAAAAATTTTCATTTTATGCTCGAAGAGTTTTCAGTCTGAGATCTCCTTCTGTGTGCTCGAAACGTAAAAACAAATAGTCGCGCAGCTAAAAAAGAAGATTTAATCTTCTTCTTCTTCCCAGATAGATTATTAATAAGTAGAAAATTGTAAGCGGAGTTTGGTTTTTCCTCCATATATTTTTAGTAAAAATCTTGTCGACTTAAAAATTTTATCTGATTAAATTTGAATGTCAAATTAAATTGACTAAAAAGAGTTACTACTGAAGAAAAAATTGTGGTTACATAACTTGAAAAGGATTTTTACAGCATATAATTTCTATATAGAGAAAAAAATAAAAAAAAAACAATTGAGTGTATATTATTTAAATTAAATTAATATAAATTAATTTTGCATAAGAGTTTCCTTTTTTAAATGAAAATTATTATTTTTTCATTAAAAAAAATTTAAAAACGAAATTTTAATTTTTCTTGGATATATATTTCTCATTTTTATTTTTCTCTTATTGTACCTATTTGAAGATTCAAAAAACTCGCGAAAATTTGAATGCGCGTTTGTATGTATTCATTTACAATAATTTTCATTTTTCGTCTTGAACAAATTAAAAATAAATTTTAAGAGCGTAAATATTTTTATATTTGAAATATATGAGAATTTTTGGGAGAAAAATTCTCAAAAGAAGAAAATGAAGTGCTTGAAAAAAATGCCTCTACTTTACTAGTATTGAATGTTTTCTTTTTATTGCAATGCATTACGCTATTTGTCACCTTAGAATTTTCATCATTTCATTATAATGTCATCGAACGACGTTATTTCCATTCTAAAATTATCTAAATTGTCTTTTAATTTCGATGGATTGGATCTACGAATACTCTGCTATTGCTGTTGATTAAAGTAATTGTATAATTATGATACAAAAAAAATTTGATTTGTGACGTACGTCAAATCTGAAAAGGATTTGAAAAAGTCAAGGTTTGGGGCGAGGAAACAATTTTAGAATTGTAAATATGAAGGATAGTAGGACATTTAATTATCAAAAAATTGAAGATCTTAAAACAATTTTTGATGAGTTACTCAATACTACTAAGAGATATTTTTAGAAATTATCATCTGATGCCATCAAATTTTTTTTACAATTTTAAAACTTTCATAACACATAAAAATATTCAACGCCAAGAAATCACAATGAATTTTTTTTTGTGGCATTTCAACATGCATTTTATTTTCTGGCTAATATTCATTTTTTTACCAAATTTTTAACTATACATACCTAAAATTGACTTAAACAAATTCACTACATTAAAACAATTTAAATAAATACAATTTTGTTCGAAGTTAATTCGTTTCAATTTATGTACCACATACAAATATATGTTAATGTGTAAATACTAAATTAATTCGTGCCTAGCAAAGCAACGATGGGGAAAAAAGGAAAAAATAAAAATCAGACTGCAAATATTCAACAAAATACTGTAAAATTGGAAAGTGAAAACTTTGAAAAAGATGAAAAATTTCAAATAATGGAAACACCTAAAGTGGAAGAGTTAAAAGTGGAGACAGAAATAGTTGAAACTTTAGCAGAAGAAAGTAATGAATCAAAGGAAGGAACATTAAAATCAAAGAAAAGACGTAATCGCAAAAAGAAAAGTAGGTTTCCTTAAAACGTATTTATCCATTGATGATCTATTAATAATTTCAATTATTGATCAGTATTGTTTTTGGATCAAATACCAAAAGGATACAAATAATTTAAAAATTTATTTTCTATGTGTAGATACAGCAACAGAAATAAACATTGAGGAAGCAATTGAAGAAAAAGCTGGATATGTAAATGAAAAAGAGGAAATCTTGAATCTTGCAAATGAAATGAAATCTGAATCTGCTGAAGAAAAACCATCATCAGCTGATGCATCAACAGATACGTTAAAAAAGAAACGTCGTCGAAATAGAAAGAAAAATGTTGGTAACGTGGGTGATGTTCAAGAAGAAAATGTCCAAGAAACGATTAAAAATGATGACTCAGGAGAAATCGTTATGGAAAAACCGGGAGAGGATACTTTATCTTCTCAACAAAATACTTTGAAGCGAAAGAGAAATAAAAACAAAAACAAAACTACAGTTAATCAAGAACAAAACGAAATAATTGCTGAAAAACCATTAGAAAATGAGCAGCTTCAAAAAACCGAAACCAAACGTGAGCAAAAAGAAAAAGTTGAACCACAAAGAAGAGGAAAGAAACCAAAACGTTTTGATTTAAGCTCAAAGAAAACTATATCAGATGAGTTGCAAGAACGACAAGAACGGGAGCAGAAGGAAGCTCAAGCACATATTAAAAATGAAATAGCAAAACGTGAAAAATTGTTAGAGACTATTGATTTGGTATTAGACTGTCATAAAACTGAAGTTGAGTTAGCAAAGAATCAACAAGAGTCATTAAAAGATGTCAAATTATTGAGTCAAGAGGCTGCCAAGCCTCGTTCACCAACATTAGCTTCAAAAACTTCTAAACAATCATCAAGTAAGAAATCAACACCAGCAGAAGAAGAATTGGTTAATAAAATAGAACAAGTTTTAGGAATGACAAAACTTGAAATTAAAAACGCTCAAACTCAACAAGCATACGTTAGTCGTCTTGAAGCAGAAGTGGCAAAAGTTAAACAAAGTAAGGACATTTTACTTGGAGGACAAACTAGTTCTGCTGTTCCACCTCATATCCAGAAAATGGCCAAAGAAATGCGAGATCTCACTAAAGGTGAAGTTCCAAAAACCAAGGACGAACTAATCAAAGAAATCGAATCACGAGATGCACTAATGTCAGAAATTAATAGAGTTTTAGACAATACAAAAAGTGAAATTAATAAAGTTCAGAAGCAACAAAAAATTATTCAGAATCTCGAAGTTGAATTGAACAAAATGAAAGATCAAGAAATTGTTGAGAAATTGATAGCTCTTACCGAAGAAGAAGAATCTCAAGAGCCACCTCCACCACCTAAACAATCTCCTGCCACAGCTTCACTTTTAGATGCTCTGATGGCAAATGTTGGAAAGTTAAAAGAAATCCAAGCATTAAAAGAAAAGCAGAAATCTGAGGTTAAAGTTTCTGAAAAATCGGAAGTTCAAGAAATTCCTGAAAACATTAAAGAAGCTGTTAAATTACAAGATGCAGAACTAAAAGTTGAAAATGATGCTGAAGCATTATCTGTTGCCGAAAAACCAGAAAAAGAAAAATCTAAATCACCACAAAAGGATGCAAAAAAAATTATTACTGAGAAAAAACAGTCATCACCAGAGAGTTCACCAAAAGAACAAAATAAGCATGCAAATGATCAAAAGAAACAGCCACAAAAGGTACCCCAAACAAAGTCTAAAGCTGAGGAATTAATAAGTACTGAAAATAAAAAGGATAATATTTTGGAAAAAATTAAATGTGTAAATGATAGTGTTTCCGTTAAAGAAATAAAAGAAATATTGCACGAACTTCCTGAAATAAAAGCTCCTATGGACTTACATGAATGTAAATCAAAACCGGATGACGTAAAACTTGAAGCGATTAAGCATGAAAATCCCGAATCGCCAAAAAAAGAACCCAAGAAAAGAGAACATAATAAAGATAAAGGAAAGAATGATAAAGAAGTTAAAAATATAGAAATTGAAAACCAAGAAAAAAAAATTCTAAAAACTGAAGAAAAAAATAAAGAACAAGCTCAGGGAAAGATTGAATCTCTTGATTGTAAGAATAACAAAGACGTAAAGCTAGTTATGCCAGTTGAAGTTAAACCAATTACATCATGTGAGCCAGTATCACAAGAGTTTAATATAAATGAAAATAAAAATAGTTTAAATCTGAAAGGAAATGATCAGAAGAAAAACGATAAGGAACAAAAAACTTCGCCAAAAAGCTCTCACAAAAATAAGAATCATAAGCATGAAAAGAAAGATGTCCTAAAAGGAGTTCCTGAGGTGATTCCTCTAATTCCAATCACTGTTCAAAAGCCAAGCATGGCAGAAATGTTAAAAAATGCTCCTGATCCACCACCAGATGAAATTAAAAAACAGAATGATGATGTTAAAGTTGAAGCAGCTCCTTTAGCAAGACCTGAATCAGCAATAATTGAAGTAAAACCATCTGAACAAATCAAAGAAATAATGCAGCCAATAATGAAAGAGACCACGGAAGAAAAACTGTGTAAAGAAATTGCAAAAAATTCAGATGATGAAGCTATCAAAGTTAGTTCCGAAATACAAGATGATGAAATGGTTATTGTTAATAAAGCGGAAGTTGAAGCAGAAATAAAAGAAGAAAAAGTGAATGAACAAGATTTTACCGATCCAAAAAACGTGCAAAGAGGCGGTTTTGTGTCTCCTGCTGATGCAAAAGATGCAAAGCCGCTGAAGAAAGATGATAAGCAGCAAGCGAATAAGAATAAATCACCGATAAAAACCCCGCCAAGACCAACTCTTCAAAAGGGATTAGATGGAAAAACTCCACAAAATAAAACAATAATACAAAAACCTAAATCGGAAGTCCAAGCTAAAATCAATTCAAAACCTGCAGATGCAAAGAAGCCTTCACAAGCACCAGCAAAATCACTATCACCGACTGTAGAAAAACCTCAACCCAAGTTTGAAAGTGCTAATAATGTCTCAAATGATACACCTTCCCAAAAAATTGATGTCCAAAATTCATCGCACGAAATTACACCACCCAGCACTGATAAACCAAAAGTTCCACCACGTCCCGATGTAACTAAAACTAGTAATGTAAAACCTGTACCGAGAGCAGGTAATGTAACTAATCAGACAGCTTCACCTATTAAAACTAAAACACCCTCGGTTGCTAAGGCAACTACAACTAGCACTGCCCAATCACAATCACCTACTGCCAAGCCGAAGCCAACAGTTTCACAAACACGACAATCAGCCACTTCAAAAACCCCTATCAATACTAAAAGTACTAACCAAAAGCCATTAGCTACACCACAAAAAGCAAATAGCACTAAAACAGCAACACCAAAATCTGCATCATCTATGGTAATTTGAATTCCAAAATCTCATTTAACATTCATTATGATTTCTATTTTATTAAACTGTGATTCTGATTTTAGGCTTCGGCAACTGAAACAAAATAATCTTTTAAATCATTTAGTCAACCAGCATTTAGAATAAATAAAATGGATGAAAAATCAATGAATCCCATCAAGCGTCCTATAACAACATCAAGTTCCGATAATAATACTAATCAAATGAAAGCACTTTTAACAAAAGATGGCACAATAAAAATTATTTTACCATCAACTTTGACTGGAAATTTACAACGAAATTTTTTTTCAAAAGATGTCACCGATGCAGTATCATCAAGAATTCAAAATGAAAAACCATTCATAAAAGGATACGTCTCTAACGAAAATTTTGGAAGTAGTGATGATCAATATTCAGAGTATAAAATAACGCCACGTCAAATATTCTGTGCATCAATTTGTCAAGTATGTACATAATTTTGCGTAATTATGGGTCACTGGATTGACTCAATCAATTTTCCTAGGTCTGTAAAGTTAATTTGAGTCGATATTTTCTGTGCAATCAATGCAAAATGATTGCATACTGTAAGGAAGACCACATGAAGATTGATTACCTTAATCATAAAGGTTTATGTATGGCTATTCAATTAATAGCCAAACGAAGAGGTGATTTTTTTTTATTCAATAATTTGATCATTTATTTCAATAATTAACTATGATTAATCTCATCAGGAGGTCATGTCTACAATATGGCAAAACATCTCTCAAGAATGGAATTCAGAAATCTTCGGCTGCATACAATATATTTATGTGAACAATTTTTAAATCGATCACTACTCACGTTTGAGCGAGAAGTTTTTCTTTTTCCTAGACTCTGTTATTACAACCAATGTCGAGAGTGGAGATCTAATTTATTGAGTGATTGTGGAAAATGTGGACAAGTAATTAAATTACTATATCAATATGAAATGATTTTAAAATTAAAAATTGACTTAACTATTTTTATTAGATTTCATTTTGTTCACTACATCCTTTAAATGATAGTCACAAATTAATATGTAATTCTTACGCACTATTCAAAAGAATTGTATTGCACGAAAAATCATACGGAAAAATTAACATAGCACTTCCACAAAAAGTTTTAAAAAAGATTCCAATTTTGACTGATAATGTTCAAGATATCATGCAGTTATTATATAAAAATGTGACTGCATTTGAAGATGAATGCATAAATGCTGCATTAATGCAAATCGTCACAGCACCTTTAACAACATTTTATTCAATTCAAAAAGTAGGAATTGAATTTTCGGAAAGATTAATCATTCATTTTGTTGGTATAGTTATCTTAAAATATGGCACAAGATATAGTTTTTACTAATAGTAGATTATTTTATCATTAGGTGCAGAATTAAAATTTGAAGCTGACCGACTTGAAAAATGGGAATCGCTATTCCTTCATCTTGCACATGGTGTGACTGATTTGCAGATAATGTTCATTGGATCTGAATTAAATTTTGAAAACCTTCCGGTGGAAATTATATCTCGAACAAGGTATTTACAGTTTTTATATTAAATCTTGTTATAATTTAAAATTAAAAATAACTTTTTTTAGAGTATGTAAAATATGTCGTCAAAATTGCTGTGGTATAAGATTCGATTTTCAATGCAAAAAATTCTATCATGATTACTGTGAAAGTTCGGCATTTGTTAAACCTGACTTTGTATGCTTCTTTAATCCTGCCTTACACCGTTCAGGATTTTGTGGATTTGATACGTGGCCAATGACGATTGAAGCAGCTTTAAAAACTGGTTCACCTCTTCTAGTAACTTCGACTACTGAGAATGAATGTTATTTAGATTTAGACAGAATTAAAAAAGTCACAAATAATGATGTTGAAATTTTAATACCACCTTTAAAGAATCCTTACGCTAGTACACGACCTGAAAGAAACTTTGCATCCGATGATGAAGATCCAATCATGTTCAAAAATAATTATTTATTTGCCATCGCTAAAACACATGATTTAATTGATCTTTAAATTTTCCCTCCCTGATTTTTCATCCATAAACCCGGTTTGATATTTTTCCTCAGCATTTTATGTTTTGTGTGATATCCATTTTTGGTTGAAGTTTGAAAATAAAGCAAGTAAAAAATGACTTTTAAGAATTTTAAATTTCAAAAATTATATTATTTCTTTATTTTTTTACTGCTATGATTTATTAAATAAACCTACACCATATAATAAATTTCTCCTGGAAAAATGTAGTGTTATGAACGGTGATTTTTTTGTAGGAAAAGTTCTAAGTAAATAATTTTCTCCGCTTCTTACATTTGGATTATGAGAAACATTGAAACTCTCGACATTTAGATCTTCACATAATTTTGAAAAGTCCCACAACTTAAGTTTACAATCAAGTGCACCTGACGCTAAAATAGTTCCATCACGACTAAAGCATAGCGAATGAATTGTCGATGTATGACCATCTAGACTTGCGACTAAATGTCCATGTTCCAAGTCCCAAACATTTATTACTTTATCACTTGATCCACTGGCTAAATACCGTCCGCATTTTGAAAAAACAAGGGAATAGATAGCTCCTTTATGGCCTGTCATTAATCGTACGTGACTGCCACCCGATAAAACATCCCATAATCGAACAGTTCTATCAGATGATCCAGTAGCAATGTAATTTGAATTTGGATGAAATGTGCAAACATCAACATCAGATAAATGACCCGCAAAAATCCTTAATGGGTGTGGAGAATCTGTAGCCCAAACGCGAGCAGTCTTGTCATGGGAACAACTGACAAAATAGTACCCATGTGGTGAGAATTTTACATCCCAAACTGGATTTAAATGGCCTTTGTATACTACAAGACATGTCCATGTCTGGAGCGACCACAATCTTATCGTACAATCCTCAGAACAAGAAAGTAAAAGAGATCGATCGAATGTAAATGAACAATTATACACTGGACCGGCATGTCCTAACAACATTTTTGATGTTTCTGCTTTTCTTTCATCCAACATTCTAACAAGTATATCATCGACTTCGGTATCAATTTCCTTTAATTGTTCAGCAGATTTTAATTCATTTAACTTTGCGGGTGTCATAGTCCAAACTTTAATTGTAGCATCAGAGAAACCAATTGCAATTAAAGAAGAGTCTTCAGCAATTTCAGCACATGTTACTGTATGCAAAGAATTCAGCAATGTATAATAACAAACAGAAGGCAAAGAATCTGGCCCTAGACTTACGCGTTTTTGTGTCTCACGGAAAACTTTAATTTTTTCATTTATGTCAATCTCACGTAATTGAGGTAAATAGACTCTATCTGATAATGGAGCATTTGGATCCGACCTTCCTTTCTTTCCAAACAATATATCCTTCTTTATTTTCTTCTTTTTTGGACGTTCCGTATCAAAATCATTTTCATCTTCATCTTCTGGCAAAGGCGTCTGTGTCATTATTAGCTGATAATCAGGCTCTTTTAATAATCCATGATAAACTTGTATTCTATTGTCTTGTCTTCTAGCTTCACCCAACAAAGAACCAGCAGTTGCTTCACATTGTTTTTTATTTCTAGCCATTCCTTCATATAGATCAAAATACAAATGCTCATTGATTATATTCATAACGATACTAATTTTCTTCTCTTGGAGATGCCGTTTAAGCAGTGACAATGTGTCGCGAGAAATACGAATTATGAATTCATTGGATCTAAAAGTATCAGCTAAATCATTTCCACGCATCTGACTTCTTTTTGTAATCATAGACAATCTTTTAATGTCATCTTGATAGTAATATTCTTGTTCCGGACCAAACTTTTCCATAAATTCTTTTGCTTGACATTCATGGCCATTATAAACAAGTTCAATATACATATGAACGAATACAGGATATAAAATCATATTCAGTTCAAACTAAAAAAAAATACTCTTGAAATACCTTTGCACTAACCAAACTTAATGAAAACATACTTTAAATGTATCCAGTGAAGAATCAACAAATTTTCGTAATTCATAATAACAAGAATTATAAACATCTGGATCTCCTCCGCTCTCATAAGTCTGCAAAACGCTATCTGATGCATCATGTGTGAAACTTTCAGGTATATCATAAAGATTTGCTTCTTGTTTTAAAATATTCTCTGTGTCCTTAAAAATTATTTAACAACGTTTTCATGTTAATACATACACTGACTTTATATATCATAAACTACCTTCAAATTGTACTTTTTCAATACTTGTATTACAGCCAAAATATCATTTTTATTAGTTACACTCATTTTTATACAAAAATATTAATTAAGAACTAGGTTGAAATTTTCCTTTGTTTTAAGTTGAAGCGGGAAAAACGAGGTACACAATTGAAGCAAAACTTTCCCTTTTAACATGTAGTTTAAAAAAATCGTTATAAATCAGTCGTATTCTTTTTTTCTTTTTTTAAGCATTAAATTATGAGTAGATGGATACTTTAAAAATCGAGGGGATTTTGGACTTGATAATCTATCGGTATTTCGATGTGTTGATGGAGATTCGACTTTCTTATTTTCATCCATGTTGATTTGAATGTTTTTATTCTCTGCTGTATTATGTTCTCTAGTTACGAATTTTTGATTACTATTACGTGATTTAAGAACATCGATGGCTTCCTGCTTGATTCTTACTTGACTCATATCTACTTTATCATTATAAACCATGCAAAAGTCACCAATTTTAACAATATTACCCTTATTATATTTGTAAATTGTTAATTCCGATTTAAATATCAGTGTATAACATTTTGTCATGTAAATTATATCGCCGGCTTTCAAAAAAGATACACGTTTGTCGAATAAAGCACCTTATAAAAAATGCAATGAAAATTGACGAATTAAGTACCTAGTGAATTAATGAAAATTTTATTCTTTGCTTACAACAAATTTTTGCTGTTTTATCAGCGATGATTAATCTATAAATGTCTTTTTTATTTGAGAGAATTTTTGGAGGTTCTATTTCTAGAATGATAGCACGAATGTTTAAATTATGCATATCGACTTTTAAGTCTATTATTTTATTATAATTAACAAAATTTTCCATTTTTCTCTGAATTTTAATTTTTTTTTTCTTTGAAACGAAGATGATAATTTCAAAAAATGTTTTGTTAAAACAAGCTATACAGATCTTAATAAATTTATAAATTAAAATTAACATGTTATCGAGTAATTTGATTGGAAATTATAAATTTGTGCTGTTTGTGGATAATTTCGGAATAGATCCGAACTGGAAGACAATATTAACAAACCTATTAGAAGAACAAAATCAGAACTACAAATTTTACAATGAGTTTGAGAATATTTTAGAGAAAAGCTGTATCATTTTAGGATCACTTTCGGAACTTGAACTTAAGTATTCAAGTCATATCTATGAAAATATTTTTAGAAAAATTCAAGAATTAAAATCCAGTGAAAATGTTTTGCAAATATTCGGATGGATCAGTAGCAAGAATGTTCAGAATAAAATTCTTTTGTCATTTTTGGAGCATATGAGCAACTTGACAGTCACAATTAATAATAGTCAGCATATGACAATTGTTTCAAAAAATAAATCAGGCATTATAAGATCAAGAGAATACGTCCATGAGTTATCATTAGGAAAAACGTCTATTAAAGAGTATAAAAAAGAAAATATTCAATTGATAGCACCGGAGGTGAATGTGGAAAATATGGGAACCTTCAAGATTGGTCAAAAAGCTGATGAACTTGAAGCAAAACGAAGCCTAAAACTTCCATTTGAAATAATGTGAGCATTAGATACATATTAAATTAAAAAACAGTATTGATTAAACCAATTTTAAATTTATATTTTTTTTCTATTTAGTGATCTTCCAAATAAAACTGCAAATGTCAAGCAAGAAGGGAAAATAATTTATACACCTGATATTACCGACGATTTTGATGAAGAAGATGATCCAGATAATGATTTACAATTTTAAATTTACTGTCATTTAGTCATCAATAATATCAATAAATGTTTTTTTATTCCGTTCAGAGAAAAAGAAAACATAAATACATGAATTAGACATATTGTACTATTGAAGAATTTATAAATACAGAATAGTGATAAATGCAATGTATTTTGAATGTCTTTTTTGATTTTTCAAAAAACATTCAATGATTATGAAAAAAAAGTGGCCTTGTCGATTGGAAGTACCTATCTACCACAAGAAAAAATAGATCGTTACTCGAAGAAATTTATGTATTTTTCTACTGTTCAATGGCACTTAAATTGAATGAAAACGGATCTGATATGGGCATGAAATTTAATGCTTCAAGTACAAAACGACGATTGAAAATGTACATAGATATAAATATTGCAACAGTTTGATTGATTTTACGTACATATCTAACAGGAATTGTAAAATGATAATTTTAATTCATATCGCTATGATGACGAACCATCAAAATTTCCATAATCTGTTAATAATTCACTTTTGGGATCAGGTGACATTGAGCTCCAGAGTGATTTTTTACATTCATTAAATTTAACAATGTTTTTTGATGTTAGATAACTAGGGCCAAAATTACCCAAATATGTTCCTATTATATCCCGTATATTTTTCTGATTGTAGGATATGCATGTGTCTTTTATTAAATAAAAATTTGCTATCAGTTTATCTAAGTGATGACTTGAATTTAAATCTTTGGTCATTGTGTTGTTAAAACTCGGAATCACGAGAAATTTTGTAAGTCCAATGAGTGACTTCTTCTGCAGAAGTTTGACTGTCCAAATGCCACTCATTAGAGGATGCTTTAAATTGGATTTTGAGAAATTAATTGATGTCACTGTAATGTCTTCTATAGTTATTTCTCCAATATCCTCAACTTTATTATCAGGATTTGTCCAAACGACAGTTAATGTAATTGTTGAATTTTCAACTTGCGATGTACTAGATAGTTTCATAATCAAACATGGTTCAGAAACTTGAGTGATAATTCTTGGAAAATTTCTTGATATTTGCTCCTAAAATGATTTTAAAATGTTTGATTAGGAAATTTCAAAAAAATAATTTTTTTTTTTTTACTTTTTGATCGAAATCCGTGCTAACATCTAATTGCATAATCTTTTTTGCGATTTTGTTCGATTTTGAAACTTGCGCGTGTTGATTATTTGGACGGCACCATGTTTCAACCTCTAAAGTAATATTCTCATTAAATTTTGCTTCATGTCTTATAAGAAATCCTTTATAAACATCTAAATCAAAATAGTCAGTAATCTCAAGTACATTTCCAGGCTCGTAAAATTGTTGAACTAAATTTGATTTGGAATTAATTCGTATCAAACTATTTGCAAGTAATAAAATTGCTTCATTTGACGGGGAGCTTTTGTCTTTAAAATGATAAAGACTTTGCCAATAGCTATTTAAATTTAAGTAGCCGTCAATATAGGGTCCAAAAAGCCATTCCTCTAAAATTTAAGACATACAATTATAAATTCTAAATAAAAAAAAAGACAATGCATTATTAGATACCTAATTGTAATATCACAAGTTGGTTTACAACCGGTTCGAATTTTCGTCCAAAAAACAATTGTTTTGCTTCAGTTGCTTGCAATCGAATCCAGTCTTCAGGTTTAAAATCGTTTGGAGAACATCCACACCAATCGCAAATATGTCTGTATTGACATTTGCATCCTAATTTTCGCTTCCAATTAGTTATATGAAGATTATTGTCAATGTACGAATCACAAAAGATTGAGTTCCTAATAGCTGTATGAAAAAACGATTCAGCAGGAAGTAAAGTAAATCGAAAAATTTTGAGTAAGCCTTCAACGAGCTCGTCTTTTTCTTCTGCCGTTACATATTCTACAAATTTCCTTGATAAGCATATCCAATCACTTCCGCCATCAATTTGGATGCCAAGAGGCAATGAACGGTCCCCTATACGCCACATGTGAGTATCACACTCTACAAAGGTTTTGTCTAGTCCTTGCTTTTGAATGAATCTTTGAGCTTCTCTACCATGCGATTTTACAAAATTCTTATTTTTATTTGCTGTTAAGAATTCAGTTAATTTATCTATAGTTTTTATAGGAAAATCACTTTCACTTAGATTTAATACAAAATCCCACTTCCAATCAGATTCCAATAAGTCAGCCATACAGCTTAGTAGCATTTCTAATAATGACGCGCCTCCCCAAATAGTTGCCAATCGTTTTCTTGAAAGACGAATGTTTTGAAATGCTGTCTCTAATGATAATAATTCTCGATAAAGATAATCTTGACGCTAAAAATAAGCATAATATAGGAATTATAAGGATTATATGCAATGAATAATTTACTGTTATTCATACCGTATCAACATGAATATAATAGAAATGATCAACACTATAAATTGACTTAATTAAACGATAAACTTGTCTCAACGCTCGTCCATTTAGAGTTAATAAAAACACAATCTTTGCTCTTCTCTCTGCAATTTTCGGCTGAGTTTCGGCTACTTGCGGTGAAAACTCTGGAAGAATAATGAGGATTAATAAAATGTCATCGTAAAATGTGAATTAAATAGCTTACTTGCAATTCCAGTTTCATATACATTCATTGTAAAATATCCACCACAAATTGTCTTTTCTGCCGGACATTTCATGTTGCAGCTTGAATCAGGAAGTTTATGTTTAATATCTGGTTCAGTATTTCCACAAAAGCATTCTGTTGAATATTGCACACCAGCAAAAAGATATCCAGATTGAAGGCATGTCTGAATGCATTTTTTGGCCGAATTAGATTCTTTAAAATTGGAATATAATTTGGATAAAAGACGATTCTTTTTATTATCTTTAAAACAACCAATTGAACGATTCGCAATATAATTGCCGCTAGGACATGAATTTGGAAGTGTATTAGGATAAAATGTATTAGTCTTTATAGCGCATGCCACATCTATAATGTGCTCTTTACACGGTTGTGTTTTCGCTCGCTGAACTGCTGATAGAACTTCCTTATCTTTTAAAATATCACATTTTGGTTTAAATTTCAATTCGCTGAGTAATGTTGCTAATGTTTTCTCTTTATCATTTTTAAGTGCGCTGGTTTCTTGATGCTGTATATTTGAATTAATTATATCCTCATCATCATTTAATGATGATTTTATATCGTTTATACTTTGGAATCTGTCCTTAAGAATATTAATTTTTTCTACAAACAACTTATTGCCTGATTCGATTGGAATTTTAATTGATTTATATGCGAGAAACACTTGAATTAATAATATGACAATTCCAAGTAGAAATAACAATTTATAGCGACGAACTAATATAAAAAACATAGTTAAATGAAGCGTAGATCGTCAAAAATGATTAGTGATTATTCAATAGCCTTTTAGTTTCGTTTAATTTTATCATTTGACTAATTTAAGAACTTTATTCAGTATTCTCAATTTTTTCCTTCTTTAACATAATATCTGCTTATCAAACTCCTTTATCTCAATAGAATCTGTCACGCCTTTGTGATTTAGCACAAAACCGTATATGCTAAATCACTAAAACTTGTCAATTTTTAACATTTTTTTAAAATAAATTATCATCCTCCTGCCTAATTAAATTTTTGTTTTCTTTAAAAACTAGCGTAAAGCCCTTTAGATTTGAATTTTATGAAAACGTTAGAAAAAAGCTGCGCACAAGCAAAATTTATTTTTTTTTGTTCACATGATAAATTAAACGGTTTATGTTAAAATATTTTTCCTTACATATGTATAATCATGTATTGTCATAAAAGAAGCGAGGGTAACAAACATATTGCAAAACGTGTGCTGTTTTAACATCTTTAACCTATAAAAGGCCACAAGATGTGTTGATATTAAAATTAATTGCCTTTATGAATTAATGGGACAGAAGTATGTTCGATTTCATAGAAAATACTTTTATTCTCCATTTGTTTCATTAAATACAATAAAAAAATGAAGAACCATAACGCACCCAACTAAGAAAGAATTTTCCACTCAAATAGTTTTTAATGATCTAACCGATTGTAATGAAATTCTAATGAAAATTAAATAAAGAAGAGAAAAGAACTACCGAAAAAAGAAATAACACAAAAGAAAACGCCAGCATATACAAAAAGAAGACTCTTATAAAGGATGAGGTTTTGAAATTGCACAGTTTCGACAGTTAATCATTCACGCAAAAATAATGCACTTATAAACAATGCCGAAAAGAAAAAAAAAGATAAAAGAATCGAAAACAATTGGTCTCAACATTTTTTAAATCTGTGAAAATAACAAAATAAAAATGTTGGATACATGAAAAATCTCATAATCTTAAAACCGAAAATAAATGGTTGTCTAATTCCAAATTTATAACCGTAATAATGTGATTTTGAGAAATTAATTTTCAAAAGAGGCACGAAGGATGACAAAAAGCGAAAGAAAGGCAAAATATGTGAAGTTCTTTAATATCAATTCAAGCATTTAGGACCTTCTTGTATTGCACATATAAAACGCATAAGTCGCATCTAACAATCTTAAACCGATTTAAAAGTCTTAAAATCTTCTTATGGTAACATAAATAGAAAGTAAACAAAATAACATAAAACATTCCTTTTAGGAAAATTTGTTAAAAATATAAATTCTAATTAATATTTGTTAGAAATTAAATTTTTTTTTCGATTATGTAATTAAAAATTAATGCGCTTTAAGTTTGCTTTTGGTTGAATTTTATACTTTTTTATAACAAAAGGATCCACAAAAGAAGACAATTTTTCTTAATATTAAACAGAAACAATCGGCATCGTCGTCCTATAGATATCCCACTGAGTATATGTGCCTTCATTGCTTGTAATTGTCTGCATTAGATGGACCTTTGGTGCTATTGTTTGAGTCAAAAAATAATAATTTTCTTTAAATTTCAAATAAATTGAAATTCTTAACAATATATACGGAATCGATTCTTTTTGAGACCAAAGTATCTTTTTGCAAAATTCTTATTTACACATTGAACAAAAGGTGGCAATAAATCACAAAATTCTCTCATTTTCTCTTTCTTTTAAATAACACCTTGACTACCCTTTTTCAACAATTTATTTTCTACTTCTTCTCATTTTCAGCTTTTATAATGGCTCATAAAATGGACCTTTTCGGAATAACAAATTTTACCAGATTGACTTCTGCTAAAATCATTGTTTTACATTCTCAAGAGGATCCTTTCATACATTCGGCAATCTGCATAAAAGCTGATTTTTTTGTTCAATTAGAAGAAACTTGTAATTTGTACACTTTATTATTCATACCTATAAACCATGAAATTTATATCCATCGTATGTTAATAAATCTATATGACGATTGTTCACAAGATTGTACATTAACTCATACTAAATTAAGGAATGTGGATGGTATAGCAAATCAATGATCTTCTAGTAAGAAGATAATTTGATACGCGAATTTCTCAATATCTTTAGTTATCTATATACATATAGTGGTTTTATTAGATAGGTAAGATGTTTAATATGCAGATGGATTTATAAATTAATACCGAAAAATAACAATATGTAAGAAATTAATTTTCATAATTTACTCGTTTAAATCTATCTATATATAGCTATATGATCTCAAGAAATTTTAGTTTTAGTTACTTAATACAAATAAATAAATGGACAAATGACAAATTGTATGTGTAATTCCTTTTTAATATCCAGTTATAGATTTTCGTTTTATTTTATTCCAACATCATCCATTGTTAATAAATTGAAAAATTAAAAAAAAAGAAATCGGATGCTATGTGTCGGAAGATTATAAATTAAAAAGGAGGCTTTACATTCATTGTGCATATAGGTATGACATCAGAAAAAATATGATTAATTGTAATTTTTGAAGAATTTCAAGAATTACCTATTCCAAAATGCTTACTTGCTAGTTTTAATCTCATTTGTGCTCGATTAATGATTGATCGAAAATTAATTGCTGTAATAGAATTTTTCACATCTCGTACGTGGGCTATGAGAAAAAAAATCACGAAATTTAATGACTTTTAAATTGTATTTCAGTAAAAATAAAATGAAATAGAATTCATGGTAGATCACGAGTGTGAAATTTTCAATTTGGTATTGTCGTGAGTTAAATCATTTAAGATCAAATGACCAAAATTAAATAAAATTGTATTGAATAATTCTTGAAATCGTGAAAATATTTTTTTTTTTACTTTATTGTTCTCACAAGTTTATTATTTTAGGGACTAAATCAAAATAAACGATGATCTTTAAAAATCTCTCATATTCTATTTAATAATATTCTGTCAAGATTTTGATAATATGAGAAGTTTTATTTTACCGAAATCAATTTTTTTGATTATAAATTGGCAATCTCCAGATGGTTTTTTTAAAATTTTCGACTTCATATCAATTTTTTTCATAATCAGACTTTTCTGTTTTGATTTTTTTTTTTACTTACGAAGCTTAAAAATTAAATTTTAGTAATTCCGAGAAACTTTTTCTGTGGAAATCCTTAATATGAATGGTATTATTTATGAAAAATTCTTATTTGTATTTTTTTTATATCAGTAATATGAAAAATAACAAATAATAAAACTGATACGAAATTGGAAAAAGAATATTAAAATTGCAATCGAAACATTTTTGGATTTTAATTTTTGAAGTTTTTAAACATTTTAAAATTGGACGTTTTAGTTTTAAAAACTAATCTGAACTGTATTTTTAAATTTCGAAAAGAATTAAACTTTTTTAGTTCCAAAAAAATGTTATGTTTAAATCAAATATTATTTAGTTTCAAATACCAAGTTTTAGAAATTTTAAGATAAAAGTTCTTTTATACTGCTATTTTAGTTTTGGCATCCCACGTTGATATCAAATGACAAAATTTTTCATTCACCTTCTTGGATTACAAACTCCTTAAAATATCTTAACAATCACTAACTATAGTGGAAAAAGTTTAATGAAAGAACCGTATTATTATAAAAGGATAAGAAAAAAAGGACCATTCATTCATAAATAACAAAGGTGTATTATCGAGGTGATTTATTAAATGACCGTTTCGTTGTTATTACTTCGCGCCCCATAATTCATATCGATAGGTGGTAATATAATCAATATGAAAACTTTAAAAATGCCCATTTCTTTTGAATACTGCAATTCTAAAAATACACTAGAAATTCATACGATTCATTATTTTTGAGTAGAAAAAGAAACAATTAAATTGAAATTATCTGTGTTAAATTCAATAAATAGATTTGATGAGAAAATTACCTGAGAAATTAATAGAATGAAACGTAGCGAATGATTTCTTCGCTCCCTCATTCTTTTTATTTTTAGTCAGTGGCAATTTCTGAACGATGTGCTTAACTTATTTCATCGGAAATTCTACGGATAGATGTATCATTTCGTTGCGCCTCCAAAAACGATTAATGACCAATTTACTGCTATGATTTTATACTCTTAAAATAAAAAATTATTTATTTCTTAAAAGGACAAGACTTTAATGATGGCAAAGGCACAGTTTTTGATATTCTTTTTGTAGAAAGCCCGAAAATTATGAGATTCCTTTAAAACGGACCTTAAAGAATAAGTCAAGAAATACCAATATAAACCGTCTCGAAATAATAAAACCAGAGACCCAAAACGATGGATACATATATTGAGCCGTGAGAATTGCACCTGCCGTTAATTTATTAAGAACAATTTCAACCTTTATTTTTTTTACTGTTTCTTATTCTCTTTTCTCATTTTATGCATTTGCGTATTTTTTTTTTTTTGTAATCTCAACCACGTTTCACGAGTAGCCAAAAACAAAAGTTGCAAAGAGAAAAATAAATGTTTAAAAATTTGTGAGCTTCAACAATATAAACACAAATAAATTTGAGAGGATCGTCATATTTCGTTCCCATCAAACGCTCACTGAAAGAGCAAACAAGTTTACCTGAAGATCATTTTTATGAGAAGAAGAGAAAAATGAGAAAATATAAGGTTTTTATTGTTAAAGCCTGTAACAATATATACTGTGTTCTTCGTTTCCGTTCTGTTTAGTCTCATACTTACCTTCAACGTGTTAACATCACAAAAAGAGAAAAACGAACAAGAATAAAATATATACGTAAAGTTGAAAGTCATAATAGTTTTCCAATAAATTGAAGATGAAAAAATATAAATAAAAAAATATATAAAGATAATTTTATGTGAAAATTCAAATGTAAACGATATAAAAAACGCTTTTATTTTGCGTTCCTATTTGAAAGTGCCTAATCTAAAACCAATAAAAAAATCAAAAAAGTTGAATTTATAATAAGCTACATGTTGAGACTATAACAAAGAAAAGAAAAGAAAACCAACATTTTACGGTGAAATAAAAAAGTGAAAAATTATTAAAAATTATAATTTACGGTCGCTAGACAGGCGAGAGTAGAACTTAAATTAATTAAGTTAATTGGGTAAAATGGAACGTATCGTCATAAAGAGCTTAGTGTTATTGACTCTAACAAATTTAGCTATTGGATTGGCCTTATGTCCTGCTGGTTGTTCTTGTGAAGATGAAAGATTATTAGTTCGTTGCCAAGAGGGCAATAATCTTGATATTTTACCCATTACTTTAAATCCAGCCACAGAACGTTTAATCATCAAATTCAACTCAATTAGGATAATCGATTCATCTATTCAGTTCTATAGTGAACTAAGAATGTGCGATCTCAGCAATAACGAAATTTATTTGACTGAAGATAAAGTTTTCATCTATCAAAATAAACTCCTGCAGCTTCATTTGAATAACAACAAAATTAGTGATATAAATAATAATACATTTAAAGGCCTCGTAAGACTTGAGACTTTAAATTTACGCGGCAATTACATTATGGAATTGAGAAATGGCGTCTTTGCGACAACACCAAACATTGAATATTTGAATTTGGGACAAAATAGAATAGCCACAATCGAACCCGAAGCATTCGATGGTTTAAAGAATTTAAAGTCATTATACTTGGACGACAATATCTTGACATCAATTCCAAATTTTGCCTTTAAAAATATTCCATATCTTGCTGAGCTCTTTATTGGTATGAATTCACTTAACTCGCTGGAGAATGACGCATTCAGAAATTTAATAAATTTAGCGGCTCTCGATGTTCATGGCTCTCTTCTAACAAACATTTCGCATGCTGCTTTTTATCGTTTGAGAAATTTGAAATCACTGGATATATCAGATAATTCGTTAACAAAAATTCCTACTGCCGCATTGAGTAGTCTTCAACGACTTGAATCGCTCAAAATTGGACAAAATGATTTTGAAGTAATTGGTGAAGGATCATTTTTCGGTCTTTCATTTCTGAGAAAAATTGATATTTCCGGCAATAAGATCTTAAAACAAATTCAACCTGGTGCTTTTGCAGCAAATCCAAATCTAGAAACGATCACCATTTCATCAAATAAGTTATTGATTGACATTCATGATGGCGTTTTCAGTGATTTGCCAAACATCAAAAATGTTGATTTACGAAATAATGCTTTTGAGACTATTCGTGAACAATTATTGCCCTGGAAATCATTAAAGTCTTTTGAGCTTGCCGATAATCCAATTAGCTGTGATTGTGAATTAAAATGGCTTCATACAATTTTGACGAAGGATATAAAAAGCAATTATGATATAATTTGCTCATCACCAGCACAATTTTATGAACAACGACTTCAAGATATTCCAAATGAAGCTCTTGGATGCAGTAACGGTGGATCACCAATTGTAACATATATAATATTTATTCTTATGATCGGTATTGTGACAGCAATAGTAGTTTACAAGAATCGTCACTTTATTACTCATAAATTCAAAGGCAAATCACAATTCATTAACAACGATGCCGACTGTAGTTTTGAGCAGCATCACATCTATGAAGAGATTTCGGTAAAGCATAATGAAAACATGAGCAATCTTATGCATTACAATAATACAGTGAACAGTAATATTTATAGTTTCGGATGCCCCTATCCACTTCAGCAAGCTGTCACTCAACCACCAATTTATTTACCAACGGGACTTTATGACGAACGAAAAATTGTTCCACTCTATACTACTCATCAATTGAGTTCGTAGACACGCTTTTAACTACATTATCATTACTGGTGTATGACCAATTGAATGGCATTGATTTGTGAAATCATTAAACTTCAATGATAGTATAGAAGAGGAAATGCTTTTTCGTTTCTCATAAATATATCGCTTATTGAATCATTTTCTAGTCCCAAATGAGTTTAAACTAATTAGTTCTTTGTATTAACTAAAAAAATAAGAAAAGTTATGTTTTATTTATGGTAATTATAAGAAAATTTTTTACGAGTTTTTTTTCCTTCTTTTACATCTTATTTTTGCTCTAATTTTAATGTTACTAGAGCTTTTGATGAGCCATACCTAAGCTAATTAAAATATGCTTGCTAATGCTCTACATTTCTTTCATAAAAAAAGAAGAAAAAGAAGAAATCTCGTTAAGTAAAATAAAGAAAAAACAAAATTGGAAGGAAAGAAATAAAAATTTTAATGAAAATGTAAGAGTTTATTGTACAAATTAGGTCATAAGTTAAGAAAAAAAAAGAATTTAATAAATCATTAAGACTATGAATGTTTTGAAGACTAAAATATTTGGTTTTTACTTGAAGTCATAATTTTCTGATCTAAAGAAATGAAATTCTCATTACAGCATCCAGCATTAACGACCAAAAAATAATTTCGATTGATTTTTTCTTCTCTTTTCGTTCATAAGATTTGGTGCCCACCTAGAATTGTTCATGTTCATCATCTTGATCATTTCATATACGTATAAATGATTACAATGCAGGTTTACAATCAAGTTCGTGGCTGCCACAGTAATTATTCAGAACCATACCATGATGTTATGTTGTCAGTTTACTCTTAATTTTGTTATTTTTACTCCCTTCTTCCAACATTCCTTTTCTTTCAATTTTATTTGTGAGGGCGATGATGTCGCTCGTGATGAAAGTTCTTTTTCGTGTTCTCAGTTCATACACATTGTGTTTGATATGAAACCACACAATCAATATTAAACGAAAGAGAACGATTTTCATGAACGCGCTTTTCAGCAATCTACTGAGGTTTATTTTCATTTTGTCACATAGTTTACACACATTTTAATCTCTTTTTTGAAGTCCAGCTGCAAAAATATCCTATTCTTTTATATCAATTGAAATATATAGCTTATTTACTTTTAACACTGAACCATTTTTAGAATGAAAGGTTTAATATTTTATTCCTAGAACATCATTGACAATAGCCGATGAAATCGCAAAATATTAATTTTCCAATACTTTCGGTTAATGATTATTAGGACTAACAGACAATGAATAGCGAACACATTACATGGTATTGTGTCGTGGAACAATTAGGAAATGTGTTGAATAAAAATTTATGCAGCACTGCATTTGATCCTTCACAAGTCAACCAACCAGCATACATTTTTCATATAATAAATTGTTGTTATTACAACCGGCATTGATGCACTGCTAAAGATGAGGAGAGAACGAAAAAAAAATAATAAAATTGCTTGCAGGCTTAAAAGGTGATTCCAGTTCTTTTCATTATAAATAAATTTCCATTTTTTACCATAACTCTATCCATAGCATAAAATTTGAACTTATAAAAATTGTAATCGCTTTTTTTTTACCAAGAACTAAAGTTGAATACATGAATGCGAGAGAGAATGGAAAAAATAGGAATATTTAATGCATTTTTCTTGTAAAAGGCAAAATAATATCAATCTTCACATCTTCCTTTTTGTGGCCTCTTCTTATTTGCAGGTGAATTCAAAATATATACAAACACAATAAAGAAATAAAATCTTCTCAAAATTATCTCTCATTTCGTTCTTCCAATACCTTAAAATTAAAAAAATAAAATAAAATCGTTGCACCGGGCAGGTGTAAAAGTTTAATGAGAAGTTTTTGTATGATGTTTTTCGATTTTTAGTCTTCTTAAAATTATTTATTCTAATTCCACAAAAAGTGAAAGGATATACACTAAGATGGATAGAAAAATATAGGTATGTATTGATGAATCAATCCTTTTGACAAATGCGACTGCACTGTAAAATTTCGTTTGGTTAAAATTCTTTTGTTGTCTGTATTCCTTTTCACTCTTTTATCTGTCTTTTATGTTTTGAAAAAAAAACAACAATATAAAGGCATAGAGAAATGAAAAAACACATTTCGATAAAGAGTGAAATTCTATGGCTATTGAATGGATAAAAGGATGTGAAAATGAGGGATTAACTCTTTTGTTCCGATAAATTTCTCAGCTAAAGAATTTCTCTAGGTATTTACTTTCGGACTTAGCTTTAATGAAGCTGTCAAAAATGTGTGTAGAATATGATGAGCATAAAATTTATTTAAAAATTAATTATTATTTTTTTTTACTTTACTTTATAATCAGAATTGGGTTCGTCTTGGTAATTTTAATATGTTGGAAATGGTCTTATCTCTTAACTTTAATAGAAAATAAAGAATGCTTGCTGACCGTTATCTAGTATTTTGGTTTTGATTATCTAATATTTTAAGAAAAATGAGGATATAAAATGAAAACAAAACCCCTGCATATATAGTTTACAGTTCTCAGACTTTTTGAAATCTATTACACGCTGTGCTTGCTTGCATCTCAGTAGGTAATCTTACTTTTCTGTAGCTCCATAGTATTTTTTGTATTTTGCAAACAAATTTTTGCCTTTTCATTCTTTTTTTTTCCTAATTTTTCTCTTTTATTCATTTCATTTCATTTCGTCCATAAATTTTGTGAAGCTTGATTTCATTTTATTTTACTGATGCACCTTTCGACCATAAATATTACCTTTATGATACCCTAAAGCATGGGGAATCTACAAATCATTATTTTGCAGAAATTAATGTGCTAAGATTAACTATATAGTTTCTTTTTGCTCATAGACTCATTTTAAATCTACTTTTTTTCAGTCATATATATCTACTTAAAAAAAACATTATGATAATTAAAATACTTATTCATATTACTCTCATGATGTACTGAATAAAAGTCTGCAAAATTTGGATATCATTTCTTAACATACAAAGAACTTTGTTACTGTGATTGAGTATGCTCGGACTTTGGAGCTATCATAGATTAAAAAAAAAGAAATTATATCATGCAAAAAATAATTATGAAGGAAGAATTTTTGAATCTATACAAATGAAAAAAAATCTTTATAAGTTGTTTTGCATTGGAATTTAAAGTTTAAGTTTAGGATTTAACAACGAACAATGACTTATGTTTTTATTAAGAATAAAACTCAAATTTGTTAACGTTTGTAGATTTCCGATGCGAAAAGTAATTGGAGATATGCTGGGTTATGGTCAGTGAATGTGAACAATGCACATCATTACCATTGCGATTGTGTTGTTGGGTAACCAAAACAGATTCAACACTAATCCGATTAAGATTTAAGTAACTGTTTGTTGCAAAATATTTTTCTTTTCAGATTCTCCTTTTGCATTCTTTTGTGCATATGTTGTCTGATATATTTCATGTCATAATTGTTTATGCTACCTTAGAAGTTATCCATGTTTGTGGCTATTGATGTAAATTAGGGAATGAAGCAAGAAAACAAAATTAGTCATAGGCGTTTCCGAGAAATTTCTCATTTCAACGTCATACATTTGGCATAATATGAAACTAATCCACTTATTGAAAAAGATATGCATGTTAAGTCGATTAATGTAGTTAAGGAATTTAAAATTTGTACAAAAGGCGTTATTATCTCTATTTTTACAAATAAAATGAAATAAATAAAATTCACCTGCATCATTGAAAAAAAATTATTCTCAGAAAAAAAATGAAGAAATGAAAAAAAAAAAAAAAAACTAAAAAATGTCTATAAAGTCTATAGACAGCTCGATCATGATTTTCATGTCTCATCAATAGAAAATGAATGCATATCGATTAAAAATACATTCATGGTTCGTTCTATATTAAAAGGTCGCTTCTTTTTGTTCTTCGTTCTTTCAGTTCCTTCAATTCGATGTGAAGTTATAAAACTTTTCACCTGCTTATTCGCTCTCTTCGTTACATTGCGATGATCATTATATAAAGTTAAGTCTTTTTTTCCTTCCTTTAGTGCATGTACACATTTCATATAGGCATTTATAAAGAGTAAGAAAGCTATGATGGTAAGCAATAATTCAATAATTTATTCCAAACTATATCAGTGTGGAAGAGTGATGTTAAAATAAAATATAAAAAATATAAAAAAGGCCCTCAGCTTTTTCCAGCTTGAAAACAAAACATCAAAATTTAATGTGTGCGCTTCACCTGCAAGTTAAATAATTTGAAAATCACGAAATGAATTGTCTTTCTCATTATAATATAATTTTAACATTCTGCTCTTCATTTTTCGAGACCATCATGTTAACTACAATGTTTACCACTATCATCAAACGGGCACCAGTCAATGCTCTAATGAAATATGTAGTGTGATGGAGACTTGAAGAATAAACTCATGACACATGTAATACTAATTGTATATGTTCATAATACGCAACAGCCTCCTTTGAGACTATTTAATAATCTTCTGGTCTAATTCTTTAACACAGTAAATTCAGAAAAAGATGAAATGCATGATACTACATATTGAAATATTCACTTTGACCATGATTTAAAACACCAAAAGTATATAAATATAATGTGCGTTCTATTCCCTTAGCTTTAATGAATTATCTAACAGTGTTTTCCTGTGGCTACTTATTTCAATGATATTTTTTCTTGTTCTTTATGTTCCTTTAATGTTTGGTTTCTTGATTAGATTGCTTAGGGCATAACTGAATGGAGGAAAATACCAGAAATCGGTTTAACTGCTTATTATTAAGGCATTTAGGTCTAAGAATAAAAAAATGCAATATTATTTACCGACTTAATCTTTGGTAAAGAATTAGAGAAGAAAATAACAAAAATATATTGAAGCTGTTGATTTGTTGAGTTACATTAAATTTTAATCCTATTCTCATATTCCTCTACTAAATTTCTTATTACAATAAATGGTGTTAAAAATGAGTGTAAATAATGTACCATTTCCTCTGTCTATTCTATATTTTATGCTCCACGCTCCGTCTTTTAGCAAACAATATGAATCTGAAATTTTTTTTTCTTCTTTATATTTTTTTCTCTTCCTTTCCTTTTTTTTATTTACTATCCTTTAAATACTTACCTAAGACGAATTAACAATGACAAAAATTGTACAATAGATGAAAGAAGAAGTAAAGCTGATGTAAGTTCCCTCCTTACAAATAATCGAATAATGGGCATTAAATAGTGATAAATGGTGATAAATTGCAAACGGAAAGAGGAAGAATCGTATTGATTTCGGTGTTGAAGGACAATAGATTAAACTGTGCAATTACAACAGATGCATCTTATTCATTGAAATAAAAGTCTATTTTGCAATTATTTGTTTTTTATTTTTTCACAAACCGGATGTTTATTATATCTCAAATTTCCATTCCTCCTTCTTTTGTTAATTGTTTCGCTAAAAATATCTTTAATTTTTCTAACTTTTAAATTTTTGGTTTGAATAAACTTTTTACCCAAGTAAGTAACGCTCAACTACTTATGCATATAGATTTGGTTTTGCACAAATTAAATCGTAATTTTTTTTAATACTACTCATTTTCAATGATCTAGAATCGATTCTTGATGATTAAGTCAGCTTCATTGCTTTTACCGATATTGATATTTGCAATTTTTAAATAGGTTGATAATTAAACGGTTTTTGACTTTTTAAAAAAATAGCAAATCGGTGAGAACCGATTCAGATGTAAACAAAAAACCGGTTCTAAAATTAATTTGGAAAATTGGAAAAAAATATTATTAAAAAAAGAACGCATACCAAAATGGGTGGATGGAAATTGGAGGTATTTAGAATGGCGCTGTATATGTCATTTCCAGTTGCATTATTTCATTGGTTTAATCAACCTGAATATTTTGAGAAATGGGTAATATACGTAATATTGTTTCATTTCAATCATGAATTATAGACTAATATTTTTTTTCTAGGTAATTGAAACAAAACGAGAACTTTATCCGCCAGAAGATAAGCAGCAAAAAGAGCTAATAGAAAGCACAATACGAAAGGTTCGAGAAAAGCAGGATATTAAACTGCAAGAAGCACTGAAAGAGTATCAGAATAAATAAAGCTTTTAGTTTTTCAAAATGTAACTTACTGACATTTTTAGAATAAATCATTTCTGTAAATTTAGTATGTATTTGGTATAACTGACATCCAAACGATGTCTTATTTTTTATTATTGTTATTAAAATTGTACAAATGAGATTTCAATCACAACATTCTACGTAGGAGAGAGATTATAATATTTGAGATAATTTTTTGTATGGCTTCTTTTAGGCAAACATTCCTATCTTTTGTTTCTTGCAATATTCAGTTGCCTGTAAAGTTAAGAACAAAATTTTAATAATTTAATTTGCTAAAATGTTAATTTGTTTAGAAGTACTTACTTTACACTTTTCAGCAACTTTTAAGTCTCCACAAAAATGGGTAGGTCCCCAAGTACATTCAGAATCACCAACTAAGTGCATATTTTTCTTTGCGGGAGTACATAAACCCATTTCAACACAAATTTCCTTTGGGGGAACTGTGTCAATTAAAGTCATTATCAATTCAGCATATTGATCTACGAATTTAGTACATTGTTTTGTGATGGATTTTGGCATTTTACTGCAAATATTCTCCACTGCATGTTTAATCTCTTCTTGTGTATGCTTATCTTTGAGTTCTGATTCCAATTTTGCCATGACAAATTCACAAAGCACACACATTGGATCCTCTTGGACGTTTTTCTTTGTGTCATCTTTTGACAAAGATACAAGTCCAACTACTGGAACAGCTGGAATAGCAACAACATTAACAATAACAGCCTCATCAATATTTAAATCTTCTTCAATAGCACAAAGTGATAACTTTTGACAAATTTCTTTTGGTGTCATATGTTGTTTTGAAAGTAAATCGACAATCTCGTCGACATTTTTTTCAACAAAGTTATCGCATATTCCTTGATATGGATGGAATTTAGAACATTCACGCAGTAAAACATCTTCAATTTGTTGTTTTGACATGCTTTGCGATATTTTTGATTCGGCACCACCGACAACCGATGTACACAAAAGACACTCTCCAGAATCTGTATTGACAATTTGACCATCAATTGTATTGTCAGGAATTTCATTTGTTACGATAATATGAGGGATGAAATTTATTTTTTCTACACCGACCTTAATCGTATCGTCTCTAATTTCTGCCTTTCCTGGACATAACTTTAACAGAGAGCAAATGCCCTTTGGTGTTAAATCAGATAAAAGCTTTTCAATCAGCTCGTCATAGTAAGTCTCTATAAAATCATTACATTCCAATTGTGGTTTAGGTGGTAAATGCTTACAAACTTTTGATAGAGCGGCTTTTGCAGATTCTTTGCTTTTTGGACTATCAATAAATTGGCGAGCTTTAGCAACGACTAATTCACATAACGGGCAACTTGGTTTGCTTTTTTCATTAATTTCAACATGAATGGTGTTTGGAGAAAATATATCAACGTCATCTTGATTAACATTTGTTGGGCATAATTTTAATTGTGGACACAAATCACGAGGGTCAATTTCCTGCACTAAAAGTGCAATTATAGCATCACCATACAAATCTACAAAGCTATCGCAACTCGGTTGAATAGATTTCGGAAATTTAGCACAAGTTTTTTTGACCAACTCCTTGATTTGATCCTCATTCTTTGCGTCACTCAATTCCTCTTGAAGAAAATGAAGGAAATAGGTGCAAATAGCGCATTGTTGACCACCGTCAACCAAGTCAAGGTTTGATTTCGCTCCCATCAGTTGATCAATAGGCAATATCATTGATTGAATCTGTTCATTTGAAAAGACCTTTTCGTTTTGACCAAGACGTTTTCGTGAAATAGGTTGTTGTGAAGGCAGTAAAGGCATATGAGGTGCATTTCCTTTGATACCTTTATCACAAAGTCCAATTAAGAAGCAAACTCCATTGGCATCTAAATTCTTTACCAATGTTTCATATATTATGCCATAATATTGATTGATAATGCTATTACATTCTTGCTTGAATCCTTTAGTTTGCGAGCATAATCCTAGAAGAACAGATTTGAATTCTTGTTCTGTGGTATTTGCAACCAAAACGTCGCGTAAATGCTTGACAAGCTGTTCACACAATTCGCATGGAATATCATCCTTATTATTAATAAATCCAAGATTTGATTCAGTTTTAATTTCAATATTGCTTGAGTCATGATTATGATATTTTTTTGAACACGATCCACTCATATGACATATTTTGTCAGCTTTTAAGTTTTTCGACAGCTCATCATAAATATTATCGAAATATGTTAGTATAATGCTTGAGCAAGCATCTGAAAATGATGACAAATGACCGCAAGCTGATAAAAACCCATCTAGTACTTGGTCACGACTTGAAGTATGAAATTTATTTGAGATTGCATCTCCAGCGTCATTACATTTATTACAACTGAAAGCCTGCTTTTGTACCTTATACTCCTCAAGTAGCTTATCAATGGCTACATTATTGCAAAGTCCAGCCGTTGAACAAACAACCTAATAGATTTACAAGACACAAGTAAGACAATAGCAATAAAAATGATAATTTGAAAATAAGGAAGTGAATCATTCTTTTTGAAATGATGATGATAATGATGTAAAATAAAATAAATTGGGACAATCAGTGAAATGGAAAATATTTTCTTTTTTATAGAAATTCTAAATACTTATTTTACCTGTGGATTCATTTGCGATGCCAGAGCTTCTACCAATTCAGGTATAAAATCATCTGCTAATCGTTTACATTCCTTCTTTACAACAGAAATAGGAATCAAGTCACAGGATCCATCGAAAACTTCTCTAATCTCTTCCATTGTTTCATTACTTTCGAGTTGGTCTCTCGCTTGCTTTACCATATCAAGGCATATTTGACAAATTGAATCGTTATCCTCTGGTACATGTTGTTTTTCCCAAACAGTCTTAATGCAATGACGAACGGCTCCACAGCTTTTTGCGTTTCTGAAATTAAATTAATTTTATAAGAATTCCGTATTGATCAGCAAACAGCTATGAAAATAAGTTAAAGTATGATAACCTTTGTGACATTTTATTCAATTTGATAAAATTATTTTCATCTTCTATATTAATTAATTTTTTTGTAACTTTTCATTTTCAATAGGAATAAGTTACGCTATCATAAATCTAATTAATTTTTTGTGCTAATCAAATTAAATGCCTTTAGATGTAAATATTTTTCTTTAAAAAAAATCAAGTTTGTGGGACATTAAAAAGGAAAATATATGCTGGTTTACTCACGTTATATTCGAACACCAATATGCAGGTCCATAAGTGCAATGATTACGGCCCAATATTACCGAACAAGAAATTACAGTAGCTAAATATAAATGTAATACCAGTCATTAATTACGCATCAAAACAAAGAATTTTTATATTTAGAATACAATGAAGTTAAAATGTTTAGAATTGCGATCAATAAACAAATATTACTTACCAAAAATAAATACTAAAAATATACTGATCAAAATTCTCATTTTTCTTTGTTCTCTAGACGACGATTTTATTTAAACTAAATAAACAAAAAACAATAGCCCTATGTACAGTGAAAACTCTCAAATTATATTCTAGAGTCACTTTTCAAATTTAAACATAGCAAAACCGTTAAAGCTTTTTTTCAGTTTGTCTAATAAAGATTGATTTCTAAAGTATTGATAGATGTAATAAAATCAATGTTTATCGGTTAAGTTGATATTTAATTTTGATGTGATTTCCTTTATTTATTAATCAGCAAAATTTAACAAAATTAACATTACAGCAGGTGACTTAAAAATCCAGTTTTTAAAATGAATTATCGATTACATAGACTGCCTCATTATTGCTTGAGCATATTAATCGAGTTTGCTTTGAACAATCAATGGATGTGATGGATTTTCTCAAGCCGCTAAGCATTGTTGTAATTGATATTTTGTTTTTTGCTCGCTCTCCATTAAGCCATGAATTTATAGAGTCAACTTGGTTATTTCCATCATAATCTTGTGTAATATTTTGCATCATATTTTGAGTCCACTTCCATAATTCACCATTAGACGATGCCGAGAATAGCTTATCCGGTTGAGTTGGATGAAACATAAGCTCAGTAATTGCAAAATTATGAGAACAAAGATAACTTGCAGGAAATGAGGGATTTCGAAGATCATAAACTGTAATAGATCCTTCTTCTGATCCAGATAAAATAATATGGCTCTGTGTTGGATGATGGATGATACTAGTTACACCATAACATTTCTTTTGATCTTGCGAAGATATTTCAAAAACAGATGATGGATCTCTTTTTCCTGATCTTAAATCAAAGGTTTTTAAAATTCCCAAACGATTTCCTGTGATTAATTCCTTATAGTTAATAAAACGCACTGCTGTTTGAGTAACTGAATCTGTTTTTTCTAGACTTGTCACAACTTTTTGACTATTTGCAGATAAAATATTAATTTTTCCATCTTCACCAATTGTACTAATATTTTCACCAAAAACTGAAATGCCTAGATAAAAAAAAAGAAATCTTAGAAGTAGTAAAATATTGTTGAATTTATAATTTAAGAATGTATTACCCGTGCATAAAGCAGAATCAGTGGTCTTAAAAGAGTGTATGTTGCTAAATTTGAAATTTTGTCGAATAATATTAGCATCTCGATTGATGTATATTATAAACACGTTACTTCCGCAAGATACAGCAAAATTATTATGATCTATTATTTCAAGTCCCGTAGACTCATCACCATCAAGAGTCAACTTTGAGAGCACTTTCGGTATGTATTCATTTTCAACAAATTCATCTGCATACTTGTTCTTTGTCATCTTCCAAAATTTCACATTGTTTTTATTTTCTGACGATGCAGTTAGGAAATTCGTCGGTTCCAATTGTTGTTGTTCTTCCTCCACAAACCGTATCTTATTAATGCGCTCAGAAACGAAAGAACTGTTAATTCTGACTAAACTATCGTTCATTTTGCCCTTTTTAATTTAATTTGAATAAAAAATTTGTGCACAAAATGAATAAAGCGGTATAAACAAATTGAATGTTTAGAAAAAAAATCTTTATTCAAAATTTAATTGAACGTTATTTTTGAGCCTTAATTATATGGTATGAACATGAAACAGTTAACATGGTGAATATGGTTCTTCAAAAACTGCGTTCAACAAATCTACTACTTGTTCTGTAACCTCGCCAACATCGACTTTAATTTTACTAACATCTGTATGCATTTTTCTATTAAATTTAATTTAAAGGATATTTATTACAGGATTGAACAAATGTATGGTTAAATAATACTCACGAAATTTCCGTGACGATAATTTTGAAATTTTGAGTTTGCTCCGACATCAGCTTTACTAAAGATTCGTGATTGTTGGTCAGCAAGTTTATCTTTTTCATAATTTCCAAATTAATCTTTCGCTGTTCCTCAAGTTTCTCTAAATAATAGGAATTGCGCTCGTCGCATGTATTTCCTTTGAATATTTTTTTAACACGACTTGTATCCAGTTTTTCTTGCAGAATCTCTTCATCTTCTACTATATTTTCGTACTTTTCATTGGTGCATCTCAAAGTAACGATTGGAGAGCTAGTATGGACATGAAATTCCTTGTTGCATTGCCGACAGAAGCTAGAGAAAAATTGTTAATGAGAAATCAAAAGGTTACACTCCTTAAACCTATGCAATACTCACTCTTTCTCACAACAATCAGCTTTAAAGCAATGAACAAAGTGTCCACAGTTGGATCTTACAGCTTTATCACCCAATTTGAAGCTTTTGCCACAAGCAGAACAGTCATTTTCCATGGTTTTTATTAATATTTTTTTATAACAAATTCTGAATAAAAAATTCCCGCTTAAAAATGTATATGGGTTGATAAATTCAAAATTAGTTTTTCGGTTATTCTTTTAGGACTATAAATTTTATTTGTTACATGTCTTCAATTCTACCTTCAATTTCATGATTTTGATTAAATTACTAAAGCATATAAGTAATTAAATTACTGACGTTTTGCATGATTTTTTTATATGTTTTTATTGTTGTTGAAGGAGTTTGATAAATTTTTTATCCGTAGAAAATAGTTTTGTAGTGTTCTCATATAAATTTAAATTTGGTCACATAATTCACAAGTACAAAAAATGAATTTGTAAGGTTCCTATATATTAATGTTAGTTTGCTCATATACTTCGCAAGTGACACCAGAAATTAAGAATTCATATATTTTGACTTGACACTGAAAATTTATCGCTTCTCGGCTGTAATGGCTAAGATCAAAGTGTAGTATCTGTTCTTATCAGCTTAACATCTGGTAGTTTCTGCATAGCAGAACAAACAAATGTTAAACTGATTTTTGGAAAATGACGGAAACAAAGAAGCTTGCTTCTGTTCTGTCCGGGTTGGCCTAGTATTGCAGTACTTCTAGGAACGGCCCAAATAAATAATTTACATAAACAATTCTACCTTGCATTAGTGGTCTGATGACAATATAAGGTTAAACAAATAGTTCATGAATGGATGAAGAAAAATATACCGCGGATGGTATCGTTGTAATGATATGGACTTGAATGTATTGTAACTTGCTAAAAATTTGAACGGGTTAATATGAATGTTGTTCCTAAGATTTAAATGGAGTTTTATTTTACTGCTTCACATAAAAAAGCTTTAAATATGCGTTGAATGCCTGAATATAAATTGGTATAATAACATCGGTTTAAAATTTATTGTTGAAGGTAAGATGTTTGTGTTTAAAAATTTCTGTAGCCATATTAAGCTAGGGTGGCCAGAAGACTTTGAATGGCCACTGCTGCCATCTGTTTATGGTATAAGTCAAGTTTAGATGTTCCTCTTATTCAAACATGAGAACATCGTTGCTATCAAAGTTGTATACATACCGATATATTTGTATATATATTCCGATTCTTATAAATGTAAATTAAACATAATATTAATTATTTTTTAAATAATTATTCATTTTTATTAATTGATTTTTATAAATTTTCTTTCATTTTCCAAAACGAATAAAAATATGAGCTTGTTCATTTTTATTAGGTATAATTTTTTAATTTATTATTTTATATTCAAAATCATTCACGATATTCTCATGACAATATATGAAATATACTATTTTTTTGCTAGATGTGTTTATGACATAGATGTATAATAATTTGTTTATAAAACCTATGGATAATGGATGTTTTGAATATATATCATTAAATTAATCAATTCATTTTATTAAATATTAGTGTTTATTAATTCGATTGCATCGTTTGCTTTTATTTATTTTTTCTTGTTTCTGAATATCTTCATGTTTTTCTTCTTGATATATTTTTAATAAAAGACAAACATATATTTATATCGAAAAATGTATTTATATTATGAACATCAATTAAAATGCTTACGATACAATTTTTATGCTATTATTTTTGATTTTTTTTTCTTCTTAATTTAGGTATTTTCATAATAACAAGATTAATGTTTTTTTTTTTTTAATTTATCCGATAGTTATTCTCATTTAATTTAAAATATGTTTACGTCATAACATTTAATATATAAAATTAAAAATAAAATAGAATGATGACTCTTATTATTTGGCAAATGTTAACAAGAAACTGAATAAGAGGTCTTTAGGTCTGTATTTTTAAACTCGACTTTTTCGATCCTTATCAGAATTTATTTAAATGTAGAATATAACAAAATTAAACCTTGATTAGATTTTTAGACAGTAAAGAACTTTCAATTCTATAAGTTGGTCATATGTTTTTTTTTTTTTTGAAATTTATAAATACTTCTTTTACTCACTTGGTTCTGTATAAAAATCTTATAAATACACATACATATGGAAGTTAACATTTTACGAGTTGTTTTACTTTTTTTTTTAAGTATAAAAGCTTCATGATTTGAACAATTTAATGAAAAAATATGTTGCGATTTTAATTCAGCACTCAGTGCGAAGTTCGGACCGGTGAATGAGTGAATGAGCGATGAAGCAAAAAATTTCGCTCTTAATAAAAATGAAGATTATTGGAATAATGGTAAATTTGGTCATTGTAAAAAACAAGAGCTTTTATTCTCAAATTTTATATTATTTTGTAAAACTGTTGAATATAAAAAAATATTAACATTTTGAAAAAGGTTCTTGGAAGAATTAATTCACATTTTTATCATTTTTTTTAGAACTTCACTTTGTAAAAAAATTTGCTATTTTCAGTTCTCTAAACATTACATTATAATTTTAAGATGCCAATTAAAAAACTTAATGTTTTGTTTATAAAATAATTTCTGGTTTTATTTATGTTTTATATATTTTCATCACGTTGGCTTCCAAGTTTTTAATCTTTAATACTATAAGATCATTTCATTTTTTTTTTAATTCTATATTGTTGAAGATTAAAAACGAAGAACCGTTAATCATGAACGTTCAAGTAATTCATAAAAATTGATAAATTTAAATACTTATAAAGAATTTGTTTTGTGATGAATATTGTACATTTAAAAATTGCAAAAAAATAACCACCAAAAACATGTTTTTGACAATTAAATTGTAATTTAAAACATTTTAAAATTACCATCATTATATCCATAATGTGAAAAACCTAGATGGTGGCAACCTTGTTTTAAATATTAGCTAGTTAAAAACTTGATGACAACACGATGATGAACGGATGAAAACATTATTAATTTATCAGACCGAGTCATACTTTAACAGATTTAGAATTTTTTAAACAATTTTTAAACGAAATAGAACATTAAAAAAACTAATATTGTATTTAATACATATGTTGTTTAGTTCTTATTATTGTGTGTACACAAGCATATAGGCTAGAATTGATTTTCACACATCATTCGAATGGATGATGGGGGCTTTACATCATCCATTTGAAATTATATTCCTTAAAATACTTAATTTTTTTAAAACTTTTTCTCTCTATAATACAAATGAGCCCTTGTACATCTTTAAATCACGTATTAATCATTCAATTTTTTTTAAGCCATTACCAGTGAAAGCGAGCATTATAAAGAAGTAATGAATTCAAAAGTTTGAATGTTTACTTTTGAGTTACCGAAAACCTTTCAATTTTAATCGCATTAACTCTTCTTTTCCACGATTGTTATCTTATTTTTACAGTTGGAAACACAATGATAATGAATCGTTAAATATGCGAATTTAGCATAAAAATTTTATATACTGTACTTTTAAACTTGAACAAATTGAGCACATGTAAATTTTTCGACGTTAGATTCATTGAGAAAACTTGAACATCAATTTGCAAACAAAACGAAAGAAAGAAAGCAAAAAGTTAAAAGAAAAAAGGCTTCAAGCTTATTACTTTCAAATTGATTTTTTTAAGAATACCTATGTATATGAAAACTTTTCGTGTAAGCTGTTTTCTCATTTTTTTCAACTAGAAATTAAATTTTTTACATGATTCATCGGGAATTAATCTCTAACTATGAGTTGCTCATTTGTTACGTATCACTAAATTTTTTAAGACCCCACTTATCCCCAATGTCATAAATCTTCACGGAAAAACCTAAACGTAAGTCCTTTTAAAACCGTCACTTTGAAGAAAACTTTCGAGATAATCTTAAAAAATTAAATTGGATAATCCAAAATGGAGGATGATCCACTTTAGTGAAATCGGCGTATGATAATATTTTTAAAATTTTAATTTTCAATTAGCTTCAATATTTTTGGGATCGCTTTTCGCTTCATTTCTATGACATTCGGGAGATTGTATTAAAGAGAGTGAAAAGTAATTATGTTAAAAAATATTTGTATTATTTCTTTACAGGAAATATATTTTTTTGTAGAAGAACAATATTTGTGTACATCAAAAACTTTATATTGCTCATGATTGTGAAAGAAGAACATCTTTTCTTGCTTTCTCTTTTTGTTTTTTTTCATTACTATTGATTACTTCGTGAATCTTGTCTTAAAATATATTTGTATATAGAAAACATATAGTTTTTATAAAGTATAAAATTGAAATTTTTTTCTAAGTTTTTAATTTACATTAATTTATTTCTGAAACAGATTAATCTGTATGCCTCATCATTATTGTGTCTCTATGCATTTTATTATTATTATTTTTTTTAAATAATTACGTTTCTGGTAGTATCTGTAAAATTTTAACTTACATTTTTTTATTGGGTTATAAAAACTTATCTATTGATTTTTTTTTATTGTTAATGTTATTTATCATTCTTTAAATGATTGAAAATTGTTCCTAATTCGCTTAGTCATAATTTTTTTAAATTTTCTTTTCATATGTTTTTTTTTTGTTGGTGTTATGATTTTTTTCTATTAATTATTATTCATATTTATTAAATTTATATGTATTTGAACATTTACGTTATAATCCAGTTATGTAAAAAAACATCTTATATTATACCCACATTGATAAAAGTAAATCACGAGGAAAAGAGGGTAAAAAATATTGAAAATATGTTGAATACTAAAAGAAAAACTTTTTATGAGGTTTTGTTGTTATTTACACACATATACACGCAATGAGGGTAGAAAAAATGAAAAGAGCGAAAAAAATCAACATACCGGTTCTAATTGTTAAACTTTTTTTCATCTTTCATTTCAACAATACTTTTTCTCTTTTTGCTTATAAATATATTATTTAACAATAGGTGTATGTATAAATATTGTACACATTTGCTTAATGTTATAACTTTACAAATATATTTTTATTATTATTTCATTTATATATAATAATAATTATTTTCTCTTTTTTTATCGTCATATCCCGATGATGGAAATTTAATGATTTTTTTCTGGCTTTCTCTTCCTCTCAGGTTTTTCTTTGAATGTTGCAAGATGAACTTTTACATAAAAGATTCCCTGTATTTTTTTAAATATTCATATTATTTAGTTTCAGAAAAATATACTCTCTTTATTGTATTTAATTTCACTATCAACAATTTAAAAAAAAAAAGAAAATCCATCTTGAAAGAATGAGTGGATTTTATATATGAAAATATTTCTCTTTGCAAAGCTACAAATTTATGAGAATCATAATAATTATATCGGATAACTAATTTAAATCATTAAAAAAAGCATAAATATTTTGGAAAAACTTAAATAATATTTTCTATATATATTCTTAAAAATTATTTAATAATGATGTCTCAAATAGCCGCCGTACAATGGTGTTCTTGTACCCATCATAGCTTTTTCTGTTGCTTTCTCAATAGAACGCGTGACGCATCGATAACAGCATACATAAGATAAACATCACTTGAACAATATACGACGGAAAGCTCGACGAAAATCTTTATTGAATATTGTATAAATGGCAGGATTTAAAGCGCTGTTCATATAACCAAGCCAGAAAGCTAATGCAAACGCCCATGACGGAATCTCACATGTAGGGCAGGCAGGTGTTAGAATATAAAGGAAGAAAAATGGAAGCCAGCATGCGATAAAACTTCCCATGATAAGTCCCAAAATTAAAGTTGCTCGCTTCTCCTTTTTTCTTGCTATCCGTCTTTTCTCTTTCTCTGGATCACGCTGTTTAACTTTGGGCAGAGCAGGTTCTATTTCGCAGTTTGATTGCACGGTTGTTGAGCTTGATTTTTGGTTTTTGTTTTTCACTTTTTTATTATGCTGATGATGATGATGATGGTGATGATGGTGTTGATGATTGAGATTTTGTTCTTTATTACTTGATTTTGCAAACCTTTTACCGAAAATTGGTTGACAAAGACGAAATTTTAATGGTTTAACTACTGCACATCGACTAGCTACACCGGAATCACTACTTGATGGCTCAAATTCACTCACTGCATCAGTTTCAATGTTTACTGAAAGGGCACGGCACCGCCCAATGTTTGGCGATGATTTTTTAATATCACTTCCATCTGATTTTTCTATAAACATTGTTGGATTATCATTCGCCGAACAATCATTATTTGATGTGTCATTTATTGACAGTGATAAACGTGACTTACCATCCTGCGGTGAAGTCACTGCATCTACTCGCAACGTATCTTTATATATATCATTTTCATTTTCAGCACCAGCTTCACTTGTCGAGACATCGGAAGCAAAATCACAGGTTACTATAGGTATTGATATATTTACTGATGTGCCAGGCACTTGTTGATCTGTTAATCCAGGCGCACCATTATTATTGCACGTAGATGCACCATTTTTTGGCTGTTGTTCTATTGTTGCTATTTGAGTTGAATCGTTATGCATTGAACATTCTTTTGAAGCACTTGGACCAGGGGGCATTGGAATGTTAGTCCGTGGATTTGAAAACTTTGTTTCCTAAAATTATAATGAAAACATTATTATTATTATTATTGTTTCATTTCATTTTATTTTATTATTTATTCTAACCTGTTCGTTTGGCAGTTTTCTTGGTTGTTTCCGTATACCTCTTCTTGCACGAGCCTTTGCAGCATAGTAAATTCGAATGTAAACAAAAACCATTATACATGATGGTATATAAAATGAGCCTAAAGCACTATACAGCACATAACCGATATCTTCAGAAAGCTAAAAATAGAAGACAGTAAATAGAAAAATTATTACTTATAAATTCTATACCTATATAATCCGCATTTAAATTGAATGCAATCTTTTTAATCAACAGACCTTATCAGTAAATTAAAAAATCATAACGCTATCTTTATAAAAAAAAAATACTTAAATTGATTTGATGTGAAAAGAATTGGCAAATGAAATATATAACAACAGATTAAATACTATACCGTAGAATTGTGATATTTAAATGTATTAAAAAATCAATAAAATCAAGCTTTACTTTATTTTATATACGTATTAAGAGAAATGGAAATAGAAGTAGTAAAATTTTCTAAATTCCATCATGAAAAATATTTTTAATTTTCACATCATTCCATTTTCTTTCATAATGAAAACAGAGAACAAGCAAAAAAAAAAAATATATGCTAAACAATACACATTCCAACTGCTGTTTGAAACCGCTGGACGATTTTCTCATGTCGATTCAATTATTTGGAATTTATGCTTCATTTTAACCATCTCGTATCTTCCCTTTAAATATTATGGAATTTTTTCATATTATATCGGTCGGTAAAATCATAAAATACCAATACAGAAAGTTTTTTTTTTTCCTTCTGTTACTGGCACAAGTACTACTTTCGTGGCTTAGATGTTGATGTCGCTTAAGCTTAACTTTTTTTTTTTTTTTATATTCACAAAAAAAATTTTTGTTTTTTCAAATTTATTTAATATTGAAATGCATTGCAGATAGTTTTTCAATTAAGAATCTAAAAGATTTTGCTTAAATTTACAACTAAGCAATTCTAAAATAACTTTTTTGTTGGTTTTTAGTCTGTTCTCATTCATCATTTTATACAAATTAATGTTGTGATGAGAAATAAAAACTTTATTTATAATGGTAGAAAAACTTTTATTTGTATGAGCACAAAAAGTTCTTAACATTAAATGTTCATGTACATATTCTTTCGTACAAATAACAAGTCTATTTAAACGAGATCTGACCTAGGTATATACATTAAGATTAATTTGAACAAATATATACATGTTTACTACTTTTCCAACAGATATGTATATGAATATGAAGAAAAATGTTTTACTTTTTTATGCTTTTTGGCAACAATGTTTTTTTTTTTTTTTTTTTTTTTTAATTTTTACATATATACTCTTTGCTGTCTTTATAATAGGCTAGGATGTACCAAACGTTTAAGTTTGAATATTTTGTTTAACATTTAAATTTATGATCAAACTGAGAGAACTGATTTGTCAGATAATAAAATAAGTATTTCATTGATATTTACATTTAAATTTAAGGATCAAACATGTTTCAACCATGAAGAATTTTAAAGATTTAATTAGAAATGCTAGACATTTTCAGCTGTATAAGGTCGCCTGATTTCTTAATCGAAAAAATTGCTCATAAAAAAGAAGATGCTGAAAAACTTATGTGCGTGCAAGATAAGCACGCTTTAAGTGCCTTGACAAGCAGATGGACAATAAATTAATAATTATCAACATGTTGGAATTTATTAAAGCTCATTTTACGACGTATTTTCATGTTTAAACGAAGACAAAGAAGTAAGGCGAAGACCATCATTTAGATGTACTCGTATAAAGTACAATATCCTAGCACGTTCTGCAATTACACATATGAAATACGTGAAGGCATGCCATCAGTAAACTAAATGGATTCAAAAAATTGGAAGGATATTGAGTTTTCAATATATCCAGCCAGTTTATTTAGGGGTGTTTTTTTTATTTCACCAATATTAATATTAATAATCTCAAGTGGATAAATTTGTGTAACTAGATAATGGCAAGTTGTTGTCTAGTTCTAATTTTTTTTTGTGCACTCAGATCAGCGTGAATTTAAAATTGATGGTCTATAAATTTCTTCGTAGATTTACCCTTAATAGTTCTTGAGAGTTAAGAAAAGAAAAGTGTTTTTTCACATTCGTAATAAATTTATATTCATTAAGTACACTGCGTGATTCAGTGTACTTTTAATCTTGATTATATAAAACTGATTCACATTTCGTTGCTATAAGTAACTACCGCACATTTATTTTGATTAGTATCATTCATTATTTTTTATTTTCTTTCTATGACTTATACACTTATCTCAATTATGATGAGCACCTTTCATTACGTTTAATTAATTCACAAACGATGTGATAAGTAGATGCTTACTTATCGATTGTTAAGTATGAAAAAAAAAAAATTAAAAATCTAGAATATATTAATTTCAATTTTTACTACATTTTTATAAAGGAATAACGATATTGTGGCATTCTGACCGTCTAGTCTAACGAAACTCCTTCGTTTAAAAAATGGAAAGTTTCATTTAATAATCTTTGATTCAATGATAATTAGATTTTCTTCTTGAACAGGTTTATGTTCCTTATTTCAACATCTTCTTGCGAAAAATGTTGTCCTGTTATCGCATTCAATCCTGAGTTCTAATATTTAAAAAGTATAGAACACAGATCTTTCATAGACTCCTGTTAAAAAAACTTCAAGATGATTTTTGGTCACTTTACAACTATAGGTGTAGTCGTCATTGAGTTGTTGAAATGTTTAACTTTGTTTTGAGAAAGATGCACTTCTGTCGAATAAGAATGACCATATCTATACTTGTGTTATTTTTACTTTCCTAACTGCATTAAATGTTTGTTTTTCAAACAAACTTTTTGCTATCTTTTCAATTATTTAAAGTTAATAATTAAATTTAAAACAATGAAAGATAAACAAATAATATTTAATGTTATCTTACATCTGTGAAATTTCCCTTTAAATTTTATTAGATGTTTAAGCAGGTTTCTATGTGATTTTTCTTTTGTTCTTAGTTAGTTTTAGTAGAGGGAGATTATTTATAATATAATTTCCCGTCGATTTTGAATGCTCATGTTCTCATGCTCATGTTTTGAATTTCAGAGGTATGAAATTAATAGCATCAATAAAGTCTAATTATTAATAAGCAATAATAAATGTGAGAATGATATTGTAAGGTTTCATTCAATACGTTCTGTCTCATGTTAAATCTTACAACAATTCATTTATTGAGCGTTTATGGAACGCTAAGGTATATTTTGTGAGTGAATAGAGAGAAAAATGAGTAAAAAAACTCAAGTTGAATAGAATTTCCTACTATTGCACGGTGTTGCACTTGATGTTAAAAGCAACTTCCTTTTTTTCTCTATTTATTTAGAACTAATTTAACTTGTCTTCCTTCTAGACATTCTTTGCAGAGGTCTTAAACAATAGACAAAAGTATATATTTTTTAATGTGTTTCAACATTAAAATTAAATAAAATGTTTTTTATAAAGTTATAAACAGTTATAAAAGTATAAATTAGTGCAAAAATATTATTAATAAATAAGAAACATTAGTTGAATAATTTTGGTGTAAAATATTTTTATCATAAAAGTAATATATAATTAAAAAAAATAAACAAAATGGTCAAAGATATTAATGAAGATGAAATAACATATTGCGATGATGTAAGCACAAAAAACAGAGTTTATATGAAAAAAATTGTTACTGTTGATGACAAATATAATAGTCTAAAATATTTAAATATATCCAAATAATTAAAAATAAAAATAAATTTCAAAAATAAAAATTATTTTTGAAATGTCAAGTTAGTAAAAAAAAAAAAGTTTAAGCTTAAGTTGTTGAACCGTCATATAATACGATTAAATTATAAACATTCATTTGTAGTATTGATTTTCCGTATTCTCAAAGAAAGTACTATTGATTCATATATAGTATAAAAAAATCCTAAGTCTTTAGAGCTGAATTTTGCGAAATGTAATTGAATTTATGAAATAATTAAAAAATAGAAAGAATAGTCTACTCTCCTAATAAAAAATTATTTCAGTCGTCCTGGCGCAGCTCTTGATCTTAATAAATGTTAGTGAATTTACATTACTAACATTAGAATATTTTATTACTATACTTCTTTTTTTAATTATTTTTTAAAGATTTTTATTCTTTCACATTTCATTTTGAATCACCATTTTTTAAAAAGTATATATAGTATATTTGCAATATCCTGAACAAGTATGAGTTAAGTGGAGTACGAAAAATATATAAAATACAAATCAATGATTCTTTTCATTTTTCGCATTATCTGGATTATATAGATTTCATTTTCCAATGACACATCGGTTCATTAAGCACTTAGGTAATGTGAAATACGAGTTTATTTTGACTTTATATAAATCGATCGAATGATTTTATTAAATTTTTTCTACAAACATTGAGTTCTGTATAAATTGAGACTCTTTACGACATTCTTTAAGCAAAGTTGGAATATATTCGCTCAGGAAAATTTTTGCTTTAGTAAAATTCTTTAATACATTTAGTGTTGTGCATGCGTTTGCTGTAAATCTTGGTACATGTAATTTTTAAAACGTAATTTATAAAACCATAACTGAATATTTGATTTTTTTTAATCTAATCAATTATGAAATCATTAACAGTTTTAGTAAAATTTGCATATTATTATGCTTGATCAGTATCGATTAATTTATGACTTTTCTTATTTTAAATCAACAGGAACCTTTCGATTTAGACGAGCTTTTACCATCAATAGGAGAATTTGGAAAATATCAAAAACTATTACTTTGGTTTATATGCTTGCCAGCGTGTGTTCCTTGCGGGTTTTGTGCTTTTAATCAAATATTTATGGCTGGTTAGCAGAAGATTTGACATTTTATTTATTATTTGCAAATTTTATATGATTATTGTTAATATTTCAAAGATACTCCTAAGGATTATTGGTGTCGAGTTCCACAATTAATGAATTTTTCAGAAGAACATAAGAAATTATTATCAATACCTTCTTTTACTGTGAGTATATTGAATTTAAATAAATTTTACTTTAAAGTTCTTAGCTAAAGTAGATAAATAGTTTAAGCTGACACAATAAAATCGATTTAAAGAATTTCTCGTCACTTTTTCATATGTGGCATTTAGGTAAATAATTTTAATTCTTTTGATTCTCGTTTTTTGTTTTATCAATATTAATTCTCTGTTCAGAATAAAAAACACATTTTAGTGCATTCTGAAAACTTGTTTTTATAGAAAATTAGATTTTTGGAAAAAGATATGATTAGTGTTATTTTAAGAATTATCGTAAACCAATATGTTAATGTAAAAAAAAAGTTTATGGTATGTAAATGCATTCATACAAATTTAGAGTGTTTCGTAAGCTGTTAAAGAGCTTCGCTTTAGAATAGCAAGCACGTGATTTGCAATGCAATATCCTGATAAAATAAGTCAAAAATAACATAGATGAGCATATTATTGTATGAGTGAAAGATTTACGTTTTATCAGAGTAACTTATGTGACTCGCGTGCTTGGTGTCGGCATCAATTTTTCTCAATATAATGTGGCATATAGAAAAAATGGAGGTGGGTATACAATATAAACACTCTTGAGATTTATGTTTTTTCACTGCATAACATTGACATTACTCGTTTTTTCTTCATCTGTTCCACATTTCTGTTTATGTATATTTTACTCCTTATTCTTCTGTATATACATATCATACAATATAATACGTATAACCTCGACTTTGATCAATGAATGCCACACCAATGCGACATTGACGATTGAAAATTCAATTTAATGTGTGATGAAGTAAGAACGTGGAATAAACTCTATTTCTGATAAGAAAAGGATGAACAAAGTTTAGCACGAAAATAAAAGATGGAAATAAGAAAAGGAAATGTAGAAAATAAATAAGATAATAATAAGACCAAAATCTGTCGCTTTTTGTTTGTTTATTGTTTTGTGTCAAAAAGATTTTTTATACTTTTTATGTAACAAAGGTTTATCTTTGAATAAAATATATTATTAAATTACAATATTTTAGATCCCCAATAAATTAATTCAAGGATGTCAGATAATAGATTTATCTTGAACTTAAATTCCTCGAATAATGAATCGGAAATGGATATTAAAATTAGGTTGATAAATTCTGCTAATTTAGCTTTGAATAAATTCTTCCCAAAATTGTTTAATTAAAATATTTTTTTTTTTTAACATTCGATAGTTTTCTCCTTAGATACTGTTGTACTATTTTATATCTTAGCTAGTTTAAATGAATTTCTTTTACTTTGTAGGAAAATGGAGAACAGGTGTATGATAAATGCCGGAGATATGCTGTGGATTGGGATTTTATTTTGCAAGAGGGTAACCTTGAATCTTTTATGCCAAACGAATCTTTGCCAACTCAGCATTGTGATAATGGATGGGAATATAATAAAACAGATGTACAATCTTCAATTGTGATTGATGTAAGAGCTAATTGAAATCTAATGTGTGACAAAACTAATTATTAGTTAATTATATTTTTAATTTACATGTTCTTACACCTTATTAACTCATGATTATTATTTTTTATTGTTGTGTAAATAATAATTTTTATTCACTTTTATGAAATGACATATATGAATATCATCAGTACGATTTAGTCTGTGAAAAAGATATTTATCCTACTTTAGGCTTAGTAGCGCTCAACATTGGTGGCCCGATTGGAGTATATTTTTTTGGGATGCTTAATGACAGATATGGACGTCGTTTCTCATACTTTTCATGTTTAGGAACATTATTAATAGGAAGTTTTATCACAGCTTTTAGTACTAACTTTGGTATGTGGGCATTAAGTCGAATTGTTGTTGGACTTACTATACCGGCTGTTTACCAAATTCCATTTATAATTGGTATGTTAATTTGAAATTTTTGTCCTTTTAAAGCTTTGAATGCTTTCAGTGTCAAAAGCTTTAACATTTTTTCTTTTTAATTTACCTAAGAAAATTTCTAACACAACATTTTTCTTGTTTATTTTTAGCATTAGAACTTGTTGGACCAAATTATCGTTCATTTGTTACAGTCATGACCTGCACATTCTATACATTTGGCCTTATGGGTCTTGCATTGGTTACAGTATTCGTTAAAGATTGGTTCATTCTCAGTCTCGTAACATCTGTTCCATTTCTTCTTTATTTTTTGTACATTTTCATCATGCCGGAAAGTCCAAGATGGCTGCTTGCCAAAGGTAAATTAGAAGATGCACTAAAGATACTTGAAACAATGGCGCGAATAAATGGAAAAGAATTTCCTGAAACCTTTCATAGCAAATTGGAAGAACGCGTTTTGCAAGAGAAACAACGAAAAAGTAAAAGGAAAGACCGTACTGTTGGAGCATCAGATTTATGCAAGTATGTATTTGAAGAAAAAAAAATATTAACAAAAAAGTTAGTCAGAAAAGAGTGTCTTTAAAGTGTATACATAGCATTGCAGCCCTCAAAAATTTTATATCTGAATCAAGAACTTGATTAATTGTTCTGGTTTTAAGTCGTGATGTTTGTTATTTATTTTCATTCTTAATATTTTTCTTATTTTTAGAACACCCAATATGCGTATGAAAACATTTCTCATCACTCTAAATTGGTTTGCGAATGAGACAGTTTATTTGGGATTGAGCTATTATGGGCCGTCATTAGGAAGTAATCCACCATTGAGCTTCTTTCTGTCATCACTGGTTGAACTGCCGAGTTATGCTTTATGTTGGTTTGTTATGGACCGCTATGGTAGACGATGGCCAATGTGCTTACTTATGATTCTTGGTGGTATTAGTTGCGTAATAACAGTATTATTACCTGAAGATGCTGAAATGGGAACCCTTATATTGTATCTTATATCTAAGTCAATGATTTGTGGATCTTTCTTGATAATTTATCCGTTTGCGGGTGAACTATATCCAACACAGGCTCGAGGTGTTGGCATTGGTTTCTCAAGCTATGTTGGTGGTCTGGGACTTATCATAATACCATTTATTACATATCTGGGAAAAGAAAATCTACGATTACCATTATTCATAATGGGATGGCTTGTTACAGCTGGTGGATTTACTGGATTACGTTTGCCTGAAACTCTTCATTCTCGATTACCGCAAACAATTGAAGAAGGAGAAGAATATGGAAAAAATTGGAATTATAATGATTGCTTAAGATGTATTCCGATTGAAACTACACTTGATTCAGCATCTGGTTCGTATGAAAATTTAGCAGCAAAAGAAGACATTGAGTTAAGTCAGGTGATATCATTTAAAACATCAACAATTGATGAAAAGACGCCACTTGAAGCAAGAAGAACAGAGAGACGTCAAACAATGAAAAAACTTATGCGACAACCAAGTGTTATGGATACACAAAAAACCGGAGAGCTTGGGTCAATGCAACTAACTTATTGGTTTTAAAACAAATGTCTTTAACAATTTGACATTTTGTACAAATATTGAAAAACTTTTACAAACTACTCCTTTTTCCTTTACGTCTTGTTAATAATAATATATTCTTGTTTAAAAAGGCTCAAAAGAGATAAAACTATGTAATTCAAACCTTCCTTATTTTATGAAATTGATGTAAATACTTGTAATTTGCCATGTTAATTATATATTATTTAATGAATTATATTTTAAATTGTTGGAAAGTTTATGAATACCTAAAAGCGGATTTATTTAGTTATTTTTTTCAAGTTGGGAATCAAATAAATTTAGAAATGATTAATAAACTTACTTTATTGAAAGTTACTTGTGATTTTATTTATTTAAATAAATTTATTCCACATTTTTTATAAACAAACATGCTTACCAACTTATAATATTATTTATTTATTTTTGATAACATACGATTATATAAAGAAAAACGTTTATAGCTGTTGTGGTGGATCCTGAATATATACTTTTTATTTTTTCATCCCTGAAAGATTTTTTCAGCAGCTTACGATGAAGTTTTTCATTTAAACTTTTCTGCTTTTCTTTCTATTCTATTTCGCTTTCATCTTGCCTCATAATTTGTTTTCTAGTCTTTTGTTACTGGAAAACGCTTACTACAAGGGCAAAAGATAATAAATCATTTCCTGTTCGCTTCTCGCATGTCTCAAACGCTTCGTCTTATCATGAACTTTAAATGACGCGCAGAGATTTCTATCATTCTAAACTTTTTAAAAACTTTTATTTTTTTTTAAATTTATTTACCCTTAAAAATATCCTATTTTTTTTTATAAGCAAGTAACTTACAAGAGTTTGAAGTATGATGATTTTAAATTTAAAAGAGCCATTGTAAAATCTAAAGCCAGCTCTTTTTTGTTTGACAGAAAATTCATTAGCATTGTTTTCAAAATATTGACTAGCTTCCTTTAAATTTCCAAATAGTTTGACAATTAGTCTAGTTAGGGCTGATCAAGATTTTAAAAAAGTATTTGTTTCATAAGATGACATAGAACATTAATAAAAAAGCAAAACAAATTCGTATCTTTTGGAAGAAAATATTAACAAAGAAAGGAATGCTTTAAATTGGCATTTACTAACATCGTTATAATCTTTACAATTCACCTGAAGTTTTTCTTTTTTTGTTCCTTTTCGTTTTGTAAAGATGCGCTAACATAATAAAAAGATAATTCCGTATTCAGAAATGGAATTTTTATGAAGGAAGAAAAAGATTCCTTCAAATTAATAATTCTATTTTATGATGCGCTTTCATTAAAATAAAATGTGAAAATAACCACAGTATGCTAAAGAATCCTCCTTTTTTCATTACCATTTCTGTCTACATTTCCATTTCATACCATTTTCTGTAGATTTCCTTTCATGCTTATTTACATACAGAAATAAATAAAGGAAAAACTTTCACATTAATGAGATGCATTGTGTTGTGATCATCATCATGAATTAAAGTATGGCAAGGTATGAATTGTGACTTTTTCTTCTATTCATAATAACGATGTTTCTTTTTCGTTTTTTTTTTTATTATTATATGCACTCATTAAAGTGCAATGAAAAAATGAAATGAAACTCTATTCTTGTCTTTAATCAAGACTTTAAAACAATTACTCTAAAAGTTACTTTATTATTAAAAAAAAACTTTCCATACTAAGCTAATTAATTTATTTTTTTCATTTATGTCGATTTTTTGAGAAAGTATTCGAGTAGAATAAAGACCGAAAATTGATGAATTTTTAATCTTTGTTAGGTAGGTATTAGGGGTTTCAATCCCGGGACAAAATCTCAATCCCGGGATTGGATGAAGAAAAAAATATCTAGTTTTAGCCGAATTCCAGTATAAATGTAATACTAATAGTTTTATTAGAAATTTTTTGGCTAAAAAAATCATTTCCAGTAGACAAAAATGTATTTTAAATAGTTAACGAGACAAGTTAATGCCAAAAAATTGCCAAGATTTGTGTTTTCAAAGCCGAAATCAAGATATCAACATCATTCCTTCTCAAAATCCCAATCTCGATAGATTTTTGGGATCGAGAATAGAATTTTCGGGATCTCGGGATTTTTCGGGATTCCCCGGGAAATCCCGATATCAAGAAAGCATAATCAACACAGAATTGTGTTGTCTAAACTTTTGAGATCTTTGGTTTCTAAAATTGTGGATGAAATTACTATATTTTGTTATTAGATATGATTTTCAAACGTGTGATTCTTAAATTTTTTTAAATTTTAGACTTTAAACTTGAAGTTTTTGTATCAACATCAAATGAATTCTCAATCCCGCAATCCCGGGATGGAAGCTTCTCCAATCCCTACTAGGTATTATTAAAATGAAAACGTTTAAATGTATGAAAAAAATTACGAAAATTTCTCTCGTGTTATTGATCGAGGGACTTAAGCGTATTTTTGACCCAGCGATCCGTAATTGATATCAGCTACTAAAAATACCAGATCTAAGACACTTCCAGGCCTAAAAAACAAAGTGAGTTATTAAAAAAATAAATGCGAATATTGTAGATCTTTTTTATTTTATATCTATTCCTTTATTTTTATAGGTTTTTAAATTGAAATATTGAATGTCCGTGGTTATGCGGTAATTCTTATTTAAACATCTGACGGCATAATATATATTATATTCCAAGAAACATAATAATATTAAAAAAAAATACAAGTGCACGTATTGAAAAAATTTATCATTATTTTAAATGAAAATATACATCACATTTTTAGAACTTGTTTAAAATATATTTGCATATTCATTTATTGCCATTTAAATCTATACCGCACGCAAAATGTATTTTTATGAACGCAAACAAATGTGTGTCACGAAATTGTAATTGTCATTAACGCCATAATATTTTAATAGGAAATAACTATAAAATTCAAATTTAATTTTTTTCAACAATAAAAATAAATCAGAATTTGATTGACTTACTGCTCTTCATGAGGTAATTTAATGACATGTACGAATAAACAAACATACACAAACATAGTTAACATACACATGAGAGATGTATGATAAAAAACGAATAGGACAAAAATGGAATATAAAAATTTATTTTTTGTTCCTATTTCACATCATATACATCAACCTCAAAAATGACAATAAAAACATTCACAACCTTCAAACTAGTGCCTTTGTAACTTTAATGTCACGCCATTGTGTCTGCTAATGTCATACTGCTAGATGATGATTACATCCTGCCGCCACAAATATTATCAGTTTAAAGGCGATTCTGTTTCTTTTTCTGCTATTTTCATTCCGCGTGATATAACATAAAAAGCCGTAAATGGTTGTGACGAAATGATTTTGATGTGTCATTTGACAGATTCAAAAAGTCGAGCCAATTTGTGTTTTTGACCCATTCATAAAAAAAAAACTAATAATAATAAGGGTCTAAGACTTGGAAAGGAAAATATGCATTGTAAAGGCAGTTTAAACGCTTATATAATAGAAAAAGGAAAAAAACGGCAACCATAGATATGAAATGAGGTCATAATTATGATGATATTAACAAAATGACTTGCGTTTTGGGTCTAATTATTTAAATTTTAAATTTATAAATTTAAATTTTTTTTACTGTATCTAACAAATTGTGCTATGTATTAATCGCTGAAAAATTGTTTCTTTTCACGACAATACCAATTAAGCTGTATTTTTGTTTTAGAGTTGTAAATTTATTGAAGTGAAATTATCATAATTAATGAAAATTTTAAGATTATTTCATATAAACTCTGAGGATTGTAGAGCTGTTTACATTGAAGCAGATAATCTTCATTTTCAGATAATGAAAATTATTAGACAAAAAAATGTTTGGGTTTTTTTTGCATTGAGGAAATCGAGAAAGTAGATAATCCAAAAATGTATATTATACGCTGTTCTGAAAATGGTCCTTATGTATCATCAAAATAAAATACAAATTTTATAGATAGCACTGACGAAAAATGCTCTCTTCAGAGAAGATTTAAATTGAATCACTTGAAATATTATTTGATAAAATTATATAAAAATAAATTGATTTGGAATAGGTATTAAGCAATATTAATCAAATAAATCATTTTGACATACAATACTATTAAACCTTTTTTTCTCTTTGATTGGCTTTTAAAAAATAAAAGCATAAACTTTGGGAAAATTTTATAAATATAGGAATAAATGCAAAAATAAGAGCTAAGCGAGCTCTTGGAGTATGAAGTAACTCAATTACATTTATATTTATTGAAACAGAACGAAGGAAAATATATGCAAGAATTATGTGTGCTTGGGATTATTAAAAATTTATTTTCTTGTATTATTTTTCTCTTCGGTTTTTAAACAAAAAAAAAAATTAAATTCGTGATGTATGTAACAAATTTGGTGTTTAATTTTGGGCACACAATTTAAATTCAACAATTTTGAATATATGTATGTATATAAAATATGGTGGTACGTGTGATAAGTTATATATAAGAAAAGTAAGAAAAACATTTTTATTCCTCTTTTCAACAAATTCTTCTTTTTTGCGATGTCTCAAAAAAAGATATTAATTCAACTCACATTAATGAGTCCTTACATTGTGAACCACACACAAGCGTACACATTATTATTACACAAAGATTTTAATTATACTGCTCTCCATTTTTGATACTTATTTATACAACTGTGATTCGCAATGTTGTTTTTGTGTATTGTGTATAAGTTATGCTTTTCGTGGTTTAGTAATCATCATTTATTTCTGAGGGGATAATACGAAAAGTGCAGCGAGCCAAAAGGATTTCAACCTTAATAAATATCGCTAAGGTATGCATGTTTTTTTTTGCCTTTTGTTAATGCTTTAGTAATACTGTGAGAGACAAAGAAATTTTATTTGCCTTTTAGTGGTTTAAAAAATGTGAAAGCACTAAATGAAAGAAGAATATAAAACACTTGTATTATATGTATAGGATGGTAAAATATGTATGTTTCAAATTTTATGGATGAGTTTTTTTTCTGTTTTAAAATCCAATGAAACCTTCTGTAACAGAATTTTCAGTTTTTTTTTGAAGGTTATGTTTTTTTATAATGCAGAAATTTCCTTTGATACCAATCGTTTTATATGTAAATTGGAGAGTGGGTTTTTATGAAAAAAAGTGATAAAATGCGAAAAATATATTTAAAGAGATGAACTTGTTGTACCCTTGAATTGTTGCAATTCTTTTCGTCAAATTTTCCCCAAAAAAAAAATGATGCGACAGTTTAAATTTTTTTATATTGTATTAACTTTTTTTTTTTTGAATTACAAACTTAATCTAAAATCATTCTTAAAGCAAACTATATTTTCGAAAATTATTTGTTTCAGTGTTGAATTTAACGCTGTAAATTTAAATTCATTGACTGAAAATCTCTGAATGCTTGCTGAAAAAGCGCTTCCCAGAAAACACAGCTCAAAGTTGATTCTAGGAAAATGTTGGCTTGATTACTTATGTTATCTATTAATTTTTAAAAACAAACTAAATTTGGTGCAAAGAAACAACTCCTTGATCAATATGTTCATGTTTATCTGAAGCAAATGTAGAGTAAGTGAAGTAAAATATCTGCTTCGGGCCTGTTACCTATCAAAAACATTAACACACTTGGAAAATTTATGATTCCAATATTGTGCAGCATATGGTATTATATGTATGTATGTACTTTACTATATTGAGATGGAGTAAAAGCAGTACGAGTAGCAGTAGACCATAATATTTGTGAGCTTGTCACTTTCAGAGTTTTACTAATATTGTATCATACAAAGATATGGATAAAAATCTATATTAATATTATAGAAAAATTGTATATTTCAAACAGTTGCAATTTTATTACATCCAATATAATCAACAATGAAAAAATAACTTTATATAAAAATTGCAGACTTTGTATTTGATTCATTTCAATAGTTTTGATTTTCATATCATTGAGATATCTGATTAGATTGTCTTAATTAAGAGCTTAAAAAATATTGTTAAGAAGTTTTGTATCAAATAAATAGGTCAATTTAATTATTACAGCAATTTTAATGAAAATGTAAAGAGCAAAATTTGGTATTGCAAGAAAATGGTCACTTGATATTCAATTATTATCTGATGAATTACGGTACCAAATTCAATGGTTTTTATTTCACTTTCATTCCAATCTCGTAAAGAAAAACCAAATGTCCTCTAATTTACCATAATTCGAATGTTTTTATGTAGGCATGTATGGTAAAGCGAGCATCTTCGCTTTCCTTAATGGTACTATAAAAACCAACACATTTAGAATTGAAGTTGGATAGCAAAAGAGTCAGCAAAAATTGCTACCATTAGGCCATATGAAAAGGGGACCGTAATTTGATTCCTTTAACATAAACAACAGTGTACTGACACAGAATCAGCGTAAAAATAAGTGAAGCATTTTAAATCATAAAATACTTTTCATTTTTATAATATTGAGACATTAAACGGGATCTTTGTCAAAGTAAAATGATTATATATGAATGAAAAATTGGTCCAAAACCTATAAATAAATAAAATAAAAAATTTTATTGACACTTTTATTATTGCATAGTGAGGCATACAAATCACATTTTTACATGTCACATTGACTCACAATTTATCAACTGATGATGTCTCATACATCTCGCATGTTTGTAAATGTAACATACAGAGGAATTCATGAAGACAAAAATTTTGTTTGTGCAAGAGCGGAAACCATAATTTTTTACTTCTTCTTACCCTATATGTCTCCATTCTTTTCCGCTGCTTTTTTCTATAGTACACTCAGAACATGAAATACAATAGAAAAGAAAAAAATATATAAAGGAGAAGAAAGATGAGGCAATCTGAGAATCGTTTACTGAACCGCAAAAACGGCCGGACGATAGCAAAAGCAACCATAATAGCAAAATGGGGAGAGTAAATGTAAAGAAATGTCTAAATAAAAATATTTTATTTTCATGCAATTTAATTTAATTTATCAGCCACATTCTTTCTCATCTCTCGTATTTTTAATGTTATCTCTCTCACAATGCTATATCATTGCCATTCATATCCATAAATATTTAACGGCGATTTCTTTTTCTAATTATCGCATTTCTGTTCAATTATACAAGAAATGGAAATTAAAACACCACCATGGTTTCATTTGTTTGAGTTGTTATTTATTTCATAAAAATAACTTTTCGATGTGAAATTGACGATCGCTTTTGACCATGTTTTAGAAAACAATTTTAGGTGTCTATCTAGTTTAAGTGAGGTATATTATATTTTCCCTCTTTTCAAACTAAAAAAGGTGCTGAATTTTCCTATTCATCGAACCATTTGATTGTTGAAAAATAAGGGAGGAGATGATATAGATATAAGGAACTTTGCTACCTTTAATATTTTCTTTTTTCTTATATTTGAGATTTACTTTAGATTAACTATCCAAAAGAATTTTTGTTTCACTTCATAAATTTTAAGCTCTTTTATCAATATATTTATGGTTTACCCAGGTTTACCAAAAATTAATATAATAATTTGAAAACAAGATCCATATAAAACTTCCAAAAATTTAAGAACTTACTTTACAAACCAGTATTTATCATTTTATTAAACTTTTACTCAAATTTATATTGTGTTAGAGATAGGTATATCCCATCAAACAAAATGTTAATAATTCTTCATCTTTTAAATATATTTCGTTAAACACAGCATGATCGCGTTCTTTCATAATTGCAGTTTTTCAAACTTTACACAAAAACTTAAAAAAAGTTTAAAAAAAAGTGAACTTGATCTGAAATCATGTTTGACTTATTATACTAAATTATTATTATGTTCTAACGATCTAAGCCACTAATCGTTAGTTAGCAACTAATCGTCATTAGGCATTTTTTTGTGAAAATAAAAACTTTTTCAGTGCGCTATGAACGTAAAAATGGATAAATATAAAATTAACAAAAACAATTATTTAAGTGAAAAATTAATTTAATTTACAATTGAATATATATGATTTATTGTAAAACATTTTAAACGTCGAATAATTATCTAAAAATGGCAATAATTTAATTTACTCATGTTTATTGAATATATATGATTTATTGTAAAACAAAAATTTTAAACGTTCAATAAAAACAACTAATTATCTAAAAAAGGACTCAATTGAACATAATGAGCATAGAATTATTATCGTAGTATAGATCAGATCAACCATCACTGAAGGACCCTAAACTATTTTCTATTTCGTTTCTGAAATTCTCAAAACATTTATATAAAACGATGTACAAAATAGATCTCAGATACACAGAATCTTATAAAATCTCAATGTATAAAGATCAAGTAATATCCAGAATATATTTGATAATATCCAGTGCCATTAGTCATCAACTTACTGTTCAAATGAGATTTTTATAATTGTTTTAAAAAAAACTCTCAATACTTTTAATTTACAATTTTGTTGTTTAAAAAGAAATGTTTAATGGGACAAAAAACTAAATAAAGGACTAAATTATATTTGAAAAAATAAATAGTTAATTGCAAATTAAAGTCAAATATTTAAAATTAAAGAAATCAAATAAGCGAATCTTTCAGATTTACTAAACCTTTTTTTATTGAAAAATATTTAAGATGCTCTAGATAAAGTTTTGCAGAACTTTTTTGCTCGCTTTCTGAATATACAAGCAGATTTTGATGAATATGTCTTTATTATAACTTTTTCAATAAGAAATAATTCTGATATGAGAGAAAACATTTATTTATCTGCATATTATATTGTAGATTTTCGTCATACTATGAATAATTCAGAATTTCGTATCTATATATCGATCACTATGCAGCATATTCGATATGCTTGCATGTTTTAGAAATTTTTTACAAAGACTAAATAAAAAGAACTTACTGCCTATGCATACCAATATCTCATCTTGTTTGAATCATTACTATGAAAATAAAAGATCATATTAATATAACACTCGGTTCATTTGGTTCAAAGAATCTTTAATTTTTTTCATTTTATTAGCTTAAATAGCTTTATTTTTAATAACCTTATTCTAAATAATTTGAAACTTAATAAATCAGTTGAGTGATGAATGAATAGGAAATGGTAAAAGAAAATGTAAAATATTTCAAATTCCCATCACATTTGTGCAAAGCTAAAAGATGGAAATGTAAACGAGGGATTAAGTGGTGGAGGAGAAAAAAGTTTTTTTCCTCGCTAAATTCTCTTTTCTGTTGTGTTTACTATCTATTTGTGTCTATTTGTGGCATTTGCGCATCAAAAGCTATTGCTTCAATAACCAAGTATTGATTGTTACTTGCGAAGTAAAAAATCTCCTTTTTATTATTTTGAGGACTGTCGAAGTGAATGATGTAAATTTACATACTTAAATCATCATGTTCCTGAGGTGAAAATCTTTCTTGTTTTTCATTATTTAGATAATATTGTTTATTACTTTTTTTAAAGAATCTAAAAGCATTTGGCATGTACTTAATCAACATAAGTATCAATATCAGCATAAAATCATCTACAAAAATCAACAAGTAAATGTGATAAGTCTACCATTACGCCTTTGTGCTTTTTTTTTATCTTTTTCATTACAATAAATGCTTGCGAAAATCAAAATCCTCTTCTCAAACAATGCTTTAGGTATTTGGTCTGTTTGAATTTAAAGTGTTTATTATTTTTTATTTTAAGATCAAAAAATAAAAAATAATGAGAAAAGGATTCTTATTGAACCAGAAAAAGAATAATTTGTGCAATACAGTTAGACAAGTAACAATTGCCATTGTTGATCGAATGGAATAAACATAAAAGTTTATTGTAGGAAAAAATAAAAAGACCATATCGAAAATCAACAACAGTTGTTATTAAGTTCTCTTAAATACTCCAGTAACGTATTTTTTAACTTCAACGTTAAAAAAATAGGAGGTAAAAGAGCGAAAATTTCGATTATTAAAAAAATTGAACCAATCAAGAGTAGATTATTTATTTTGATGACTAATTAATCAAAAATTAAATGTCAAAAAAAATTTCAAAGCAATAAATATGAAAATGTAAATATGTAAATTTTCAACATTGTGTGCTTTATCTTCATCTTTGAATGTTTTTCATTATCAATATATTCATATTTTTCTTGAATTTTAGAACATTTACCATTTTTATTTATTTCCAATTTTTTAACGAATTTAAACGAGATAAACTCTGAATTGATCAAATTTTTTTTTTTGGAATCCTATTGACTGTGAATTATTTTTAATTTTAACTAAAATAAAACTCCATCAAGAAGCTGTTTCTCAGAATGTAAAATGGAATTCACAAGTACGCTAAAACTAATCTCAGAGGTTTCACAATATTAAAAAAAGGTATGTGTTTATAAAAAAACTCTGCTTAAAACAGCGGAATGACAGAATGTAAAAGTGTTACGTAATAGGTGAACGACTCATATAATGCTCTGGCTTTCTTAACCAAATAAATTGTACTGTTAGAGCATCCGCTATGTCTTCATATAAGCAAAATGAAGAGTATTTTAAATGCCACAAAAATAATTGAAAAGGTCGTTAAAATTGTTTTTCTAATTTTTTCTTTAACCTTCAAAAAACAATAAATCCAAAAAAAAAAATTTATAACAGTTTAAGTGAGAAATTGAGCAATAAACTGAACTATAGCCGACGATATTGAGAAAATTTATGGTTTAAATTTCTTAATCTCTGTCTTATTGGTTTATAATTAAGTTTCTTTGAATTGAATACTTTATTGTATTTTGTGATTAAATCTTATCAATAAAATGTAATAAGGACTTTATTTTAACGTTACAGTAAAAAAAGCTTAATTTACTATTGAGTATTTTAAAATCTATATCAACCAAATGTCTTAATAAAATGTGTTTTTGATGTCTTATGGAAAAAGAAAAAAAAATTAAGAATCTATAAGACTCGCCCGGGCCATAGGCTATTGGATTGCAAATATAACCTTTAAAATATTTCATTGTTTTATTTAAAAATATAAAGAGATACATAAATGTTCTTTTAGTTTCACCACATATTATTCCTAAGGCATGTGTATCGATCAGATTCAAAAAATAAAAAAAAAAGGTTTACTGATTTTCACACATTTTTTCTAAAGCAAAAATATAACTGTGGCAACTATGATTCAGTTGGCTAAAAAAAAAGATAAATTTTACGATATTTAATTATGTTTTTTGCCTTTAATTTTATATTTACGCTACCCTACGGTAAGGATGGGTTTAAATTTGTTACTTTTGCTCTCCTCTTTGTGCTATCATTTTCCACTTTAGCATCATAGAAAAGTAATTTTTCAATCAAAAACACATTTTACGCATTAATAAAGACATCGAACTCAAAAATTAATCACCATGGAAAGAATATTGAGCAACATTTCTGAAGAAAAATGAATGTAAAGAATGTGAGCATTGGTTTAGTCCATTTTTTGTGAGTTGATGTGCCACAATTTTTGAAAGCGGCAAAAAGTGGTCGAATGAAACACAATCAATTATCCTTATACGTTTTTTCTTCATTCGCTTTCTCCCTATAATTTTTCTGTTGTTTTTTCTCGCAATAGCAACTAGGAAAAAAGCTTTGTGGTTATGAGTAGAACAAAAAGTAAAAAAAGAAGAGATGGAAAACAAAAATTTCAAACCAGTACGGGTAAAGCAAGCATAATGAGAGAAACGTCAATATTATCATCAATCTTTGCTATGTTTTACTATATTACATTCTGTGCGTAGATATTTATATAGATTCATGCTGAAAGTCTGTAAAATAGAAATAACTGGAAAAGGGTCTGCTTAAAAGACGATATAATATAAACGAAATATTCCACTATTGGAATTTATTGATTTCGGTTTGCAATATGCTAATGAAATAAATAAAAAGAAAACTTCAGAAAGCAAAAAAGAAATCATCCCTCTAACTTTTCTCAATTTATTCTTCTAAAAATAATAAATAAGTTTTACTTGAGGAAATACAAAAGGAATCCATGAATATGAAATTTTTCAATTAAAGCCAGACCATGCTTGTCAAATAAAAGTCAGAAGTATTTTGATTGAACGAAATCCTTTTCCTATTGTTTACTGTTATGAAAAACATTTACCAAACTTGCTTTAATTTCAAAAGTTATTTTTTTAACTATAACCTAACAAAAAGTACAATAAATTTAAAAAAATTATAATATTTGAATTTTGATAATTATAATTATAATTAAAACATGAACTTTTATGAAAAAAAAATTATAAGAAAATTTTCATTGTGAGGCACCAAATCAATCTAGAAATTAAATTAAAATAACGAGTAATTGTTGCTTTATTGCCTCCATTTTTGGATTAAATATGTTTTCGCGTGACTTTCTTGTTATACATTCATCAAAGAAAAATATTTCATTAGTGTTGAAAAAACCATAAAATTTGACGCCTTTATAAAATGTAGGGCGGAAAAACTAAATAGTATTTTTTTTGTTTCCTGTTGAAATACTGAACAATAAAAAAACTTGTTGATTTTGCTAATGTATTTTCGTAATTATATAATTTGTTAGGTATTTATTAAAATTCAAGCCAACTTTTTTTATGCCACGTGCTAACACACTGAAGGTTAGCCAAAATTTTTAAAGCACAAAAATTTGATTTTTTTTTTAACCATTTCTTTTTTAGATTTCGCTGTAAACTTCGTATTCCTGAACATACATGGATATGTAATTTAACATAGAAATTCAAAAATGTGTGCATGCATAATAAAGAGATTTTAAGATTAAACGATAGAAAGGATCGATTATGAATTCAATATGGAATTGTATCATTTTAAAAATGTTTCCATTAAAGAGCTTAAGAGTGTTCAAATGGCCCAACAATGAGGGATTAGGTTTTGATAAATTTTCTTCCGACAGATAATTTAAAAAGGAATGAGCCTGAACATAATTTAGCAGATAATAAAATAGATTTGGTTATTATGCAAGGTAATTTTCTACCTTTCTATTTTTCTCGTTTGTTGTATAAACAAAAAAGGATAAATTGTTTTGTACTTATCACACTATGATTTATAGACGTAATTACATTATCTAGAAAGCAATAATGTATTTTAGGGATAATGTTTTCCTTTTCTAAACCATTCAAGTATTTTAAAAATGTAAAAATTTCTAATACATATCTTTATGCTTAACTTTTTCTTGATTTTAATTCAAGAGGAAATGAATTCAATTTAATGCACCATTTAATTTCTAACGAAAACTTCAATTAATCTATAGCCATCAATGTAATAACAAGCGATTAATTTTAAAATAAAATAATTTTTCTTCAATTTCTCCTTAAAGCTCTTAGACATTTACTCTTTAAAATCTATGGTTTTGCATAATAATTTTAAATGGTACTCTTTGCTTCCACGGATAAAAGATTATTCCATTTTAATTTATTTTTCTTTCCTTTTTCGATGTCAACTACCAGAAAAGTTGATTAAAATTCATCTCATCTTTTATATTCTATCAGAAGTTTTCTTGTCCTCTTCTGCTTCACATTCTACATCCTCTCTCATTTTTCTCACTCAACTCACTCCTTTATTGAGATTAAATGGAGATACATAATAATATATGCATATTTAATCTTAGAATGAACCAAAAAAAGCTCGAATACGTTCATAAAACACCAAATGTTTCATCAAAAAATATTTTTAGGATAGAAAATGTTTCACGATACTATTTCGCCTTTGTTTTATTAGGATTAGGAACTGTTGTAAATGTGGTTTTAAATTCACAAACATATACGAAGAGATAGAGAAGAAAAATATTAAAATGTGGATTAAAAATGGCAAGAATAAGATTTGAAATCAAGACAAATTGCCTCAAAATGAATATACACTGTCATTGAAATGTAAATGAAAACTGTTTGATAATCAACATGTTCCTTTTTCTGCTTGCTTTCAAATAAAATTATTTCTCATATTTGTATATACATTTTTCAAAATATGAACAAATGGCAAAGTGAAATCTTGTTGCGGCACATTTTAGGATCTTTGAGGGTTCTTTTATTAAATTTTATATTTATCTTTTAACCAAAAGTATTTTATATCTTCTTATTTTCCTCCTTTTATACATTCATTACTTCGATTATATTTTTAACAACAGCATTAGAAAATTTGAAGGAAATTTAAATCCGAAAACTTTGAAATATGATAAGTTTTAAGAGAGAAAATTTTCGTTCTTTCAAAAAAGAAGCAAATAAAAAAAACAAAATTAAATAAATAAATCTTCTAGATAAGAATGAAAAAGAGGTGGAAAAAATTTGTAGGAAATTTTTGGTGATATTGCTTTTTTGGGAGATTTTTTTTTATTAAAAACATTTCAAAGTAAAAGAATTTTTATTTTATATCAAGAATTTCCTGAAAAACTAAAGTGGATAATCCAAAATTGAGAATTGTTCCTTGTGAACATGACCGAAAAAAAATTCTTATCATATCTTATATAAGTTTTTGAATAAAATAAAACTTAAATATGTAAAATATTATCCAAAGAAATAAAAATTGTAAAATAAAAATTAGAAGCATTTATTGCTGCTATTTTACTTATATTACAACTAGTCTTCATCTCTGATAAAATAAAATAAAAATTTTAAATCCATCATAAAAAATCATCATTATGAGAAATTGAACAGATGGAAATTCCTTTTATTGAAATTATTAGTTTTGAGATAAAGCAGAAAAATAATATGCATATTTTCAATGTAAAGAAAAAGTTTCATTTTTGTTTGTTCAAGTAGCCAAGAAAATATTATTTGTTTTGGAGAGAACTCTATTCAAAACATAAATTTATATTTCGTTTTGGAACATCCTTAAAAAGAATTGTAAAATGTGTACAATCAATAAATAAATATTATTACATAGCAAGATGCCTCCTAACTCAAAATTATATACCATGAATTATTATTGAGCATAACGTTATATACTTTCAATTTTAATATCTTCCATCCTTGTTATTATTATTTCTATTTCTTTACTCACTTACAATCATTTTTATTACTTGCTTTTATTTCACTTCGCATAAATATCATAGAATATAATCAGGCATTATAGCGCGGAAACGATTAAAATATTTTTCTCCTAGCGATTCTTTTGGCTATATTCAGCAGAAATTTTTGCACGTGTATGTGCCATTAATTTCAGTATTTAGTAAGGTACTTAACACTATAAGCACATGAGGGAAGAAATTAATTTCATCCATTGATTATCGAAACAGTTTTGGTTTTTGCTAATTGTTACAGAATAATGTTACGTTTATAGCTATTAAATTTTCTTTTATTAAAATAATATAAGAAATTGATAAAACATATCGTAATACTAAGAACAAAAATCAAAATTTCCTGTTTTGTTGTTGCAGTAAATTTTGTTTAATAGACGTTTTCAAAGAATATAAAAATAGGTAAATTTATACAAACAAACACTTCTGATCAGAACTTTTTGAGCGCTTTGTTAAGCTCAAAATCTTTTCTCAGCGTCGACTCGACACTTGACATTTTCATGCAAAATTCTAGTTGACTTACATCTTTGGTATAATATTTGGTTAATAAAATCAAACATGTTTACTTTCTTTATATATATATTGAGACTCATTTATCATGCCTTTCACAGATGTGCAGCTTGTTTCTTTATGTTGTTATAAAAAAAGATTTTTGATTGATTTTCATAAAACTTTAAATTTTATCTCTGATTAAATTTTTTCGATATTGGTTGATCGACCTTTTAATATTTTGAGATAGATTTTTTAAATTTAAAAATTAAAATTTAGAAATAAATGAACTACATATTTAAATTCAAAACAAAAAAAAAATAACTTTAAAATTTTTGAACTTTAAGAAAGTTTCATTCTTACTGTATTTAAGCTTTTCATCATGCAAACATTTTCAATTGATATTGTAATGACAATGTGACAGACGATAAGTGTTTATCAAGTTAATGATGCGAAGATTGAATCACTACAGAAAGCGCTTAAGTTGAAATCTAAAACATTTTCGTTATATATTTTTCTACATTCCTACGATGTTGAAACATTTTCCCTTCTCTTCATGACTATGATGATGGCAGATGAGAAATCGACAGCACTTTATTGCACATTTTGAGTAAATAACATTTCATTTCCAGCACGTTTTATATACTCATGCTGAATGAGCTATTTTTATCGTTCATATTGATTAAAGCTACTAGTGCTATTGATGGTACCATTGCTGTCTTCTAATTTGAAGCAAAATGGGTGTGTATTACATGCAGTATAGGTAGTTATACCAGTAACAGCACGATAGGATTATAAAAAATGAACTTCTCATTCCTCATTTCCTGAAACATGTCTGCATATCATATCAAATTCAATTAATCTATAGGTGGTGGTTGGTTTTATGAATTGAATAGTCATTTATATAATAATACTATTCCGTTTTGAAAATATCAATAAAAGGAATTATTTTTTATTATTTTTGCATATTTATTTATAAATAACTTAAAATTTAAAAGCTTTGATATTTTGGAATATTAATTAATTTCATTAATAGTTTTTGATAGTAACATTAATAAACCAAATAAATTAAAGAGAAAGAATAACGCACGCTTAAATAGTTTATTAAGTTTCAAACAAAGACGATTTATGTTTGGTGAATACTTAAGATCAAAATTACAAATAGGAGCAAATTTTATTTGAAATATGAAATGCGAATATAAAATGATTTGTTATGTTCAAGTAACATCAATCTATTCATTGAAATCACGAGTTCTTGACTTTCTAATAAGGCTCATTTTTTGAAACTCGATGTAATTTGAATTTAATTCTGAATTAGATTAAGAATAGCATGATTTATAAGAACCAATTTTATCGATGTTGAGTTGTTCTTTAACAGGACTGTTTTTCAATTTATTTATTTCAATTTGATTTTGTGATTTTTATTTTATTTACATTTAAAAATATCAAATTTTTTATATCAACAACAATGAAAGATTAATATTATCATTTTTTTCTCTTCAAAATTTATAAATGAATTCATGAAACTGATACTGCAAAAAGTTCTTTTGTGGTTAGGTTAAATACAGCAAAATGTTAATCTGATTTGTGAGTAAAAATTTATACTGAAAGCTTCATTTGGCAACTACGAAATTTGGAGTCCTTGTAAATTCCATATGACTGCTTTAGCCTAATCTGTGTCGCTTGAGTCTGAATTAATCAAACTAAATATAGTTTTGCAACAAAAAGAGAAAGTTTTGACTACTTGACCAATTATTTTTTTTCCTATTTTCGTAGCTGTTTATTATACATTGAGTATTCCAATAAAAATATTCACAAAGTACGTAAAAAAGATCATGAAAAACTCTCAAGAAAGAAATAAATTGAGCCAATTGAGAGGCTCTTTGAACTTTTTCATAAAATGCATTAAAAGTTTTAGCTTACAGAAGAAAAGGTAAAGAAGCTAAACGGAAGAAAATGGAAGAAAAGAAATAAAGTCAATTGAGTAAAGTGGAGACAAAGAAACGGCATAAATTTACTTTCCCTTTCCATTCGAAAAACCAAAAATAAAATTTTAAGATAGAAAGTGTTTTTTAAATACGAGAGAAATTGTTAAAGGCATCAAAAATTCTTTTATTTTTTATCGTAAAATTTTTAAATTACCATAATCCGAAGCTTATAGCGTTAGCAAAGAAGGAAAACGCAAACTTCATGTTTTCAAGGATGCTTTACAATAAAATTTCAAACTGAACAATTCCTTTACATTTTTTTCTTTTATGTATCACTCAGTTGTGTATAAAAATACGAAAATACGAAAAATGCGTACAAAAGGAAGAAACTTTGTGATGTTGAAAGAATTTCGTAATTTGTCTAATCTTTCTTACAAATGATATACTGAGATTCCATGTATGAAAATTCCTTCAGTTCTTTAAAATATGCTTCAATATTAAGCAGGGTTAAATTTACAGCACCAGCGGTAATATTTAACTACATTATATCTAACTATGTATACACATACAAGGGCTTAAAATATAGATGCGCAATGATTTCTTTCATTAAAAATTCCGAAAAAACTAAAAAAAAAAATTTAAAAAATTTTAAGTTTAAGATTTTATGATCAAGCTTTTTAATTTTTAGCGCATTTTTGAAATTTTTTTCAAAAATTAAAGAAGAGTAAATTTCTTAATACAAATTGTACAAAACTATTACCTATACTAAATACTGAGTTATGAAATAAAAAATTATGTTCAATCACTTGAAAAATATGTAATCAATGTCCCACATTACTGAGCCCCTCATCAAATTTATGGTTGTTTTTTAGATGAGACATAAAGTATGCTTCATTACGCCATTCATTCATGACAATAAGAAGAAGAATAAAACTTCCTTAATTCCAATAATAAAAAGCACCCAAATAAATTCCTTCCTTGTGTTTTAGTTTTATTATGTTTTCCTTTGAAGGATTGGAATATAAAAATAAAATTTGTATGTGTTCACTATAAAGAAAATTAGAGGGTAAGAAATTTTTGAGACGGACAGAATTGTATATATATTTATTTGTAACCAGAGTTGAAAAAAATAGCTTCAGATAGGTGCCTAAACTTCACCTAAAAATCACCTTGTCAACGATAAAGTCTATATATACGTAACATTTTTTGTATCTGTCAAGACTCTGTTTAAGAGAGGCATGTTTTCTCTTTAATTTAAATTTGATAGGGAATCGATCGGTGACAACTCTGATTGTTAATATTTTCCATATTTTTTTTTAGGAGACCATAAATTATAACACGTGCTTTTGCCTTCAAAGAAGCATTAAAAGAGATTTATTCATCATTTTTGGAACAAAAGTTTATTTTAGCATCGTATATTGATAAATATTGCAAGAAAGAAAAAAAAAAGAACCAGTACAATCACTTCATATTGATGTACTGTGTGATGTCGTTTCTTAGAGCTCTCTGTTCCTACAAAGGATAAACAATGAAAATATTTGCACAAATGCTCTCCCTTGTGTTTTAAGATTCTTATTAATGTTTTTTGAAAGCTTTATTTTACATCTGGTTTCTTTTTTCTTTCCACTTCTTTCAGTAAAGCACAATCAATTTTTTATTTACATCAGTCTCCAAAGACATTGAAAAGTAATTTTTATTGTATATGTATTCTAAGTAAGAAAAACTTTCAATTTTTTTGTACTTTTTGAAAGTCAATGACGAAATATATGTATGTAGAACAACATGATGTAACATTATGAAAATTGACTTTGTTCAATATTACATTTTTTTCTCTATTTTTCACAAGAAGACATAGATAGAGGATACTTTTATCAGCATGCGATAGATTTCTTATAATGTTCAAGGAATATCTATAGATGTGTTTTCTCAGCATTATCAAATTCTTTATTTCAAGTCTTGTAATATTTGTTGTTAATAATAATACATAAAAGAAAAAGATACTATACAATAAAAACATATTTTTTTATGCTCATATTTAGCAGAAAAAATGCTTTTATCATCTAAAAAACTGATGAATAAAGTAAAAGATAGAAAAGAAAGTGTGTCATTCGCTACAAATGACAGACTTCAGTTACATTTTACGTTATGTCATAAAATTCGTACTTGCTCAATAAAGGGATAATTTCCCAGGTTGATATTACCCTACACTTAGCAACCCCTTTTCTTACCCCATTTAATATCAATAAGTCAAGAGGGTTGGATCCAAAAGCAATGATTGTAAGTTACTCGTATATGAATTTTATGCATTAAACTAACTTGAATTCCTTTATTAATCTTAAGTTGTGAACTCACAAATTTATGGAATAAACCAGCTGAATTAAAAATATAAGCAAGCCGTTTTTAATTATATTATTTGGTGTTCGCAGAAATTGCGCTATTCCAACCTTGAAGACATTTTCACAAAATCATTGAGGTGACAATTGGTTAAGTCATTACAATATCGAAAGTCACCACAACAGGGCCTAGTTAATTAGCCTAAAATTAACTCCTGAGAAAAAATTTTTTTTTTCGTCAGTATAATACGCGGATTTTATTGAAAAAAAATTTTGAAAATCTTTGGTGTGAATAAAAAGGAAAAGGATAGAGCGGAGAATTTTAAAGCGAAAAAAGTGAAGGCCTGATCATCAAGGAAGTCAAATCAATTGAAGAGCTGAAGCTAAAGTCGCTAGAAAAGGCAAAAGAAGAAATTGAAAAAATTTTGAGAGAATTTTCGAGACGCGTGTTGGTGCAGAAAATTTTTTTTGGTCAATCATCACTGGAACTTGTAGTTTCAGCAATTCCAGGCAGCTAACGACATCCAATAACACCTGTAAGTCGGTTTATGAACGAAAAAGGGGTATTTGGTGAGTTATCGAAGATAAATTGGCACTAACTTTAATTTAGCCTGAAGGCACGCGGAGAGTTTTTTTTTTTCTTTCTTTTTTTCTTCCACAGTAATCATTTCCTTACTTTACAAAGTCGTAAACAACTACGAATCATCACCCGTCGTAGATTTACGCAAAACTTGCATTCGTTTACGCATGGTAAACGAATCAAGGTATTTTACATATAAAAAAATTTTTCAAACCTCAACTGGATTGTCAAGTGATCCACTGGATCAAACAAGAGATCCTATAAGTCGCCAAGAGACTTACCAAACACAACAAGATACCCCTCATCGATCCAAGTTCAATTTGGACCGTTCAAGTGGTCTACAAGCCGGCAAGAGGCACCTGTCAAATTCCTGAATAATTTATATATAAAAAAATTACAACATGACAAATAAGAATGTCAAATCACTTAAGGAGCTGTTGAACAAGGAGAAACAATGGTTCATCGATTACATGAACAATAATCCTGGAGCAGATGTTATCGACAATTACATTTTCGCTGCCAATACTGTCAAAGAAGGCTATAAATGTGCACAAGGAAATAAGTGTGACTTGCTTCAAAAGGAATGTAAAGATCGCGACAGTGAAGAATCGCGATTATTTCTATTATGCTTCTCTTGTGACCGTATATATCATCAGAGATGTTCAAGGGCAACTGAGGAAGATTTAGTGAATGAGAAAACTCCGTGGATTTGTTTAGAATGCACAACGGATCCTTTAAATAAGCACGCAACTGAATTCTTCAAGTCCGGTAGACAAATTCTGACACTAAAAGCTAGGCTTGAAAAAATACACGACAGCAGTGGAAATACCTTCACCTCTACCTATTTCATTGGAAGAATCACATGATCAGTTGGATCCATTTTTCGACATGTCAGTGATTGAGCAATCACTACATGTGGATTTTAAAAATTTGGAGCCTATGACAGTATCAAGACTTCTTGGTACAAAATTAATACAACAACAAAGTGAATTTGAGTCATTAAAGGATGTAGTTATGAGATCAGAATTGGAGAAAAAAGAATTGCAAGATCAATTGGCAAGAAAGGCAGCAGAAAATGATGCTAGAGAAATAAGAATGCAACAACTGGAGAAAACTATAAATGAACGATTGTTTTTACAGGATGCGAAGCTTCAAAGCTTGCCAGCAATTTCAACAAAGTCTGGAGTGAGACAACCTCCTCCGCCGTTAAGCTCAACTTTGGTGATGAGTCATATTTCTCACCCGAATGGCATAAACGTGTCCGGAACTGAAGAAGGTACATCTTCTTCACAAACGTTGAGACAATCTCACACCGAAAGTTCAGCCACAAAGGCTGCAATATTGAATCAAGCATCATATAGCATCAAAGTATTATCAGCAAATGAGGTTCTAGCGCAAATAGCTCAAGAGTTGAATCAACAGTCTATGCATCAAAATCAAAATGCTGTAAACACATCTCAAAATAATCACACTTCGACATATTCACTTCCAATTGCTGAAAACCTCGACGAAGGATTAAGTCTGAAAGACATTCGTAAATGTCTACCTAAAATTGAAAAATTTGACGGTAGTATAGACAGATGGCTAACCTTTGAAAGAGCTGTAGAAAGAAATATACGTGAAGGACGTTATTGTGACAGTTTGGCAAAAAGTTTAATTCGTCAGGCTCTATCAGGACAACCTCTCGAAAGAGTTGACAGCATTTACAATTTTTCAACAGCATCTGAGATAATGGTATACCTGAAAGAGAGTTATGGATGTTCTATGAACATCGTATCTAGTGCAAGAAAAAAGTTATTAGCAGTGAAGTTGGCGAAACCACTTACTCATCCTTCTGTCATGGAAATTACAACAAAAATTACCTCCTACATGGCAGCATGTAAATATGCCCAACTTCCAATACTTGATATGAGTATATCAATGCATATCCACAATCAACTGGACCCGACGTATCAACAACAATATTACAAATACTTCTATGAAAAATATCCTGGATCGACACGCTTGGAAAGGCTTGATGTGCAATTCGAGTTTCTAAATGAACTGTCCAAGACATTACCTATGAATGAAATTAAAAATATTGAGAAGAAGGAAGCAACGAACAAGAATTTTCAAGTCTTTTCAACTTCAGTCACATCGACTAAAAGTGGAACTAATTTAAGATCATCTTTTTCGAAATTCCAAGGAAAGGATAATAAAGACAGCAATCAAGACTTTAAGTACGAGATTCGCAGCAAGGAAACAGCCCCTTATATTGGCTACGATATGGATAAAGTTCAAAAGCTGAAAAAGAAGTGCGAATTTTGTGAAAAGTTGAGCCATTTCTCGCTTGAATGTCGTGATTACAGGATTATGCCAATGGATCAGCGATACAATATTTTAAAAGCCAAAGGCATATGTACCAATTGCTTACTTACTACTGAGCATCAAGCTAACGAATGCAATCTAAAATTAGGTTGTGGATTTAATGTAGATTACAGCACCAAATGCTCCCAAAAGCACCATATTACTCTCCATCGTGGGAAATATAATAAATCAAATAATTTCTACAAACATAAAAGACGTTCCAGTTCCAACAACAGTTACAAGTCCAAAAGCAATTGTCTACGTCACGAACCCCAAACGCCCTCAGCACCGCCAAATGAGCCAACATCATCAAATACAATTCAACAATCACAGCAAAGTAACAGTCAATATCAAGGTTATACTTGTTCCACTGTATCCACATCTGAAAAAGGATACACAATTTTGTCGCTGTGCAATCAGAACGAACAAATTAGTTCCCAGCGTACTATCAAACTTTTTAGAACGTATTTTTATGGTAAAAATAAAAAAGGATTTGGGTTCGCGTTGGGAGATTCGGCAGCGGAAGTGACTCTAGTTAAACAAGATTTAATCTCGGATCTAGGAATTGTTGGAGAACCTTGCCACATTGAACTTTCTTGGACAGACTCAACGGTCAAATTAACTCCAGCTATAAAAGTTAATTTGAAAATTTCAGGAATCTTACACGATAGCGAAGTGTTGGAATTAACTGAATGTTATGCTGTTAAAGACTTCATACTACCTCCTCGAACGCTTAATGTTGAGAAATTGAAGAAACAATTCCCATATCTACGTAACATTCCCTTTGATTCATATTATGATGTATCTCCATGTATTTTGATTGGATCTAGGGACGCTCATATGTTTGAAGCAGTAGAGCCTGTCAAACAAAACGGAAGTGGAAAACCTGTGGGTTTGAAGAGTAAACTAGGTTACACAATTTATGGAGGCGCTCCTGAATATAATTCTAATAATAAGCTTACTCTTCAATCCATATCAATGAATAATTCATCGGACGAACTATCAAATAAGCAATTGGATTATAATTACGCTTATGCATGCTCCATAGAAAGCCTCGGAATTAAGCAAAAGGATTCACATTACACACAGGATGAGCAAGAAGCTATAAACTGTTTGGAAGAGGAAATGAAAATCCTTCCTGATGGAACAGTGGAGCTTCCGTTGGTCTGGAAGAAGATTAATGGGAATATACCAAGTCTGCCAAATAATTATCCGATGGTATTGAAACGGACATTAGCTCAAGAAGTCAAATTAAAGAAAAATCCAGAATTATTACAGGCATTCAATAACAAATTTAAGCAGCTAATTGATGATGGCTACGTTAGAGCCGCAACAGATGTGGATATGAAGTCATCTTGGCCAAACGTTTCCTACATACCCATTTCGCTTGTTGTTAACTATAATAAAGAACCAATAAAGACTCGATTAGTTTATGATGCATCCGCACGTTATAATAATACTTCATTAAATGATCATCTTTTAATGGGACCTAACTTACTGGTAGACATGCTGAAACCATTGATGAAAATGCGTATGAATAAGATAGCTTTTACAGGAGACGTAAAATCAATGTTTCATAGAATCAAAATCTGTCATCGAGATCAGCAATGCCAACGCATTCTTTGGAGGGAATTCTTGAATGATCCACTACAAATATTCATACAAGAATCAATGCTATTTGGTCCAAATTGTTCACCGTTCTGCTCTCAGTATGTTAAAAATAAAACTGCTGATAAATTTAAGGAACAATATCCAGAAGCAGCTCATGCATTGAAATCATTCACATATATGGACGATTTATTGAGCAGTGAGCCATCTGTTGAGAAAGCTATAAAAGTTGCAAGTGAATGTATCAATATTTTAAAAACAATAAACTGGGAACTTATAGGATTTCAGAGCAACAGTATCGAATTTTTAAGGTCGTTGCCCAATTCTCACGTTAAACAAGAACTAATTCCCATTATGAGCGAAGAGGAATCAACTTATACGACAAAGGTACTGGGATTGGTGTGGAACCCAAAAACAGACAAATTTGAATTTAAATTGGATAAAAGTGCACTAATTATTAAAGATGATGGCCGCAAACCAACAAAGCGCGAACAATGCTCAACAATTGCAAGAATATTTGATGCAATTGGATTTCTGGCACCTTGCATAATTCGTGGTCGAATACTTTTACAAAGATCCTGGCGAAAGAAAGTTAATTGGGACGAAGAAATCGGAGATGATGATAATAATGTGTGGATCAAATGGTTACAAGACTTAGAACAAGTCACAAAGCTTCAAATTCCACGATTACGTTTTAAGAACATAAATCTTAACGAGGTCGAGTCATTAGAACTTCATATGTTCTGTGATTCAGGAAAGGAAGCCTTTGCTACATCGTCGTATTTCGTCGCTACAATTAATTCATACAAAAATGTCAGTTTCGTTATGGCAAAAGCAAAGGTCGCTCCCATCAAGATGAAAAGCAAAACGGAAATAACGGAAATGCCAAGGCTAGAAGTGATGTCCTGTCTCATCGCTGCTAGATTGAAAAATACAATAGTTCATTTGCATCAAGATTTGTCATTCGAAACATTCTTGTGGACCGACAGCGAAATAGCACTTCGTTGGATCAAAAATCCCAATCAACGATTACCGAAATTTGCTGTTTCGCCAGTTGAAGAGATTTTGGAACTTACTACTCCACATGAATGGAGACATGTAGACTCCAAAAACAATGTTGCTGACATCGCTACAAAATTCAGAGCTTTTGATTTTGGAGATTCAAATTCGGATTGGTTCAAAGGTCCTAGGTTTCTTAAATTGCCGAGAGAATATTGGCCAAAGCAGAAAATTAATTTTGAGTGTTCGAGCAACAATGTCAATGTTATAGTTCAAAATAATAATATTCAATCGCCAATTAAACTGCCAAACATCAATTGTGCATTAGCTTCTGACTATTTTATTGATTTGTTTCCAGCTTCAATTACGAGCAATTGGGATAAATTAACGAGAGCCGTAGCTCGGTCACTGAAAATCTACTTTGAAATGATCATTCCACTATTAAAAACAAAAAAATGGAATGAAATTCTTGCGTGGAGACAACTTTATGAAAGCGTTGATATTGAACATCCAAAAGCTATCGATTATGAAAGAGCCATTCTATTCATCATACGCAGAATGCAGCGTGAGTCATATTCTCTTGATTACAAAAGGCTACAAGAAGGAAAAAGTGTGAGGAACATTGAACTTGCTCAACTAAATGTATTTATGGATCACAATGGTGTGATGAGAATAAGTTCACGGGTAAATCTTTCTAAGGAAGTTTATGCTCAAAAAAATGCACCCATAGTGCCTAGAAAAAATCCAATTAGTGAAATTTTACTCATGCATTATCATCACAAATACAAGCATGTGTGCATTGAAAGCCAAATTGCTGAATTTAGATCTTCTATGTGGATGCCTCAAATCCGCTCAGCTTTGCAGAAAACAAAGCGTTTATGCAACTACTGTAACGTCAAGAATGCAGTTCCAGTTCCTCCCAAAATGGCTCCATTGCCAGATTACAGAGTAAATCCATCACTGAAGCCATTTGAGGTCACTGGCTTAGATTGTGCTGGACCATTAATAGTATATAATTATGGAAGGGCGAAAAAGGTGTGGATCCTTATCTTTACTTGCACAATGACCAGATTTGTGCATTTGCATTTACTTGAGAAACTTGATACACTAAGTGTACTGGAAGCAATAATTTCACTTTGGGCTGCTCATGGCCCCATCAGCAGATTCATTTCTGACAATGGCACCAACTTCGTCAAAGCCGCGAAGGTCATCAATCACGATAAGCACGAAATATTGAAATGTCTTGAACAGTCTAAGAAAGAATGGGACAAGAAACAAGTTAAAAAGTTTTGTACCTGGAAATTCATTCCCATTCAGTCGCCGTGGTTTGGGGGTTTCTACGAGAGGCTTATTAAAGAAGTCAAAAGAGCCATAATATCATCCATTGAGAGTCGAAAGGTATCCAAAAGGGAACTTAACATCGCACTGCAAGAGGCAGGTCACCGACTCAATTGTCGACCTCTCACTCACAATCCACTAAGCAGCGAGGATGAAGAAGTCCTCACCCCTCATCATTTAGCAAAAAACCGTTCAGGATGGCCATTGCTCCCATCATTATTCAGTCAAAAAACACCCCATGATCCGATGAATGACAGAAGTGAATATAGGAACGGACGAATTTTAGCTGAAGACATTACTCGCAGATTCGTCGCATATTACTTGCCTGTTCTAACAAAACGAGACAAGTGGTTTAAGGACAAGCCTCCGATGAAACCGGATGATTTAGTTCTACTTGTTGACCCAAATAAAACTCGGAAAGCATGGGAGCGAGCAAAGATCATCAAAATTTACAAATCAAAGGATTCGCGAGGAAGAGTTGCTGATATTCGTATGTCGGATGGCACAATAAAGCAACGTCGTAGTGTCAATAGACTTGCCAAATTAAATATTCAGAAACTCTCTGCATGACTAAGCATGCCTTATTATAAAACTCACTTAAATTCCCGAAAGAACGCATCAGTTCTATTATTATACGCATGGTATAGCATTAATTATTTTTTTCTTCTCATTACAGATAAATCAATTATAATCATGAATTTTAAATTAAGCAAGCGCAAGGCAGAACAAAATGATCTGACAGAACGTATGAATAAGTTTCCCAGAACTCAAGACAATTTCTATTCGATTGTACAATTAGCTCCAATTCCTGAATCATTTACCCTCAGCCAAATATTGCTGGAAATTTCACCGTACATCAAGGATGCGATTGGAATAATGAGAGTGGCTGATTATAAGGCTAAACGCTTGGGTGAAACTGTGTTCATTTATCTTCCATTTAAGCAAAGCGCACAATACCTTGAAAAGGTAAAATTGGATATTAATAACAGCTACGTTTCTCCTATAGAGGTTCCAATGAAGATAGGCCGAGCAACGTTTATTGACAAAAACTTCAGTGCTTCGTTTCATGGCGTACCAATTACTATTATGCTAAAAGGCTTAGATCGAAAGCAAGAAGCGCCCATTTATTACTTGTTTGAGTTATTAAGATACTTCGAAAAGAAAGGTGTTATAACTGGAATGAGGTTGGGATATGATGGAAAGAGAGATTGGACTATCTCCCATGGATTTGCGACATTCCTTCGTCAAGCTGATGCTCGCCTAACCGCAGGAGAAGGTGGATTTATTGAGCATATGATTCAGCAGAAGCTGATTAAAGCAACACTCAGCGAAAATATCCCCATGCTGGTCGCTATGGAAGACTCTCATTTCCTCCAAAATGGAATTGTTCCCTGGAACCAAGAAGCCGAAGCAATAAATCAGTTAATCATTACTTACGAATGGCCAGGATATTTGCAAGAAAAGAAGCAAATCGACAACAAGAGATTGATCAAAAACCTGTACGACAAGTATCACAAAAAATACCCAGGAAAGGGAAATTCGAAATCAGCTAAAAAGTTTCGTCAAACACACAACGTAATGCTGAATGCAACAGAAGACACAACTGAGGAGGAGGACGATGAGGATAAGAAAACATCGGAAGGAAGTAAACAGACCGTTCAATCACGAATAGAAGAAATAGGTGAAACATCCAAGACGGCTGAACCTAATTCGGAAGACTCTGATGATGAAGTCCTTCAAATTGACCTCGATGCTGACATCGCTGAATAAGCATATATGATATATGCATATATGTATATCTTTATGAATTTCTTTCGGGCGCCGAGTATGTCATTCGCTACAAATGACAGACTTCAGTTACATTTTACGTTATGTCATAAAATTCGTACTTGCTCAATAAAGGGATAATTTTCCAGGTTGATATTACCCTACACTTAGCAACCCCTTTTCTTACCCCATTTAATATCAATAAGTCAAGAGGGTTGGATCCAAAAGCAATGATTGTAAGTTACTCTAATATGAATTTTATGCATTAAACTAACTTGAATTCCTTTATTAATCTTAAGTTGTGAACTCACAAATTTATGGAATAAACCAGCTGAATTAAAAATATAAGCAAGCCGTTTTTAATTATATTATTTGGTGTTCGCAGAAATTGCGCTATTCCAACCTTGAAGACATTTATGTCATTCGCTACAAATGACAGACTTCAGTTACATTTTACGTTATGTCATAAAATTCGTACTTGCTCAATAAAGGGATAATTTTCCAGGTTGATATTACCCTACACTTAGCAACCCCTTTTCTTACCCCATTTAATATCAATAAGTCAAGAGGGTTGGATCCAAAAGCAATGATTGTAAGTTACTCTTATATGAATTTTATGCATTAAACTAACTTGAATTCCTTTATTAATCTTAAGTTGTGAACTCACAAATTTATGGAATAAACCAGCTGAATTAAAAATATAAGCAAGCCGTTTTTAATTATATTATTTGGTGTTCGCAGAAATTGCGCTATTCCAACCTTGAAGACATTTTCACAAAATCATTGAGGTGACAATTGGTTAAGTCATTACAATATCGAAAGTCACCACAACAGGGCCTAGTTAATTAGCCTAAAATTAACTCCTGAGAAAAAATTTTTTTTTTCGTCAGTATAATACGCGGATTTTATTGAAAAAAAATTTTGAAAATCTTTGGTGTGAATAAAAAGGAAAAGGATAGAGCGGAGAATTTTAAAGCGAAAAAAGTGAAGGCCTGATCATCAAGGAAGTCAAATCAATTGAAGAGCTGAAGCTAAAGTCGCTAGAAAAGGCAAAAGAAGAAATTGAAAAAATTTTGAGAGAATTTTCGAGACGCGTGTTGGTGCAGAAAATTTTTTTTGGTCAATCATCACTGGAACTTGTAGTTTCAGCAATTCCAGGCAGCTAACGACATCCAATAACACCTGTAAGTCGGTTTATGAACGAAAAAGGGGTATTTGGTGAGTTATCGAAGATAAATTGGCACTAACTTTAATTTAGCCTGAAGGCACGCGGAGAGTTTTTTTTTTTCTTTCTTTTTTTCTTCCACAGTAATCATTTCCTTACTTTACAAAGTCGTAAACAACTACGAATCATCACCCGTCGTAGATTTACGCAAAACTTGCATTCGTTTACGCATGGTAAACGAATCAAGGTATTTTACATATAAAAAAATTTTTCAAACCTCAACTGGATTGTCAAGTGATCCACTGGATCAAACAAGAGATCCTATAAGTCGCCAAGAGACTTACCAAACACAACAAGATACCCCTCATCGATCCAAGTTCAATTTGGACCGTTCAAGTGGTCTACAAGCCGGCAAGAGGCACCTGTCAAATTCCTGAATAATTTATATATAAAAAAATTACAACATGACAAATAAGAATGTCAAATCACTTAAGGAGCTGTTGAACAAGGAGAAACAATGGTTCATCGATTACATGAACAATAATCCTGGAGCAGATGTTATCGACAATTACATTTTCGCTGCCAATACTGTCAAAGAAGGCTATAAATGTGCACAAGGAAATAAGTGTGACTTGCTTCAAAAGGAATGTAAAGATCGCGACAGTGAAGAATCGCGATTATTTCTATTATGCTTCTCTTGTGACCGTATATATCATCAGAGATGTTCAAGGGCAACTGAGGAAGATTTAGTGAATGAGAAAACTCCGTGGATTTGTTTAGAATGCACAACGGATCCTTTAAATAAGCACGCAACTGAATTCTTCAAGTCCGGTAGACAAATTCTGACACTAAAAGCTAGGCTTGAAAAAATACACGACAGCAGTGGAAATACCTTCACCTCTACCTATTTCATTGGAAGAATCACATGATCAGTTGGATCCATTTTTCGACATGTCAGTGATTGAGCAATCACTACATGTGGATTTTAAAAATTTGGAGCCTATGACAGTATCAAGACTTCTTGGTACAAAATTAATACAACAACAAAGTGAATTTGAGTCATTAAAGGATGTAGTTATGAGATCAGAATTGGAGAAAAAAGAATTGCAAGATCAATTGGCAAGAAAGGCAGCAGAAAATGATGCTAGAGAAATAAGAATGCAACAACTGGAGAAAACTATAAATGAACGATTGTTTTTACAGGATGCGAAGCTTCAAAGCTTGCCAGCAATTTCAACAAAGTCTGGAGTGAGACAACCTCCTCCGCCGTTAAGCTCAACTTTGGTGATGAGTCATATTTCTCACCCGAATGGCATAAACGTGTCCGGAACTGAAGAAGGTACATCTTCTTCACAAACGTTGAGACAATCTCACACCGAAAGTTCAGCCACAAAGGCTGCAATATTGAATCAAGCATCATATAGCATCAAAGTATTATCAGCAAATGAGGTTCTAGCGCAAATAGCTCAAGAGTTGAATCAACAGTCTATGCATCAAAATCAAAATGCTGTAAACACATCTCAAAATAATCACACTTCGACATATTCACTTCCAATTGCTGAAAACCTCGACGAAGGATTAAGTCTGAAAGACATTCGTAAATGTCTACCTAAAATTGAAAAATTTGACGGTAGTATAGACAGATGGCTAACCTTTGAAAGAGCTGTAGAAAGAAATATACGTGAAGGACGTTATTGTGACAGTTTGGCAAAAAGTTTAATTCGTCAGGCTCTATCAGGACAACCTCTCGAAAGAGTTGACAGCATTTACAATTTTTCAACAGCATCTGAGATAATGGTATACCTGAAAGAGAGTTATGGATGTTCTATGAACATCGTATCTAGTGCAAGAAAAAAGTTATTAGCAGTGAAGTTGGCGAAACCACTTACTCATCCTTCTGTCATGGAAATTACAACAAAAATTACCTCCTACATGGCAGCATGTAAATATGCCCAACTTCCAATACTTGATATGAGTATATCAATGCATATCCACAATCAACTGGACCCGACGTATCAACAACAATATTACAAATACTTCTATGAAAAATATCCTGGATCGACACGCTTGGAAAGGCTTGATGTGCAATTCGAGTTTCTAAATGAACTGTCCAAGACATTACCTATGAATGAAATTAAAAATATTGAGAAGAAGGAAGCAACGAACAAGAATTTTCAAGTCTTTTCAACTTCAGTCACATCGACTAAAAGTGGAACTAATTTAAGATCATCTTTTTCGAAATTCCAAGGAAAGGATAATAAAGACAGCAATCAAGACTTTAAGTACGAGATTCGCAGCAAGGAAACAGCCCCTTATATTGGCTACGATATGGATAAAGTTCAAAAGCTGAAAAAGAAGTGCGAATTTTGTGAAAAGTTGAGCCATTTCTCGCTTGAATGTCGTGATTACAGGATTATGCCAATGGATCAGCGATACAATATTTTAAAAGCCAAAGGCATATGTACCAATTGCTTACTTACTACTGAGCATCAAGCTAACGAATGCAATCTAAAATTAGGTTGTGGATTTAATGTAGATTACAGCACCAAATGCTCCCAAAAGCACCATATTACTCTCCATCGTGGGAAATATAATAAATCAAATAATTTCTACAAACATAAAAGACGTTCCAGTTCCAACAACAGTTACAAGTCCAAAAGCAATTGTCTACGTCACGAACCCCAAACGCCCTCAGCACCGCCAAATGAGCCAACATCATCAAATACAATTCAACAATCACAGCAAAGTAACAGTCAATATCAAGGTTATACTTGTTCCACTGTATCCACATCTGAAAAAGGATACACAATTTTGTCGCTGTGCAATCAGAACGAACAAATTAGTTCCCAGCGTACTATCAAACTTTTTAGAACGTATTTTTATGGTAAAAATAAAAAAGGATTTGGGTTCGCGTTGGGAGATTCGGCAGCGGAAGTGACTCTAGTTAAACAAGATTTAATCTCGGATCTAGGAATTGTTGGAGAACCTTGCCACATTGAACTTTCTTGGACAGACTCAACGGTCAAATTAACTCCAGCTATAAAAGTTAATTTGAAAATTTCAGGAATCTTACACGATAGCGAAGTGTTGGAATTAACTGAATGTTATGCTGTTAAAGACTTCATACTACCTCCTCGAACGCTTAATGTTGAGAAATTGAAGAAACAATTCCCATATCTACGTAACATTCCCTTTGATTCATATTATGATGTATCTCCATGTATTTTGATTGGATCTAGGGACGCTCATATGTTTGAAGCAGTAGAGCCTGTCAAACAAAACGGAAGTGGAAAACCTGTGGGTTTGAAGAGTAAACTAGGTTACACAATTTATGGAGGCGCTCCTGAATATAATTCTAATAATAAGCTTACTCTTCAATCCATATCAATGAATAATTCATCGGACGAACTATCAAATAAGCAATTGGATTATAATTACGCTTATGCATGCTCCATAGAAAGCCTCGGAATTAAGCAAAAGGATTCACATTACACACAGGATGAGCAAGAAGCTATAAACTGTTTGGAAGAGGAAATGAAAATCCTTCCTGATGGAACAGTGGAGCTTCCGTTGGTCTGGAAGAAGATTAATGGGAATATACCAAGTCTGCCAAATAATTATCCGATGGTATTGAAACGGACATTAGCTCAAGAAGTCAAATTAAAGAAAAATCCAGAATTATTACAGGCATTCAATAACAAATTTAAGCAGCTAATTGATGATGGCTACGTTAGAGCCGCAACAGATGTGGATATGAAGTCATCTTGGCCAAACGTTTCCTACATACCCATTTCGCTTGTTGTTAACTATAATAAAGAACCAATAAAGACTCGATTAGTTTATGATGCATCCGCACGTTATAATAATACTTCATTAAATGATCATCTTTTAATGGGACCTAACTTACTGGTAGACATGCTGAAACCATTGATGAAAATGCGTATGAATAAGATAGCTTTTACAGGAGACGTAAAATCAATGTTTCATAGAATCAAAATCTGTCATCGAGATCAGCAATGCCAACGCATTCTTTGGAGGGAATTCTTGAATGATCCACTACAAATATTCATACAAGAATCAATGCTATTTGGTCCAAATTGTTCACCGTTCTGCTCTCAGTATGTTAAAAATAAAACTGCTGATAAATTTAAGGAACAATATCCAGAAGCAGCTCATGCATTGAAATCATTCACATATATGGACGATTTATTGAGCAGTGAGCCATCTGTTGAGAAAGCTATAAAAGTTGCAAGTGAATGTATCAATATTTTAAAAACAATAAACTGGGAACTTATAGGATTTCAGAGCAACAGTATCGAATTTTTAAGGTCGTTGCCCAATTCTCACGTTAAACAAGAACTAATTCCCATTATGAGCGAAGAGGAATCAACTTATACGACAAAGGTACTGGGATTGGTGTGGAACCCAAAAACAGACAAATTTGAATTTAAATTGGATAAAAGTGCACTAATTATTAAAGATGATGGCCGCAAACCAACAAAGCGCGAACAATGCTCAACAATTGCAAGAATATTTGATGCAATTGGATTTCTGGCACCTTGCATAATTCGTGGTCGAATACTTTTACAAAGATCCTGGCGAAAGAAAGTTAATTGGGACGAAGAAATCGGAGATGATGATAATAATGTGTGGATCAAATGGTTACAAGACTTAGAACAAGTCACAAAGCTTCAAATTCCACGATTACGTTTTAAGAACATAAATCTTAACGAGGTCGAGTCATTAGAACTTCATATGTTCTGTGATTCAGGAAAGGAAGCCTTTGCTACATCGTCGTATTTCGTCGCTACAATTAATTCATACAAAAATGTCAGTTTCGTTATGGCAAAAGCAAAGGTCGCTCCCATCAAGATGAAAAGCAAAACGGAAATAACGGAAATGCCAAGGCTAGAAGTGATGTCCTGTCTCATCGCTGCTAGATTGAAAAATACAATAGTTCATTTGCATCAAGATTTGTCATTCGAAACATTCTTGTGGACCGACAGCGAAATAGCACTTCGTTGGATCAAAAATCCCAATCAACGATTACCGAAATTTGCTGTTTCGCCAGTTGAAGAGATTTTGGAACTTACTACTCCACATGAATGGAGACATGTAGACTCCAAAAACAATGTTGCTGACATCGCTACAAAATTCAGAGCTTTTGATTTTGGAGATTCAAATTCGGATTGGTTCAAAGGTCCTAGGTTTCTTAAATTGCCGAGAGAATATTGGCCAAAGCAGAAAATTAATTTTGAGTGTTCGAGCAACAATGTCAATGTTATAGTTCAAAATAATAATATTCAATCGCCAATTAAACTGCCAAACATCAATTGTGCATTAGCTTCTGACTATTTTATTGATTTGTTTCCAGCTTCAATTACGAGCAATTGGGATAAATTAACGAGAGCCGTAGCTCGGTCACTGAAAATCTACTTTGAAATGATCATTCCACTATTAAAAACAAAAAAATGGAATGAAATTCTTGCGTGGAGACAACTTTATGAAAGCGTTGATATTGAACATCCAAAAGCTATCGATTATGAAAGAGCCATTCTATTCATCATACGCAGAATGCAGCGTGAGTCATATTCTCTTGATTACAAAAGGCTACAAGAAGGAAAAAGTGTGAGGAACATTGAACTTGCTCAACTAAATGTATTTATGGATCACAATGGTGTGATGAGAATAAGTTCACGGGTAAATCTTTCTAAGGAAGTTTATGCTCAAAAAAATGCACCCATAGTGCCTAGAAAAAATCCAATTAGTGAAATTTTACTCATGCATTATCATCACAAATACAAGCATGTGTGCATTGAAAGCCAAATTGCTGAATTTAGATCTTCTATGTGGATGCCTCAAATCCGCTCAGCTTTGCAGAAAACAAAGCGTTTATGCAACTACTGTAACGTCAAGAATGCAGTTCCAGTTCCTCCCAAAATGGCTCCATTGCCAGATTACAGAGTAAATCCATCACTGAAGCCATTTGAGGTCACTGGCTTAGATTGTGCTGGACCATTAATAGTATATAATTATGGAAGGGCGAAAAAGGTGTGGATCCTTATCTTTACTTGCACAATGACCAGATTTGTGCATTTGCATTTACTTGAGAAACTTGATACACTAAGTGTACTGGAAGCAATAATTTCACTTTGGGCTGCTCATGGCCCCATCAGCAGATTCATTTCTGACAATGGCACCAACTTCGTCAAAGCCGCGAAGGTCATCAATCACGATAAGCACGAAATATTGAAATGTCTTGAACAGTCTAAGAAAGAATGGGACAAGAAACAAGTTGAAAAGTTTTGTACCTGGAAATTCATTCCCATTCAGTCGCCGTGGTTTGGGGGTTTCTACGAGAGGCTTATTAAAGAAGTCAAAAGAGCCATAATATCATCCATTGAGAGTCGAAAGGTATCCAAAAGGGAACTTAACATCGCACTGCAAGAGGCAGGTCACCGACTCAATTGTCGACCTCTCACTCACAATCCACTAAGCAGCGAGGATGAAGAAGTCCTCACCCCTCATCATTTAGCAAAAAACCGTTCAGGATGGCCATTGCTCCCATCATTATTCAGTCAAAAAACACCCCATGATCCGATGAATGACAGAAGTGAATATAGGAAAGGACGAATTTTAGCTGAAGACATTACTCGCAGATTCGTCGCATATTACTTGCCTGTTCTAACAAAACGAGACAAGTGGTTTAAGGACAAGCCTCCGATGAAACCGGATGATTTAGTTCTACTTGTTGACCCAAATAAAACTCGGAAAGCATGGGAGCGAGCAAAGATCATCAAAATTTACAAATCAAAGGATTCGCGAGGAAGAGTTGCTGATATTCGTATGTCGGATGGCACAATAAAGCAACGTCGTAGTGTCAATAGACTTGCCAAATTAAATATTCAGAAACTCTCTGCATGACTAAGCATGCCTTATTATAAAACTCACTTAAATTCCCGAAAGAACGCATCAGTTCTATTATTATACGCATGGTATAGCATTAATTATTTTTTTCTTCTCATTACAGATAAATCAATTATAATCATGAATTTTAAATTAAGCAAGCGCAAGGCAGAACAAAATGATCTGACAGAACGTATGAATAAGTTTCCCAGAACTCAAGACAATTTCTATTCGATTGTACAATTAGCTCCAATTCCTGAATCATTTACCCTCAGCCAAATATTGCTGGAAATTTCACCGTACATCAAGGATGCGATTGGAATAATGAGAGTGGCTGATTATAAGGCTAAACGCTTGGGTGAAACTGTGTTCATTTATCTTCCATTTAAGCAAAGCGCACAATACCTTGAAAAGGTAAAATTGGATATTAATAACAGCTACGTTTCTCCTATAGAGGTTCCAATGAAGATAGGCCGAGCAACGTTTATTGACAAAAACTTCAGTGCTTCGTTTCATGGCGTACCAATTACTATTATGCTAAAAGGCTTAGATCGAAAGCAAGAAGCGCCCATTTATTACTTGTTTGAGTTATTAAGATACTTCGAAAAGAAAGGTGTTATAACTGGAATGAGGTTGGGATATGATGGAAAGAGAGATTGGACTATCTCCCATGGATTTGCGACATTCCTTCGTCAAGCTGATGCTCGCCTAACCGCAGGAGAAGGTGGATTTATTGAGCATATGATTCAGCAGAAGCTGATTAAAGCAACACTCAGCGAAAATATCCCCATGCTGGTCGCTATGGAAGACTCTCATTTCCTCCAAAATGGAATTGTTCCCTGGAACCAAGAAGCCGAAGCAATAAATCAGTTAATCATTACTTACGAATGGCCAGGATATTTGCAAGAAAAGAAGCAAATCGACAACAAGAGATTGATCAAAAACCTGTACGACAAGTATCACAAAAAATACCCAGGAAAGGGAAATTCGAAATCAGCTAAAAAGTTTCGTCAAACACACAACGTAATGCTGAATGCAACAGAAGACACAACTGAGGAGGAGGACGATGAGGATAAGAAAACATCGGAAGGAAGTAAACAGACCGTTCAATCACGAATAGAAGAAATAGGTGAAACATCCAAGACGGCTGAACCTAATTCGGAAGACTCTGATGATGAAGTCCTTCAAATTGACCTCGATGCTGACATCGCTGAATAAGCATATATGATATATGCATATATGTATATCTTTATGAATTTCTTTCGGGCGCCGAGTATGTCATTCGCTACAAATGACAGACTTCAGTTACATTTTACGTTATGTCATAAAATTCGTACTTGCTCAATAAAGGGATAATTTTCCAGGTTGATATTACCCTACACTTAGCAACCCCTTTTCTTACCCCATTTAATATCAATAAGTCAAGAGGGTTGGATCCAAAAGCAATGATTGTAAGTTACTCTAATATGAATTTTATGCATTAAACTAACTTGAATTCCTTTATTAATCTTAAGTTGTGAACTCACAAATTTATGGAATAAACCAGCTGAATTAAAAATATAAGCAAGCCGTTTTTAATTATATTATTTGGTGTTCGCAGAAATTGCGCTATTCCAACCTTGAAGACAAAAGTGATAGCTTTAAGAAAGAAAATAAAAATGGTAGCTTTTTTAAATTCGAAATTAAGTTTGACCTTGTCCCGAAAAATAATGAATAATAAATTAAGAATAAATTTGAATTTTTATACTTTAGACACAACCAACAGTTGAATAATGTCAACAAGAAGATCATATTCATCTAGTTCAATGTCATTTTACACGCTTTTTTTTAAGGTAAAATACATAAATTTTACTGAATCTTAAATTGAAATAATACTCAATAAAAGAGTAATCTAAATAAGTGTATCACATTTATAAGATGAGAATTTTTAAGTATTAGTAGCAAGAGTAGCTTAAGAGGGGAGTAAATGCTGAGGTTTACATTCTCTCCCCTCACATCATATCAATCATTCCATGAAAATATTGCAATATACTTTCAAAACATCCAGTTTAACTAAAAGATTGAGAACAAAAGAAATGAATGAAAAGAGGCAAAAGGGAAAAAGAAACATGTAAGAAAAAAAGGGGAAAGAGGAAAAAAGATGTGGAAGCAAGCAAAGGAAAAAAGTTGAAACGTGATATAGAAAACTTTTTCTTTTCAAATATGCTAGGCGATTCTTGAAGACGCTGCCGGCATGCTTTCTCTATATAAAATACATATACTCTTTCCATTCAACCAAAGACGTCAACGACGACGATGACGACGACAATGAAAAAATTAATGTAACGCACATCCAATGTAAGCATATATTTATGGTTATGATTTATTGTTTTGCTTTTTCATATACATATAAATAGAGGGAAGGCAATTGCTTTCTTTATTCGCGGAGGACGCGAGACGACACATTGGGAAAGCGAAAAATATTTATCATATGAGCTTGTATACGTGCTGTTAAATAAATACTTTCCACTAAAAGTGTTGTTTTTCCGGTACAAAAGTACTGAAAAACGAAAGAAAGTTTTTATTTCTCAAGGCATTCAACTTTTCGACATCAGCACAATTATTTTTCTCTTTTTTCTATCCAACTCGCACCTTTCTCTTTTTTACACCGATGAATTTTTATGGTTGAGCAAATCAGAGTTGATTCTTTTTCCCCCCTTTTCTAACGAAATAAAGAATGAATAGAAGAAAGAAGTAAAGTGATTGTTGAATTGTATAAGGATGAGTATAAAGCTATGTTTTTCAAGACAGTTATGTTATTTAGTTAAAATAATCGAAGCAAAATCTGTTTCTCGATTTTTTTTTTAAATTTAAAGGTGTTATTTTCTTGCCGCATATATGTTAAGAAAGTAAAAATCGGAATTGTCAAATGTATGTAGAAAGGCAATCAATTTGAAATAAGAATACGAAAATGCTGTAGTAGATAAATACATAATGTAACGAAAAGGTACCAATTTATGCGAGTGCAAATAAAATAATATTTATGTGGACAATATTGACAAATAAACTTGAGGCTCTTTTACTGTAGATATAAAGTTGATGGGAGAAAAATCTCGAATTTAGAAATGTATAAAAAGTCGACAAATTATCTAATTAACTTTTCTTAAAATTATGCATGAAATAATTCCAAAATTCCTATGTGCCACATAATTTAATTAGGTATTTTTGCATTAATTCGAATAAATTCTTTAAATACCTAATGATCATAATCACCAAATCATGATCATAATACCAAATCAAATTAAGTTTATGACAAAAAAAAAGAACAAATGTTATGATGGTCTGTTGAAGTGAACAAAAAATGACACCACAGTGGGATGTAAGAAGTAAATAAATAAAAAAATAACTCACCTGGCATTGTGGCAAATCACCTTCGGGACGTTTTGCTTTCCAACCGAGTAATGGCGGTATACAAATCAGTGCACTCATTATCCATACAAAGGCTATCATCAGTGCGGCACGTGCAGGCGTCCGCGTCTTTAAATACTCTACAGCTTGAGTAATACTCCAATAGCGATCGAGGGATATTAAACATAAATTCATTATGGATGCTGTGCACAGTAGTACATCGGCAGCTGAATGTATGTCGCACCACCATGAGCCAAAGACCCAATAGCCCATTAATTCATTAGCTAGTGAAAAGGGCATGATTACAAGGCCAAGAAAAAAATCTGCAACGGCCAGCGAAGCAATAAACCAATTCTGTATATTTTTTAATGCCTTTTCAGTAGCAATTGCAATAATTACTAGCATATTACCGACAACTATAATTATCATTAAGATTGTGACAATGATGGATGCAAATATGATGGAAGTAATAGTGTATCCGCTCGGATATCCATTACGGTATATTGTATGTGGTGTAAGGGCAGTAGTTGATGAAAAAGATTCATTGTTGTATGCATCACTTATATTTAGCATATCCGTAGATGAAGAATTTCCAAGGTATGAAAGGAATTCTTCAGCTGTCTCATTTATATTTGAATTTGCTGTTAGATAATCCATCTTAGCTATTTATTTTTTATAATAGATCACGATCTTTTAAAATTTCAAACACACTCAATATTTTTTTTTTTAAAATATAGGTATTGTATATTGCCTTTTTCTTTCGTTTTATATTAATATAATTATTTCTGCACTTCAAAAATGATGATATATTTATATGTTGATTAGTTTGATGTAATAGTAATGCTTTGAGAATTCAATGTTGAAAAAAACTTATTTCTCATTGGAGACTTAATAATTACTGTCATTTTCAATTAATCACAAAACCCAAAACTTATTAATGTTTATTTTTTGCGAGTTTGCTTTATATGTATTTATTATCTATATGTGTCGTAACTGTTTATTAGTTAACATCACTTTTTTATGCTTTTGCTTATTGATGCATATGGTTTTTGTGATATGATGAAATTTAAAATTTATTGTTCTCTTATTCATTTATTTCTTTTTATATTAACATTTATAGAAGAATGAACGAAACAAATTTGATTTCTAACTGTTTTTAAAGCCAACATAATGTTTCACTTACTCTTAGTATTATGTTCTTTTTAATTATATTTAAAATTTAATACTTTATTATTATCGATTTGTCCTTAAAAATCCTTTTTATATTATCATACATTTCACAATACTGTAATATTTTGTTGCCTAAAATTTAGCAAAGTACAGTGTTTTTGACGCATCGTATCACCCTTTCGTCTTTAATCCTTTAGTTATTCATCCAATATTTCGTGGTTTATTTTATATTATGTTTTTATCTTTTACTAAAACACTTTTAAAATATTGAATACCTCTGATTTAGAAAGCTTTTTTTTTGCTGAAGTCAGTGATATTTCAACTTCCCACTTAGATTATATTTCGGATCTAAATATTTTCTTGTATTTTATGTCCTTTTGCTTCCGTTAACTTTAACTCGCTGTGTCACGTAATATTGCATCATAAATTTTATTTTTTATGTCTATCTTTTTACCTACTAGCGTTCATATATGACATAAGGGGGCAATAGCTAAATGTTAAATGTTTTGTGAAAAGTCGATTTTTTAACTTAGCTTTCTTCTTCTACTTCATACTTTTATAAAACTCTTTTTTTTTATTTATTGTGTGACATTTGGACCCACAGACTTGTACAATTCACATAAATTTTATCTTTTTTATGATTTTTTACTCTTTTCACTTACTCCTTTCGACTTACAACATAAATATACATATATATGTTGCATAAATGGAAAGCCATATCAAAGTAGCAGCATTTGCGAGAGCATTTTAATTATTATTATTACTTTTGTTCTATTATTGTATATGATAAATGAATTTTGTTCATTTAAAACGATAAAATATGCACAAAACAATGGTTCATTTTTTAAATCACTATTTTCGTATTTTTTCACTTAGTATTTTTTTTGTTCTGTTTTAAGTGCTGTTGCAATGGCATTATTGTGATATTGCATATATTTTATCCATTGTTCTCCAAAATATATCATGTAAACTTATTTGCTGTGTAAATGAAATTTTTACGACGACTCGCGTCAACTAAATGTTTTTTTTTCTTTGAGAATTTTTGTATCGGTTTCAACTCTCAGTCGTGCACATGTTATGTTGTGAATATGAATATTCATGTAAAATTATTGTTTGTTCACTTTTTCAATTAAGCGTTATTCGTTCTTCTTATATGATTTTTGTACACACACGGTAAAAAAAAATTTATATGTAAATATCTAGAAAAAATATTTTGCCAGTGGCTTTGAAGCTTTTGCTGTATGCTGGTAAAAAAATTTTAATTTTCAATCTGTCAGAGGGTATCTCCCTCCACCATACACTTTAATTATGTGCAAATTTTATTTAATTAATGCAGCAGCACAATGAAAATTAGTTTAATTAGCGACGTTTAATTACATTTGATACACGCGACGCGCGAAATACACGTTTAAAAAATTAACATCATTTATTTTGGGGATAAAAATTGTAAATAACACACATAAAATGTTATTTGTAATAATTGATTATTTTAATTATTTGTTTATATGCTTATCAACGCACAATGATGAATATATAAATTATGAGCGCATATATTGAATAATTAAGTTAACTCCTTGCATATACTGTACAATTTTGATTCAATTTATCTGTTTCCATTGCGTCAATTAAATGTTTACTTATTTTTTTATTATTATTATTTTTTTTTTGCTTTTTTGAGTTAAATCAGATGGATTTGCTTTTTCTACCCGTTTTGTTCCGAAAGTTCCCGATTACGATTTTCATTGATTAGATGATTGATCGGTAATTCGAAATTACAACAACAATTAATGAATTCGAAATAAAAAAAATACTTATATCACATGTTTAATATTCTTATTGAATTCATATACTTAAATTGTTTAAAACATTCATTTCCTTTATTTGATATATGCAAATTTATTATGTTAATTTTAAAACACTTTTATCTACCTTTTTAACTAATTCGTCTATTTATATATCTCTCAATTTTTCGATCACAATTACGACAAATGTATGTTATATGTAAATTGTACATGAGCACATTTTAATACTCCTCCTAAACAGTATTTATCTCATTAAATAATCCAGCAATCTCGTCAATAATTGTAGAGGTGTTATTGTTGTAGAATGCTATATCCACTCTCCATTATATTGAGCCACCGAATGTGGCCCATTAATTACTGTCACAATTAAAATTTACAGTAACATACTCTATGTTATACTCAAATGTATAGAGCCGTTTAGTGATGTAATTTTCAGTTGCTTTCAATTAATGTCTCCTTTTACTTCCTCAAGTTTAATTTTTTTTTTAAAGAATTATCCCAATATACAATTTTCTGCTTCTTCTATTCCACACTTTTCACATATTTTATCCTTTTTGTATCATTTTAAAATGATTTTTGTCATTGCATACAATAAGAATAATAACTTGTAAGAGAAATCGATAATTTTTCGTTTCTTCTTATTACTTTATTGTGTCATTTTTCATATCTAAGATTCATTCATGTACTGACAGCTATAGAATAAAGAATATTTCTCTTTTATTCATTCATTGATTGAATTGATAAGCCACGACGTAATTATTATTATTATTTTGTTCCTTATCGATTTGTACACATTATCAGCTGTAAACAATGCGAATATATAAAGATATTAATTTCTTCAAGTATTGCTTTTTGGTGTGCTTATTTGTTTATTAAATCTGTACCAGATTATTATCTACTTCTCAATTTCATTTCATTGTGTTACTTCTTCTGTAACGTTTATATATAAGGTTTGGTTTTCTTATATGTATTGCTGGTGACTGTTGTCCTTTTTATATTTTTTTCTCGCTTCTCTCTAATGTATTTATATAATTTTTACTTCTCTTCTTTCTTTTTCTTTAAGATATGAAGAGCATTGACTAAAAAAAATTTTCAATGACAATGACAGAATGAGTAAATCTTGTCGTAAAATAGAAATGAGAGGGAAAATCTCTTTCTTACTTTCTTTATATTATTTCACTAGTACTGTCTTTACTTCTTATTGTTTATTTGTCTGCTCTGTCTTTTCCTTATGTAATAATCTTCTTTCTCATGCTTCTCTAGTTATTGTTTTTGTTTTTGCTTTTGTTATTTTTTTTTATTGGATTGCTTAATGCCAATTTGCAATTTACTTTATTCAAGTTGAAGACTTTTCATTCTTCCTTTCCTTCTTTTTTCGTTGTTGTTGATATTATATTTTTTTTTATTGTTTCAGATCCATTCCGCATACTCTTCTTAATTTTCACTTTTCGTAATTGAATCTTTATTATTCTTATTTAAAATTTGGTCATTAAGAAGATTTCAACAATTTCGAAATATTATTCAATTAAGTTTTTTTTTGTCTGTTCACACTTAATTTTATTGATTTATAGTTATAGTTATGTATGCAAAATCTGAAACTGATACTAAAGATGATGATGGAAGGAAAAACGTATTAACATTTTTTGGCACTGATTCAAATTTAATAATTTTTCTCTCCATTTGTAGAGTATATTTTTTTAGGCAAAATTTAAATGTTTTATCCACATATTACGAAAACTACCAACAACAGCTTCAAAAATGAGACACAACAAATTTTTCTCATTCACTGCTTACTTTCCGAATGAATTGTAATCGATTTTCATTCACTTTTAACATTTTATCACGCTTCCTTTCGCTAACTTTATGTATGTGAGTAAATATGTGTTTCCGAATTTTATGCTCCTTTTTTGCTATATTTTCGCGTGTGCTTGTTTGGTTGATTTTTCCGCAGAGACAACACAGACTTCAAACTTTTTTTCTTTCTTTATCTTGAAAGTTGTCGTTTTTTTTGTGTAAATGGAAAAATATGAAGCAAATATTTTTAGCACTTTAATGTCAATTTTTATTATTTTTATGAAGAGTCTTTGTATCAAAACACCGTACAACAAGTAAGTGGAGAAAAATAACAAAAAAAAATTGAATTTTACAGTCAAAGGTTCTTTGTTTGTGTATTATTTATTTATAAATTTATTCAAAAACGAAATAATGAAAATATTGGCTTGTAGATATAAATGAATGAATATTGAATAAATAAATAAGTATTTTTATTTTGAAGAAGTATTCCCACTTTAAAATAAATTTTAAAGTATTATAGATACTAACAAAATTGACTTATTGACAGTCTCATTTTTGTCACTTATTTGTATTTAAGTTATTTCATATTTAACATAACTTTTTGTTTGGCCAATGCCTCTTTTGTCTTTTTTAATTCAAAGTTAATTATTTTCATTTTAAATTATTTTTCCATTCTTTCTTGCTGTTTCATTTCACTGTTTTCTGTTGAGGAAATCCTTGAGGAGATATTTTTTTATATTTTTACGCTTTGTCTGGCTTTTAATCACTTTTTTTTCTTTTTAACTTTATCTTTTTTATGAGTTTATGAATATTGTGGTTTGCACTCTAACAAAAAAAGGAGAACGAAAGGCGTCTAATTTCATTTTAATGTCTTTCTTCAACATTTATATTCATCCAAATATTACAGCACAAAGCAATTTTTATCATTTAATTAGAGATATTTTTTTGTTCCTTTTCTTTTGTTTGCTTTTCTCTTTCACCGACCGTAAGAAAAATCTTATTTGTTTATTTTCTTTATTACTCGGAAATATTTTTTTTTTTCATCGTCAAAATATTTAATTTCAATTTGTTCTCTTTTAAAACTCTTTGTGTCATAATTTTTAATTATGAAACTTTTACATTTTTTATGAAAAAATGATAATATGAATCTGATTCAGGCAAATTAACGTTTATCTTCCCCGATTCAAGTTCACATTCAAACTGACATAAGATTGACTCTCGAGATCTTTATACCAAATGCAATTCTCACTATCAAAGAGAGAAATGTTGGAATAATGAAGCCTTTAGGTTCTTCCATGCAATAACTGGAAAGAAAATGTGGAATAGAAAATTTAGCATGTGGAAATACTGAGAGAAATATATAAATTTTTTTCCAATGCTCTATTCAGGAAAAAAATAAATATTTTTTATATAGGAGAATATAACACAGCTGATTTTGTTGAATGTATCGTTTAGGTCATGATTTTTAGAAGAACAATATATATAAAATTTTACAAAGAATTATAATAAAGGATATTTAAAAGAAAATTGCCATGAAAGCTTGATTTTAAAATTAAATTATGGTTTCTTTTTTCACAGTTATACTCGCTAAAATAGTTCTCGAAATACATAATAATAAATATCTTTCTCAGAAAATTGAGATTCCATAATACTGAATAAAACATTATTGTAGGGATTTTATTTATCACGAACTAACTCTTGACAACTATATATGACTATATAATATAATATAGAACCACATACATATGTATATAAATTGAATGATGCTCGTTTTTTGGTATGATGTTTGTAGAAAAATACCTTAGAGATGTTTGAAATATTAGATATGAAAAGAGATCAAATTTATACAGAAAAATCATAATTTGATATTATGTTTCACGCTTCAAGGCATTGGTTAATATTCAATATTGGACACATCAACCTAGGATCGAATTAATAACTTAACTTGTCAAATTAGAGAAATTATAAAATGCGTTCATCAATGTTTTTATAGGACTTTTCATCTGGTTAAATAGATACAAAAATAAAAGGACACATAGACCTAATTTCTAAAGAAGAAAAGACAAGAATTAGTCTATATATAAATATTAAAATATCATTGTCGAAATTGATTCAGTAGCACTTTATATATTGTCTCTAACTCTTTTTAATGCTGATACTCTTCTAGAAAAATCAAAGTTTAAAATAAGATATCTGATGAAATATAATTAGAAAATTTTAAAATTACTATTTTCTGATGTAAAGTTTTAGGTCAAAGATGAAATTTAATCTTTTTTCCTACCCTTTATTATGAATTCTGAAATTGTTTTATAAGTTTAATTTTTTATGGTTAATACATCTGTCTTTAATATTCTTTTAACAAGATAAAATAGATAAAATATGAAAGTAGATTTTTAGTGAAATATTTTTACACTGTGGATATTTTGTAACCATAAACTCACTTGAAACCTTGCTTTACGAGGTGGAAAGTTAAAGTCTTGTACTTTTGAGTATTATATAAATCTTTGTCTTATGCTTTCTCACTCATTGAAGGAAATGTGAAAATGAAAATTAAATTTGGGTGATGCTTAATAAAAAAGGTAGCATAAATTATTTAGAGAATCCATGAAAAAAAATTGGAATCGGGTAAAAAAACGAAAAACTCATTGCTTAACAAGACCGACCTTCGTGAGATATGAAGAAATGAAAAGAAGTAAAAAGAGAACATTCCAAGTACTGTTTATTACTTATGAAAATCGTCGTTGTATATTTATTCAAATGAATAGTAGTCTGTATTTCCTGATTATTGTTTAATTCAAATTTATTTTATTAGGCTCATTTTATGAATGTTGAAATTTATTTTCCTCATTTCATAAAAACAATTTTCTTTTTAAATTTTGATGTTTTTATTTAACACATTAAAAATCTTTTTTATTATATGTACCGTTTTTAAAATAAAATCAAAAGTTTTGAATAAATTAACTCTCTTTATTCTAAGATTAGCATTCTTCTATAATAATTAATCAACATATTTAGTCATAAGCTTCATATCTTATCTTAATTGCCATTCGCTCAAGATTATTTCATATCTGGTTTTGTCAAAAGCACACAATTGTTTATATCTAATTGTAAAATTTATTCCTTACAATTTTGCTTTTAATTTTCTCACTCTCTTCATAATTGTACACAAACATTTCTTTCCTCACTTAAAAAAACCACTTAAAAAGATTTACGAATACAATACGATCTTAGTAATTAAATTGAGCGAACTGCGATGTAAATGAAATAAAAACAAAATATTCAGCAAGAAAAGAAAGAAATTCAAAAAGCTTCAGAAAGAGATAAGGAAAATAATTAGAATGCAAATGACTAAACTTGAATTTAGCGACATAATTTGTGAATATTAATTCTGAATAAATTTAAGGAAATATAAGATGGAAATAAAATTGAATGAAAGAGCTTAAGGATTTAGATTCAATTTTAAAATATTACCTTTGTTTATCACTATTTTTTTAATAAAATTAATATTATTTTAAGACCAATTTTTCATTTTATCTTCCAATTAAAAGTTAAATTCAGACAGAATCTGTCTTACATAGATATAAAAAAAAATGTTTTTGTCAAACATCCATATGAATTTAAACACAAAAGCTTTATTGAGCATATATAGAAATTGAAATTCATGACTTAATATTTTAACGAATTAACTATTGAATTATTTTTAAAAAAAAACTTTTATTAAGTGATCATAAATAATTCATAAGTTTTAATATTTTGACAAAGATTTAAAATTCAACATTAAAAAATTAAAATCTTTTAGAATTTTAATGAAAATTTATAATCTTTATTTTAAGGATTATTTGAGGCGAAAGACTCGAAGAAAAAAGGACAAATTATATTCTTAAGAAGAGAGACTTTACTCCTTTTAAACTCTCGTTTATATGAAAAAGCCGATTTAACAAATGAAAAATGAAGGGACGAATGAAGTTTACTCAAAAAGAAGAAAATTAGAATCCATGCAACTTATTTTTTTTTTTTTTATCTTTGCCTAACCTTATTTTTTTTTTTATTTTAATGTGATATCATCTTACTGACTATTGTCTTTCTAAATAACGCTAACAGGCAATCAGTATGCTCTCCTAAATGAGGTCGTTAATGAGTATACTCAATATGGCTGGATAGGTCACACACTTCGAATATGGCTGGATAGGTCACACACTTCGAAAACGTAATAGTGTTGTAGCTGGGGGTGAGACACAAGCTTGCTATACTGCCCTTGGTTGGAATCCACAAGGGAAAAGGCGTCCAGGTGCTCCAAGAGCAACATGGCGTAGGACGGTAATGAAAGAATGCCAGTTAGATGTCAAAACTGAGAATTTGTACAAGCTTTGTGATACAGCCAGCAACAGAGTCAGATGGAAGGCCTTTTGTAGCAACCTAGGCTCCAAGTCGGAGCATGGTTCCAGTAAGTAAGTAAGTAATGAGTATACTCAATCAATATAAATTATCATACATAATTTTTTGAGCATATTCATGATTATGCTCCTTGTCAGTTCTGAGATTAAGCGAATATAATAATGATATTAATCAATAATTTTAGTTGCTACAATTATATTTCTTGACATAAGAAGCATACGTTAGAAAATTGCAATTACAATGACTTGTCAACATGTTTAATTACATCAATAATGATGATAATTTTAATATTATTGAGATTTGTTAAATTTGAGTTTATATGCTTCTTGTTATCTTCCTTTTCCTAGAGCAATAAATTGTTGCTTCGGACTATTTGCTCCATTGGGATTATTTGATACATATGTAACTTTATTTAATCAAATAAAAATAGAAGAATAAATTTATTTTTTTTCATTTTTAAATATTTTGATGCATATAAGGGACTCAAGTATAATATGATTTTTTGAAACTTTAGGAGAATTTCAACAGCTGGTATAATGTATGTAGATGCTTTTGTATTTTTTCCAATTTGGTTTTTTTTTTTTGAATACGGTGAAAAACTCAAAAGAAAAGTTTCATGTTTTCCGACTTGTTAACAAGCGCCACAAGCTGTATGAAACAAACAAAGTAGTTTTTGTCGTATAATTTATATAAAAGTATATGTGATAGATATCATCAACATTAGAATATTGCATAAATTTGAAAGACATATTGTATTCAATTCCTTATGTTTATATACATATTTTTATTAATATTATATATACATTTATTTATGTATTCAGGAACGCTTGATTTGCATAGTTTTGTTTCATTTATTGTAAAGTTATACATCAGTGATGATGTTTAAAGCGTTGATAGAAAAACAATGAAAAAATAACAGAAGGAAATAAGGGATAAAATACTCTGAAAGAAAAATCCTATACATTTATTCTTTTCCCCTATTTTCCTTCGCTTTACTTGTGTTAATGAACTAGCAAAATGTTGACATGGAAATGAAAATGTTTCTTCATTATTTACAAAAGCCATTCATCTCAGCCTTCCAGAATTCTCTTATGTGTTGAATATTCTCATTTATAAGTATGTACATATATAAATAAAGTGTAACCTTTAAATATGTGTAAAATAATTTGCACAAAAATATCTTTAATGGCTGTATAAATGATTATGAAATTCTAAATTCTCTGAGACTAATAACTTAAAAAAAAATTAATCAACCACTGACTACGTAAAATGTCTGAAACTTAAAGTTTCAATCATTTTAAGTCAATATACTCAGTAAGGATTACAAAAGCACAGACATAAACACATATATAAATATATAAAGCATAATATATAAAGAAGAAGAGATAGAAAAATTATTTATCGCGTAAGTGGAGACAGAAGTCTGAATGCCAGAGGGGATGGGAGCATCCGTCGTGCTAGCTCTATTTAGGTGGCTTTACTACCATAATACATAAATTTTTATATCCGCTCATTTCATCTTTATCGATATTGAGCCAATGAAATAGAGTAAACCAGACACGATAAGTAAATCGTTGAAATGGGGAAAAAGGAAATAATTCTCTGTTCCGTAATTCATACTATCGTCATTTAACTTTGTTTATCACTAAATCTTCCAACATTTGATTAATTATTGATTCGATTTTAATCTTGTCTTCTCGAAAAACTATTTTACTTTTGTAAAAAAACAAACTTCACTTAAAACTTCATATTCACACCAAGTTTTCAATTTCGGTGAATATATTGTTTATGGAGAGTTTTTGGTATTTCAGTGAAAGCACTATTTTACTCCATGAATCTGAAAATAATTTTTTTTAAAATGATCGACATATGAATGTCATTTATCCTCACAAGAGCTTCTTACTCTCAAAAATTAGCCTGTGCTCATTCATAATGCTATTATGATGTAAACCAAGTAATTTGCAAATGGGAAGTTTTAATCTATATTAATTCCTAATCATTTAAAGCATGATTTCGTTTTTTAGTTAATTTTCTTGGTCGTCAACAGTAAAAGCATTTTGCTCTAAAGATTTTACGATAAGATGTGAATATATTTGCATTGTGTTTCTGCCCAATATACAAGTTATTTAAATATAATTACTTTAAGTGTAAAAGCCAATTTTTCATTGTCAGAATGTTATGAATTCTTATTAGTATAAATGATGTTAATGAATAATAAAGAAGTTATATCTCTGATTATTTCGATAAACAAGAACATTTTGATTAATGTTTGAAGTGAATTAGAAATAAATTTAGACATTATGTAATAATTAGGCACAATAATTTACATCGTTTAGTTTCTGTTACGGTATCCAATAGCTTAACATGATGGCTATTTATTTCATTTTAATAAAATGTTTACAAAAGCTATCTATTAATCAAAATTCAGGCAATTTCTTTTATGTTGCTGATGTCTTAAAATATATACTTATATTTCGACAAATTTAAGTCCGTAAGTATTATGAATATGAATAATGAATCTCTTAAATGTATGTCAAGAATGACATCAGATGATTTTGTGTCAAAAAGACAATTAATAGAAATATATAAGACTTCCCAATTAAGGATGTTCTCCATCTTCGCTAAGATGTATTTATGAATGGGTGGCATAAAGTATACGTGAGTATGTAAGTTTTCTTACATATGTTTGAAGATTATGTGTCAATAAAAATAACTTTTCTGTAGTCTGTTTTATCAAAATAATGGTAATCAAATTATCTACAAAAAATTAATACATTTCTGCTGATGTGTTTCATGAATGCTTTTATTCATTTACTTTAGTTTTATCAATATTTTTCTTAGGTATAAGCCAAAACGTTTACAACTAATTAAAAATGTTTTTAATAGAACTTCCATGTCAAACATGATAAAGTATTAACAATCATTATATTTTTATTATTTTAAATATTTATTTCTCATGAGTGACGAAAATTAGAACAGATCAAAAATAGTTTGTTATAAAGAAGGGAAAGGAAAAATCCCATGAATTTTCTAAAAACTACATCACCATTTAGTAGATCAAATAAAAGTACTAATTTGTTTTATTCATGAAATAAACTTTTTTACATGATAATATTTAAAATTTTAATCTTCATCTGTTTATAGCTTTAAGCAATTTATAATTTGTGCTACTCTGAGCTCATTTAACTTTGCATAATCCAATTAATAGAGGAAACCAAATATAATTATGAAGAGATACCAAACTACTGTAGATGTAGTTGACAATGATGTGCTGCTATGAAAATCGTTAAGAAAATCTTGAATGTCACTTGAATGAGTGTTGAGCCATCGCAAATTGCCGCTAACAATAGTATGAATCTCTTCGTTTACATCCTTATTTACGTTGTATATTACAAGCAAATCAGATAGTGTTGCTGATAAACTGTTATCATTGATTCTGTCAGCGATGTCCTTTAGAATTGCATTCATTGATGACACGGAGTTGAGTTCATGCAATCTGAATTGAAATTGCATATTATTGAATGTATCAATTGATTTGACTCTTAAAGTGATTATAGATTAAATGGAGTACAAAATCCAATGAAGATATAGATGGTTATAACAATGCTTAAATAGGGAAATGGGAAGCGACTGGAATAAAAAATCTATGCACTTACAATTCAATAAAAGCATCATAGTGTTGTCGAAGAAAATGAAGCGTAACCCTCAAACCAACAACGTTGTTTGAATAAGTAGCTTTCAATATGGTTTTCCATTCATTATTTACAACGTTATCGATATCTTTACTTTCAATTATCATCATAATAAATTTCATTAATATTGACTCATCTTCTATACATCCCATTGAATTCAAATAAAGATTACGTCTCGCCGGATTTTTAGTTCCTTTGAAAACCTTCCATATGAAATCAAATTCGTGCTCAGTTATCATTATTAGGCCTTTACAAAATATTACATATTCATGATCAACCGATATGCTAGTATTTCTCTCTTCTAACATAAATTTCCATAATTTTTCCCGTGTTGCATCTAAACATGATTGTAAATGCATACCACAACTCCATGAGATAGCAATATTTCGAATATGTTTATGATATTGTGGCTCCTCAGGCTTCTCATCAATGCCATATGTCGTAAAAAGTTTCAAAAGAAGTTTTTGTAAAAATCTCTGAAAGCATTCATTAATTAATATTGAAAAGCTTTAAATTACTTTGAATCACCTTCACAAGCGACCATTTGACAATGTCTTTGTTTTTTTTTTTTTTTAATTTTTAAAGCAAGTGAGTATCAATTTGTTTCTAAAAAACTACCAAAACTAAAATATTTAAATGCTAATTAATTAAAATTTAGAGCTCAAAGTTGTCATGAGCTTTTTATTTAAAAAAAAATATTTACCTTAAAGTCGTCCGATAATTTTGAATTTCCATTTATGACCATCAATCTCATATAACGTAAGCTTCTTGTTGCAACAAGCCATGGTATATATTCGATCTATAAAAATAATAAAAACATAAAACGAGAAAAGAAAAAAGGAAATAATAACGTTTTTTTTTCGTTTGCAATCATAATTGTACAACTGCTCCCAATGGCACAATAAAACTTATTTTTTTCTTTCATTCTCACATCATGCTCGAGATGCTTCATCAATTCCAAAAATATTCTGACTCGAAGCATATTTCTTGTAAGAAATATTGTAGCATCATTCATCAGCATTGCACGGCTAATAGGCGATATATTTGAAGAAGGGTCCATACGGGATAATTCTTCTGAAATAAGCATCCAATTAGCTTCATCGTACTGTACACGATAATAACCAATTCGTTCAATATTCACAAGAAAATAAGAGCTTGGATGTAAGGTGTCAATTAAAATATCTATAGTTTTCTGCTTTTGGAGCCAAATTTTTGGTTGCAAACTATATTCAGAGTCAGATTTTGAAGTATATGTAACAGGTATAAACCATAAAAAATTTGACAAATTTTTGGATGACATTGTGAAAGGTTTCTATAAAAAAAAATTAAGAAACATTTCAAAAAATGATTTTCCTTCTTAATATCCATGAAAAAATTCAAAATATAATTTACTTGAGTAAACCTAACACGATGATTATTATAGCTCCTCTCAACAAATAATATTGGATATCCTTCTTGATTCTCCCAGCAGCTAAATAATTCCTCAACTTTATAGCCTCCCAAAGCAGTATTGTCCTCGTTGGCTGCACGCTGCCAAGCGTCATAAATATCTTTGTGAAATGTTACACCCAAGTTATTCAGTGAGGATTTACTTAAGTAAATTTTAAGGCCTTTGGTAAATGTTGTCTCTGATAGTGAATGATAAAACATTCGAAGAATGCTTGCAGCTAAAATAGAAAAGTATATGAGCAACAAGGTTGCAATAATGTTTCTTTTTTCACTTGGTGTCTTTTTCTTCACAGTTATTTACATTTATTGTAAGTTATTGTATCATATAACTCTCTGACACCACCCGGTGACTCCTCATAATGTGATAAACAATGTGTTGCTGACAATGAATCGTAAACCAAAGCACTCTCTACTATATCCACTAAAAACAATCCTTCTAAGACCATTTCGGGATAAATTTTCGATGTCATAAAATACTCATAAAATCTAAAAAAAAAAAAAATTACTTATTACTTATTTGTTTATACTCCACATGTCAGTTTATTGCCATCATAAACGAAATAACATTTTCGAAAAACTAATAATAAATAAATAAACAAATAAATAACAGACCTGCATAATCCCTCAAAAAGCCATTCAGTCGACCACCAAGAAGGTGTAAGGCGATTATCTAATGGAAATCAAATACAATTTTGTATATTTATCTCACAGAAAAATTCAATCAGATCATGTTTTACTCTACCCAACACTTGATGACAGACCTTTTTTTTTTAGAAAATCAAGAAAAAGGAAGAGATAAGAGCTTTTTGTTTCTTTAATATTTTATGCTACGTAACTCACATTGTTAACTATAGATAAAGCGGCTGATTCTTTCTCTTTTATTGTATTAATCTTTTGTTACCAGAAAAACAAACATGAAATAAATAATTCATTATCATGAGTACCTAACACTTTTATTATAGTGTATGTTTTATTAACAAAAATTAATGGTTTTAAAATCACGTTTATATATATAATATCATTATGATATGGCACGAAAATTAGTTGCAAAATGTCTGATTTTAAATTATTTCCAACGCTTTTACATAGGGACCTCTGTGTATTTAACGACGATGAGTAGTAACTTTAAAAATTGTTTTAATTAATGTTTAATATAATTTATTATTTTGTGTTGTTACTTAATTGAGGAAATGCCGTCATTAAGATTAAAATATAAGAGATGCAAATTTCAAATATCAATTGAATACTTAAAACGCTCAAATTTTTTAAAACCACAATACTGATGATAAAATCAATACATATAACAAATAAAGATAAATTTTACTTACTGAAGGGTCATACAACAAGCAGTTCTCCCGATAAAGTGCGATTCCATAATTTGCAACGCTACATTGATTGAAAAAAGGTAATGCTACTTGATCTAGCTTATTGAGTTCATATTGAATTTCAAAAGAAAAATTTTCTTCAAACATATGAAGTGCTTGTTCAATCGTTTCTAATCCAAACGCCGTATTTTCAAGTTCTATTTGATTTGAAAATGTACGAAGCATAATATTATTACTTGTTCTGTATTCTGTCGCATTGAAATCAAATATGACAAACGCGATGAGATAAGTTGGCATGTAACGAGTGTGATTAAAAACCGTTATTCTTCGTCCATAGCTGTCTCTTTGTAGAACAAAAAATAAAATAAAATCATAAAATATTATGACAATCATATTAAATTGTATTTCAAAAATGACTATAATAAGGAAATTTGAAAGGGTTTATGGACATCTTTAACATACTAAATCAGCGGTGGGCTTTTTTTTGCCACGGCATTGAAAATTATACACTACACACACAATAAAAAAAAATTACAAAATTCCTCGTGTTATTGATCGAGGGACTTAAGCGCATTTTTGTCCCAACAATCAGTAATTGATTAATAAGTAAGTTAACAAAATAAGATCCAGTTAATTCCAAGTCACTATACTAGAAATTTAAGAATTTCATCATTTAACGGATTTTGATAATTCAAACTATATAACGGTCAAAAAAATTCAAACTTTCTTGAATTGTAAACACTGTAAAAACATCGGAAAACATTGAAGAACACTGTAAAACAATGAAAAAAACGTGTTGTTTTTGTTGTTAATGAAAATGAAAAATTGTTAATTATAGTATTTATAATGTGAATTGAAACTTTTAAATGCCCGGGAACATAATAACTCAATGGAATTGAGGTATTAAAAAAACTAAAGCTCTCTACGATGTCTTCTTGACGAATTGATAGAATTGATAGTTATTGATCGAGGGACTTAAGCGCATTTTTGCCCTAGCGATCAGTAATTGATTAATAAGTCAGTTTACTCGACTCATAAAATTCAGGTCCCTTCCCAGCCCACAAAACAAGATCCAGTAGGATCCATGTCACTTTCCGACCTAAAGGCGCCGCAATAACTTTATAGAACTGATCCTTTAAAACCATTCCGAGATCTATACGGTGTCTAGATAAAATGTTTTTATTGCCAGCCGACCGAACAGACAAAGTGATTTATTAAGCTACCTTTTTAAAAAAAAAATCAAAAATTCGCTAAAAATAAATTATGAGAAAATTTTCAAGGTCAAATAACAGATAAACTGATTATTTCTTATTTATCATATCTATTACTTACTCGGTAGATTCTTGTTCCTCAATATTGGATATTGCCTTATACTGTGCAGCATGGTTTAATGAAATTATAAACTGAGCCTTGAATCTTGGTTCATCATACGATGGAAATATCCTTCTTGCATAATTTGGCTTCGTCCGAGTTGCAATATAATAACTTAAATGATAAAGAAAACGAAGCATTGATTAAATTTTATAATAATTAAAATATAAACTGTATTAACCACTTTCAAACCTTATATTGCCATTTGAATCTGTAAAACTTTTACGAAAAACACCTTCATTGGATGTACTAATATACCCAATGTAGTTAACTGTTAACCACAAAATTGAATCTTTTTTTAATATTTCTTCTGTTGTTTTAATCAATAAAAACTCTCTTTCCACATCAATATCGTGAGTGTGAGCGATAGATGCACCAAATATATCAGATTTTGTTAAAGTTGTGTTTAATATTAATACAGAACTATGAAGAGTTATCATATTAGTGCTCTCCAGAACGTTGATCTTTATGTAAACGCTTCCTAAGAAGCTCACATCATCACGGAATGTAATACCAATTGAATACATTTGAGGGATTGTAGTGTTAGGTAACCGATAAGTGACATCGTTACTACTTCCACTATTTTTTTGAGCACTCTTAACATTCACATTGGTATTTTCAAATGACACTTCGGCTAAAGCTTCTATTGTTACGTAAACAAACAGTATTAAAACTTTCCACATTGAGATTTACCCACTTCAGAACATATAAAATACCGACGTCGTTTAATGCTAAAGAACGAGAACTTATAACTAAAATTGAATGAAAAATTTGTTCCGAAATATTTCTTATCAGCAACTGGCAAAAGAGTACTTAAGTACAGAGAAATGTAATATATTGATTTTTTTTTATTTGATATCTTGTTAATTGTCACATGCCGAAACGATTCAATACATAAAACGAGTATGAAATGTTGAAGAGTCATCTTTCATTCATAAAGATGGCTCTTTCTTTATATGAAGTACACAGTTGATTTTTAACATGTCATCATATCTTGTGCTATATCATTACTAAAGTTTATTAAGCGATCAATATTTTTTTAACAGGATTTCTTTAAGATGATTTTGTTTTGGAGTTAAAACTTGACTGATTGAGAGCTCACTCTTGAATATGCCGAATATTGATATTATTGTTGTTAAATTATTTAAATCTGGTGTAATATTTCTACAAATTAAGTAAAACACTTACCTGTGCATGAAAAGAATTATTAATATACATAAGCTTCTGGCATTCTGAATATATGAAAGAATTCATATGTTTATGTATATCTAAATAGACTTTACTAATGATTATCTCAAACGGTATCTACGACGAATAACGATAATCGGTGAAAAGAGGGTAAGAATAAAATTACCGCATAAATAAATTATTTCATCTTAATAACATCAGATTATAGTACTTTAGAAATATGATCAAAATTTATGTAGTATGATTAAGATTTGAGCAAATCTCTTCCGTCTTTTCCTTGCTCTTCGTTCTTTATGGCATCCTACCGTAATTTTCTGTATGTGTGTAGCTGTATAAAACTCTGTACTTATGCATAGAAAATCCTTCATACTGCTACTTTTGTTTTTGCTTTAATTATTCAACGCTAATTTTCTCCTTCTCTTTCTTCATCTATTAACATTGTCTTTAAGATACTTATATATGTATATACATATATTCTATAGAAACATTCCTTTGTCAAAATCTTGAAATATACTTTGGGGCCGTTCACTTATTACGTTACGCAATAAAAACGAATTTCTAGAACTCCCCTCCCGCCCTCGTTACAAAATGTACATCGAAAAAAAAAATTTTTGGTTAGGCTGTTACAAAATCGTAGACCCTCCTCCCCCATAAAGAGTATAAAAAAAAGAATAAAATAATCCTATTAGAATAAAAGCGTAGCTTGAAAGGAACTTCTACATTTCTTTGTTATTTTTTAATGCACATACTTTTAATAAAATAAACATCATCATATGAGAAAAAGAAAAGTTAGTAAAAAATTATTTTCAATCACATTAACTGAAAATTAACTCTTGTGTAAATTAAGAATGACTTATTTGTTCTTAAATCCTTATTTCGCATATGTGAATTATGTGTGTGAACGTCATTATGTTTTAAAAATTGGGTGGGCAAAAAACATCCATATGAAAACAAGATAATTAAAATGAACTATAACGTGAACATGTTAAAATTAATTAGTAAAAAATAAATAATCGTACCTGAAATGTAGCATTTTGTACGAATTAATGACATATGGTTATTTCTTTCAGTTATTTACAATCAACATTTTTGTTCGTCATTCTCATTTTGGAGATACTCAGCCTTTAATTAGTTCTATACAAATTTACAAAGCGAAGCTACGCTTATTTTTATACCATTCATATTGTTTTTAATTCTTGACGCTTCCATTGTAGCTTTTTCTCCCATACATTCCAATTCAGGGTGATGATGAATGAATCTTGATGTCATGAAAACGAACAGCTTTAAAATTAAAATTTAATTATACGAATAAAGCATTCCTTACACAATTCATATCGTACAATGTGTCATGTTCATATATAGTTAAATTAATAATAAAGCACATAGTGAAAATTGAAACTTTTATATCAGTCTTCATAAAATATGATGTTCTCTTTTTATTTTTAAACAATTTTACTGTTTTTTCTTCCTAATATTAATAGTATTGATTACTGACAAGATCAGACAAAATCTAATTAACCTTATTCAAATTATCAAAGAATCGAATAATTTAAATTTTTTTTGCACTGTTAGGTGAAAATTTAGGATATTTTTGTAATCATGCAATGAAAAAAAAAAAATTAAAATAGTCCTCGTGTTATTGATCGAAGGACTTAAGCTCATTTTTGTCTCAGCGATCAGTAATTGATTAATAACTTATAAGACAGGATCAAGTAATATCCAGGTAACTTCCAGGCCTACAAACGTAATATTTTTTTTTTTAATGTTATTCGAAATTATAATTCAATAAAAGCCTTGTGCTTTTAAAAGGAAAAAAAAAAAAATTTCCCGACCTTTTAGGTCAAGATCCGGTAATGTATAAAAAATGAAATAAAAAAATCGTTAATTATAGTATTTGATTGATTGATAATGATTTATTAACCCTATCGGACAAATTATAGCTTAAGACTAATAACAAGATAAACTGATATTATTAAGAAATTTTGAATTAATTTGTGATTGAAAAAAATTGAATTGAATAACGCGTTACGTGCTTGTGATGACGAGGTAAATAGTGTACGTATACGTACAACTGGTAAGTATCAAGTTTAAATATAAATAAGTAAATAAGTAGTTTAAAAACAGCGTTGATTAAATGTAAAATACCAGAGCTCTCTGATAAAAAAGTGTCTGGTTAAAAAGTTTTTCACGTCAGCCGAACATATTTTTCGTATTATTAAGCTACCTTTTTGAAAACAAGTTTTAGAAATGCGCTAAGAGTAATAAAGAATGCCCTCATAAATGCGGAAAGAGAAGCGCATTTTTCAGTTGATGATATCGGAATTCATTCTTTGGAAAGAACCCTTGCGTATTGACTTCGGTATGCTTTCTCACTATCGGGATCGAGATCGGAATGTTCCGGAAATACGAATATTTTAAAAGTCGGTGGAACTTTTCCGCAATTTAACAGAATTACAATAATAAGGTATCACGAACAAAGTGAGGACAACTACGAGTTTCAAACTGAAGTCTGGGAAATACGCAAAAAAACTAATTTAGAGACCAGATCTGCCTAAATATTTGTTAAAAAATATTTTACCATGATAAGATACAAACGTTTGCTACAATAAATGATAAAATAGATGAAAATTTATTTCCTCAAAATATAAAGAAAAAAAGGTAGGTAGATGATAATTGAAAGTTTTTGAATACAGAAGTTAAGTCAAAGAAAAATAATTTAAAATCATGAAATTTAAAATATTTATTTTGGTCCTTTTATTTTTGTTTCAACTTTTACAATCAACTTATGGACAAGTAAGAATAAACTTTATTTAAGTGCATGCATAATAAAACAGATATTAAACAGAAAAATTTATTTCATGACAGATTTTAAAGTGGCCAGATATTGAAAACGAATCGGCTTTGGATGATCATCTAAATTCAATTCTATCTATAGGAAACATGAAATTAAACATTTCATTTTTACCAAAATACGCTCACGAAGAAGCAATTGGTATAATGATTGATTTGAAAGAAAATATTCAAGAATGTCAGAAGCAATTGTTAAGTGACCATTTACTATGGCAATACAAAGTTTGCGTTTATCAACATTTAGATTCAATAGATAATCAAATCTGGGAATTAAAAAATACTTTAAGAAATGATTCTTATGAAATTGTTGATGATAACTCCCAATCGAGCACTCCGCTTGCTCTGTTATCATTAATTATCTTTAATCTTATCATTTTAAGTTGCTTTTCTGTAATAATTAAGAGCAATTAGTAGTCAAGATGGTGTAAACTTAAATAAATAAAAATATCAAGAGGACTTTTTAAAATATCATTCCTGCTACAAACTTATTTACAAAGTAAATATTTTAGAAAGACTGGGAACCTACTGATTATATTTGAACTTCAAAAAGGATATAAAAAATAAAATCATAATACAAGATCCCTTAAAAATGTTGAATTCAAACTCGTTTTTCTCAGATCTATTATTTTCTCTCCTATCGAACGTTAGAATTAATGACTTCATTTATACGTTTTTCTTAATTTAAATTTAATCTTCAATTTTAGTTAGTAGAAACATTTTTGTGATTATTACGTAGTCGTAGATGAATTGCAAAATCAAATTCACAAAATCTTCATTTTCTATGCTATGAAATTTTAGTTGAACTTTTCACGGTTTCATCATTTCATTGTGTGATAAATTTTTGGCTATTTCAGTTCGTCAATTTGATTCTCAGTCCCTAATATATCTTTATAAATTTATTTTCTGCTCCTACACTTCCTCTATTGTGTCATGTAGAAAATTATTTTTCACATCGAATGAAAATGGTATTGTACAGATAAAATGCGAGAGATTCTTTTTTAAGTTAATTTTTTCCTCCAGAGAATTTCTCAAGTATAAATTGCATATTTTAAAATTTTTGAAATAAAGTCGTTGAATAGTATAGCTGATTAAATTCATATAATAAGACAGTGTGATGTCAAAGTAATGGCAATTTAAATTTTATACTTGATTGTTTTCAATTCTTGACATATTGAAAAATTTAAAGGAATGATATAAGAATATTTGGAATGCACACATGAATATAAAAATAACACACCCATACTCGATTTTTTAGAGCTTTTAATAACATATGCATTAAGCATTCCACAGTTGACATTTGAAAATGTTGAGTCTGCTAGTTTTTTTGTTTTTGCTTCGTCATTGCCTACTTATGTTAAATTCAAAACAGCCTTCTAATCCACAAACATACATTCCGGAAAATAAAAATATGGTAATAAGATGATATAAAAATGAAAAAGTACAATGGTTAGAAAAGTGAAAACAAAAAACATAAATAGAAGGTTTTACAAATTGCGAAGGAAATTTTAATTTCCGTTCGGGGATAAAAAATTCCAAATTATCCTATGAACATGATGATTTCATGTTTTTCATATATTGCGTTCTGTAACTAAAAAACACATAAAATAATGATATGCATTAGCTCAAATTGAGAAATAGGTTAAGCTTTGGTTTAATAAGAGAAAAATGATGTAGAAAGTGATTGATTTAAATTATTTTCAAAAATTAAAAAGTCAAAAGAAAAGTACAGAGTTTGTAGCAAATTTTTTAACGCGCATCTTCGGAAAGAAAAACAAAATTTTAAATTTAAAACTTGTTGAAAAAACTTTTGATTATCTACATATAAAATTTTTATTAATGTTCAGAAGCAATGAGTAATAATGAGATAATAAAAAATTACAAATGAGTCCTGTATTTACTATGACTAATTGAGCAAATAATGTAATCTTGTATTCAAGAAGCAACATTTGCAGTATATTTTGTGATGTCCCAAGGGCCATTCATTCAAAGTAACGTTTGAATACATACCATCTGAAATAAAGAGAAGAAAGTTTTGATAAATTGATACTTTAGCTGCCAGTAAACAAGAGCTTTATATCGAGTTTGTGTTTTGTTATATGACTGAACTAAAAGACGCATTCTGTAGCGTTCATTTTCACATACAAAAAAAAAGGAAAAATGGTTACATGACAAAAAAATATTTACATCTATACAGGACATCATGTGTGTAAAAATAAATAATGGATGAATAAGCATTTACATTAATACATTATTTATATTCACAAGGTTTAGGCACTTTTGAGGGATAAAACACATTATTTACATATGATAAATCCATATATTTAATATTATTTAATAATATGAGAATTCATCATACATATTTTTTTTATATTTTAACCAGTCTTACTCATAAAATAGAGATAATGGCACAGATCAAAACAGAAAAAAAGAATTTGAAAAATGTTCGTAAAATGACTTGAAACATTTCTGACTATAACTCACATTTGTTGCTGTCATTATTTTCACCATTACATTATTTTCTTTATTTCTTTCAGTATTACTTTTTTAATATAAAATATTAATAAATCAAGTGGAAATGGCAAATAAAAAGAACTATGATAATTTCTTATAAAGAGTTTAATGTGAAAGTTTAATAAAGATCTGAAATCGTTGTGAAAATTGTAACTAACAATCCAAAAAGTTGTCCATATGAAATGAAAAATTCTTCGCAAATGAATTTTGTTTTGCTTATCTGTTTTATTCACCTCCGCATTTCATCTTAAACTGAATGATTATTTAATCTACTCAAGTGATTTCACGAAAAAAATAATTTAAACGAATTCTCTTTTCACGTTCACCTTATAAATTATTTAAAACTTTAACGACATTGGAATGCTTGAAACATTTCTGATTTCACATTTGTTGCTGTCATTATTTTCACCATTACATTTTTTTTTAGGCAAATCGGCTTGCTAAGCCGATTTTTTAAAAGAACTTTAAATTGTAATTTTATTTTAATGCATTAAAACATACAGACTCTTTTACACCAAATGCCATTTGAGTATATTTTTTACTTTTTACTTCTTTCATTGTATAAATGAAAAATTGAAATGTCGAAAGGATGACAATTCAATTAAAATGAAAAATTGAATTGGAAACTTTCAAATGTCGACAGATCCTTGATGGACATACAAAAGTTTCTTTTCTACATTCTCTTTTCATTTGATTTTATAGCTCTCCTCCCATTCTCTTTGCATCTCTTGTGCTAGAAAACAATTGGTCCCATCGCTATGTTTATTGTCAATTTGCATGATTCATTTTAAAAATCCTCTTGGTTATCGTTGCTGTCATCACCATCATCAGTTTTATTCGTCATCATACAGAGCATTTTACCATTTATTTTGTTTTCAAATTGTAGAATAAAATAAAAGGCATTTGAACTGTTTTATTTTATTTGAAGATTCATATGGAGCAGTGGTTCTCAAATTTATTAGTAACATTATGGTTTAAAAAAAAAAAAAAAAAAACGTTTGTTGTGCATGAAAAATTAATAAACTCTGATTTAGTCATTTGGTGGTCAAACAATAATTCACACAATTTAATTGTGTGAATATGAAATCAATAAATCCCTAGAACTAATATACAAATAGTTTTATTTTGCATTATTTTTATTAATATTGAAGTAGGTACATAATAATTTTGTTAATTTAAAAATAAAAAGTTAATGAATTGTAAAAATTATAATTGGCTTCTTGAAAAGTTGATTTTTTGCCGAATGCCTTCAATATAATATTAGTTTAAGCTTTCATAAAATAAATCTTGATTAATTTTTTGAACATAATTCTTACTACTTCGTTGGAATTTTGCTGTCTTGGAGTTTATAGTCTCATTATTCTTGTTCAATGAGTATAATCTCGTTTGATTATTGCCAACTGGATTGGAAGAAAATCATAAATGAAATATTTGTCAATCAATTGAACAAAAGCTTACTATTATCATTGGTTGAAAATTTGAGGTGATGTATTTTATTTCTATGAAAGACGTCACGTTTTGTTTCAGAAAATGTCCATAAGTGTCTGCAGTCGCTAGGAATATGCTGAAATATCCACTCGCCAAAAATTGTGTCAAAACCGCTACATTTTTTACAGATTCCATGAAATATTGTCATCGATTGTGGAGATTGATGATTCGTGCAATGAAAATAAAATGGTCCACCATTTTTTTGTACTTTACTTCCGGAACATACCCAAGTTGTGTCGATACGATATGTTGGCTTCTTAGGAATTTTTTCAGATAAATTGACAAGCAATTTATTGCCATCTATTCCATTCATTGCTGATGATGTTGAAAGTTCTATCCGTAATCCAATTTCTGCAGAATTCCATGTTCCATTCATATCACAATCATTGGCATCCGGATCTTTATCCGTGCACATCTTCACAGTTTTTATAGTCTCAAGCTCATCGTATATTTGATTCAATATCATCTTTAAATCCTCCAATTCATTTGTTTCATTATTATTTCCCACTGGTGCCAATACATTTAACATTTTTGAAGTGTTTGTATCTTTTTGTGTTTTATTTAAAGTGGAATTTATTTCACCATTATTATTAATAGATTCTTCTGCAGGATTGCCTTTAATTCAAGAAAAAATTCTAGTTTAAAAATATTCCAAGAGGCGATCATATTTACTTACGATTAATACTGTTTCTCTTGAATGGCTGTAATTCCTTTTTGTTGGCTTTAATTTGAAATAAAGGATTAAAACCATAAATTGAATTATGATATTTTCCACTTCCATAATAAGGAACAGGCCATTCATGAACAATTTCTTCTTTTATTTCACTTGCAGCTTCATCATAAATATTTTTTACCCGATTTGATCCAGTTTTAAATCTACTGTCCATAACTTTATACCGTGTGTTAATACTTTGAGATGCAATGGATGTGATGAATTTGATGGAAAATAAAAAATACAGTTTCATCAACATTAAATTCATTTCAGTTTTATTTTCATTTATAACAAAATTATAATAATTCATGGCAGACTTTGATTTAACCAGATTTAACTTTTAAAAAAGCATTAATTGCTCAGAATATAATGTTTATTTCATGATATTGGTCTATAAAAACTGTCAAGAAAATATAATAAAAAATTAGCAAATTTTTCATCTTTCTCATTTTATTGATATTCCTCATAGATATTGAGCCATATTGAGGTGCTCAAAAAAAACCTATAGAAAAGAAACAATGATGAATGACTAAAAAGTGATGAAATATAGAAAATTGAGAAAATAAAACAAATGTCATAAAAAGTATGCAAATTTTGATAGAAGAGGATAATTCTAAATCAATTTCGATAATCATATTCTGATTTATTTACTTGAATGATTCTTCATTATTTATCAACAACGATTTGTCATTTGAGATTTTTTAGTACCTTAACATGAAAGCGTCAGATGGAAAATAAAGTAAATTAATTTGATTTTATTATTCATTATTTTTAAATTGTAAATCAGTTAGAGAACTCAACAAACGGGAACATTTCATGAAATATTCAGCATCAATTATACATAAATTCAAAGTTTTTCTTATCCGCATTGCTCTCTTTTTTATTGTAAATTTTTTGATCGATTCACTGCACATAGGTGTATGCTTGTGTGTGTATATAAGCTTCAAATCAATTTACATATTTATATACATCCTAAAGTCATATCAGTATGCTTTTATTTTGTGTTATTTCACTCTTTATTATAATATGACAAAAATGAGAAAATTGTTTTATTATTGAATGATGCTTGGCGAGCTACTCTTCTAGTTTTCTTGTATAAAATAAACAAGATGGAAAGAATTACAGCAAATAAAGTGAAGTAAAAATTAATGAAGTCAACTAAGAAAAGCTGACATTAAGGCAATTAAGCAATTTAACCTTTTCATGGAAAGTGCAAATTTATATTTCATCTTTAACTGATAATTTTAACACATTTACTTTACTTTTTTTTACATGATTAGTCATCTATGTATTTTAAATAAATCCAATAAAAATCAAATTTTAGCATCCTTTTATACTAAAACGTTCTTGTAAATTCAATTAATTCACATACAAAAAAAAAATTAATACTGTTGATAAAAACATTCGAAAAATATATTAGCAGTCAGCCATCCAGCTGAGGTATGCATGTAAAGCTTTTAGAATCTTCTCATTAAAAAGCTGTCACTCCCAATTTAAATCGCATTTCAGTAAGATGAAAAAAGAGATAAAAGTAAAATTTATGAGTTGAGACAAACATTGATTTATACGATAAGCTTAATGTTACTACAACAGGGGATGATGTTATGCTTTCACAAGCTTTTATAAGTAACTGACGTTTCTCAGCTCCACTTATTTTATTTAAAATAAAGATTTCTCATGGGTAAACCCTTAATAAGACGTTCAGAACAATTTCAACAGAAATAATAGTAAAATAATTAAGAAGAAATTCAAGATCTTCAATTTAAAGATATGAATGAAATAAAAATTGAAATTATAAAATCTTGAAGAGATTTATGTATCTTTCACTTTCCAAATTATGTTTTCCAACAGTTTTAACTAGGTAATATGGAAGAAAAGTTATAAATAAAGTCAGTACTCATCAACTTATGTGGTGGATTTTCTCTTCCAGCTCTTTTTCATACGTACGTATACCCATATGTGTACGACTTTAGAAATATCATGTATGAGAAAATTTTCTTGAACATGTCTAAAGTTGAAAATGAAAATGTGATGAAAAATGTATACCTACATCCAAAATTATACATTTGAGAAATTTTGATAATATCAAAGATTTGTCGTGAGTAGCGTTGGTATCAAAATTTTTTATCCATTTTTTGACAAAATTTAAAGTTAGCGTTTTAGTGATAAAAATTTAATTCATAATTGAATCATAATTGAATGCTCATCCTTTTATTTGATTGAGAGATATTCCCGTTAAGTGAAATAATTTTTAAAATGTTTATTTATTTAATTTTATATTTTTTGAAAAAAAAAATCCCTGATTTATTCTTGTTACGCCATAAGTGAACAACATTAGATTATTTATACAATAATTTATAAAATTATGTTTACATTTAGGGTTTTCATGAAAAGAAAATCATCATTTATTATATTCATGCCAATAAGACATGCAATACATAATGGGTCGTTCATAAGTATTATAATTTTTTCCTACCGTATATCATCAATCTTTATATCACACTAAGTTAATGTACACATTATATCCTTAATTGAGAAGTGTCAAGTTATCAATATTTGACATATTTTACTTTATATATGAATGCCATTATCTAATTGAAACCATTTTTAGTTGTTATTTAGTGGGCAAACATTATTTAAAATATTTTCAATAATTTAGTAAAAATTGTAATTAGCATAAAATTCAGCCAAGTAAACAAATTTTTAAGTAAACCTTTTCAGAACAATCAAAAAGCGTTTTTATTGTATTATAAATTTTTAAATACCTATAAAACTTTTTACTTTCTTAAACGATTAACAATCAATTCAAAAGGAAAAAAATATATACAACAAAAATAAATTGCTTTCTGGTAAAGGACAGCACTCAATCTATCACATCAGACGGAATCCTTTTCAAAATCGGTCATGCATTCACGAATTAAGATAGAAATCGATAAAATAAAATCTAAAAGCAATGGAAATGGGGAGAAAAATTCAATGAATCCCTTCTAGGGATTTGTAATACTCCATCATTACTATTCCTTTTTTATTCTTGTTATTTTTTTTTTTCACTTTCTAACAATTAGTTGAATACTTATGAGAACATGTCAAGTCATATCAACATACAGATATATTATTAAATAATCTTTAGTAAGTAGTCTATGTACATAGGTAAACTTAATACAAAAAGAATAGTTATGGTTCATAAAATTCAGTCTCTATATTCAATTAAGGAAAAAAAATACTCATGCAACAAGCAATAACAAAGAAAAGAGCAAAATTTTTAATGATTGAAATACGAATTCTGTCAAAATTCTTATTTTACTTTATAATAATAATCTCTCTCTCTGTATGCTCTTTCCATAGGGAAATGTGCGATGTCGTGAAAAATTCAAAGCAATACTCTATAGAGCATAAAATTAAGAGCCTGCGTAGTACGTTTTTAAATTAAAACACGTCTTGTCACATGGTTAAGGGAAAATGCAACAATTTTTTTTATTTCCTGGAATACTTTTACGGTAATTGCAATAGATAATCATACATACTATTCCAATTGTGATTCATTAAATAAAAACTAAAATAGGGTATTATATTTTTAACTAATCTAACTTATTTCGAAAAAAATGTATTAAAATCAATAAACAATAGCTTATATGAATTTTTTATGCATATAAATTCTCATTCCAAATGCTAAAAATGTATTCCAAGTTCCATCCAACACGTGAATAATTCAAACTCAAACAGTTGTTATTTCCAGCATGGAAAATTTGCCATTAACTTCCATAGAAAATCATCATACTTCTACTCGTCTATTTTTACTCTCTCACGCAGTTTATACGCGAACAGAATAACAAATCAGTTTTTTTTTTAAATTGATAGTAATAAATTTTCGAGATGAGTGAAAAAAAAATAGTTTACGATGTGAGTGACGACTCAATATTTACTTTCATTCATTTCTCCATACCACCATTGATCTGAACTAAAGCATTAATTTTAAAATTTAAATTTTTTAAAAGTTATTTCGTTTGGGAATGCAAACAATATTAAATTACATTATAATATTCAAAGTATACGAAAATTAAAAAAAAAATATGAGTCTCCATCCAAAAAGAACGTTATATAAAAAGTAAACGTTCTTAAACGACATTTGCTTTGATAACATTAAAAATTTGAATCTATAATTTCACCAAATAAATGATGAAGATGATATGAACCGAAAGATAAATTTTTTAACGCAAGCAATAACTTCCCAAATCTTGTAACATTTGATGTATCCAATGACACTCCTTTTTCCATTAACTTTTCAATTTTATGTAATGTTTCATCATTTTTTTCTGGATGTGTAGAAAATAAAGAATCGAATGTTTGTGGTATTGATGAAATATAAGAGGCCAATCGAACCAAAGCATTTTCTAAATTGTATTTCAAATTCAAATGTTCTTTATTGTCAACTGCATATTCTGGTCTCGAAAGAATAATTTTTTCCAGCAATGACAATTCCATTAAATCAGGATTCAATCCTCTCAACTCTTTTGTTATATCCATTAAATGCTTAAAGCCACATCTTTCAATAGCATTTGTAACATCAATCGGCCAGTAAGATATTTTTAATAGAAATAATTCGCTCCATACATGTTTCAAAATGAAGTTTCGTTGAATTTTAGAAATTGAGTAGAAATATTCATTTTGTTGAGCTTGATTTAGGCACGTCATCAAAACTTGGTTTAAAATTTTCTGTTGATTGTCATCATTATGTTCGTTATGTATTTTTATTAAACTTATTCCATTAGTATTTAAAATAGAATATGAATCCAATGAGATTATATTTTTAATTTTAGGCTTGATTTTTAATTGTCTAGGTCCCCGTTCATCTTGTACTGCTAAAATATTCATCCCAACTGTAAAACATTTTTGCAGTCGACAATGTGGACACCAATTTCTTCTTGTTTTGTCGACAATACATTCATTTGTTCCTGCTGAATATTTTCCTTTAATATTTAGTAAGAAAAAAATTGAAGCTGCTGCTTACCAGTGCATGAATAAATGACTTGTCTACGTACACTTCTCTTAAAAAAGCAAGAACAACCATCGCAACAGAAAGCTCCGTAATGCTTTCCACTTGACTTATCTCCACATACATGACAAATCATTGAATGCTCATTTATATGAGTTTTCCAATAAATTTTGTAAGAGTTCATTTTTATTTTGTTAAACTTTTTGTAATCACAATTTTACTTCCGTCCGTTTCGGAATCACAATACAAATTGTCAATATTTCGACTATTACCTTACAAATTTATAGTACTGTCTTGCTCCTATGGTTTATAAACAGTTTATTTAGTCCTTAAACAGATTAAGCAATACTTCAAAGCATTACTGTAACGTCATCGTCATGTAAAAGAAACGTGCGAAGAACCCTTCACATTATCATTACTTTGATGATTTCTGATAATAATCAAGTCAATTTTATTTGTGACATGAATTCAATCAATAGATTTCCCCACAGTCATACATATAAGTACATTGTCAACCAAATTGAAATGTTTGCTACATTTTTTTTTTATTCATTCTTCAATTTTCTTTCGATCGTTATAAGCAACAACCTATTCTTATGACATAAATCTAAATATTTATTTCATGTTAATCTTGTTACTAATGTTAATGGTCAAAACGTGAAAAGTAAAGAAAGAAAAAAAAAATACAAAATGGAAAAGGAAAAATCAAGAAAATTCTGATTGATAATATTGATGATATTTAAATATTTATTCTTCAACTCAATGAGTGACGAACAAAGTGGACAACTGATGTCACTGGACAGTTCTTTTGATGAGTTGATTTTGATAAAACGGTGATTCCACCGATGAATTTTTTCACAAAAAATGATATTTCTCTTAATTTACTCACTTTTTCACTACTTTTAATGCCCTATATCATGTAATTACCTATTTACTATCGTTATATGTCATCTAGTACCTTTAATACACTTTAATTAAGGAAATATTTCCATTTTTATGCCCGTTACTTATACTTTTTTTGGAATTTGTTGTTTTTGACATCATTCAAAACCAAAATTTAGACTATTTAAACACTTTTAAAGCTTCTTTGGTAGTATAATCGATGGTTTCTTATCTAATACATCTTATATTTTGCTTATTAGGTCTCAAAACCAAGCTATTAAGCTAAAATTATTAAAAATTCTCATTGTTGAAAAAAATTATAAGTAACGAAATTCCCAATCCGCGTGAAAACAAATTTTCAAAATCAAAATTATAACTTAATTAACAGCAATTGCTTTAATTAGAATGCTGTTTATGATATTAAGTGAGTAAATAAAGACGTTTATCTGGTATTCTTGAAGTGTCAACTGAATTAAATGTCATTTTGGAAATGATTAAATTTTAAAGAACATGGATTATTCAAATAAAAATTTTCAACATTCAACCAATCGGTGGAATCACCGAAAAGATTGTGCTTTCAAAATTTGAAATGGATAAAGAATCTAATTTTTGTTGTAATATTGTATTGAGAATTTCTAGCTTAATTCTTCAAGAAGATTAGCTAAATTTATTATTAGAATTATATTCAACAAATTTAAGTCTGCAAAGTACGTGGAAAATGATAAATTAAATAAAAAATATTTGAAAAAATGTCCTAAATTTAGGATAATCCGCTTTAGTGAAACGGCCTGTATATTCTTTACCCTAAAGATTGCTAATTATGCAATTCATTATAATTTTGTTTATTTATGTGGTTTTTATAATAATAAAACAACTAGAATAAATATTAATCAAGCATGGTTCGAATGATTATTCGAGCTTTTATTGGGATTTAAATAAAAATCTAAGCTTCTCAAAACTTTTGAAGAAGTGTATGTACCTAGAATTCCGAAAATTACCGGTAATCGAGATTTGACGGTAACGTATATTTACCGGTAATTACCGGTGATTACCGGTAATATCCGTATATTCTGACTATATATATCCGAATATTTAGGGTAAAAAAAAATTGTTTTTGGTCATTTTTAAAAAAAAGCCATTTATAAACGTTTTTCGAGGATGGCTTGTAAAGAAGAGTTGTAAAACAACCAAAAGTAAAAACTTTTGCAATAAAACTTCTGACTATTGGACTTCCTGCAGTTTAAAATTTCTAAAAGAAAAAATTCGAAAAATTACCGAAATTGGTCAATTTTTGTTTCAGCCGCTTGCGCTAAAAAACTAGTTTTTCATAACCCAATAAGTACCTGTAAAGTTACCTTTCTCATCTCTCTATCATTCCTGATATTACCTTTTCAAATAAATAAAGCACTTCTTCAGGATTCATCATAAAAAATGATGACCAAAGATTACACTTGACTTTGAAATTTATATATCTTGGAATTGACAAGTCTAAAAATTCTTTTGGAAATATCCACATTAAAAGTTTTCAAAAATGAAAAATGTCTAAAAATAATGCAATACCCTAAACAAAAAAATAAACTACGGTCTTAATATTCGAATTTTTGAAAAATTCTTTAAAAATCTGTTACCGCTGGATAATCCATATAAATAACGGTATAATTCTCAGAATCTTTTGTTTAGGAAGCATAATACTGGTAAAAAGTTTTTTTCAAGAAAAACTTGGTGCTTCGAAAAAATAATTTAAATTTTTCTTATAAAGGTTTTCTGGGATTCAAACTTTCTAACGGTTTTGCAAGTTTAAAAATTTTCCCGCCAAAAGTTGTTTACATTTTGTATTGAAATTGATATGCGTTAATTTGAAACTTCTAAATGACCAATAACCCAATAACTCGATGGAACTGAACTAATAAAACAATCCTGAGCTTTTTACGAAGTCTAGTTTTCGAGATTTCGCAATCCAGCCGACCGAACGAACGAACGAACAAAGTGTCTAATTAAGCTACCTTTTTGAAAAAAATTTCAAAAATGTGTTAAAAAGAATCCATTGACAATTTACAGTCAGTCAAATATTTTCCACTCTTTTAACTTTCAAATTATTAACAATATATAAATAAACAAGAGAAAAATAAAAAAGGGAAAAAAGTAAAAAAAGAAGCTTCACTCTTATAAGTTATTCAGCAGCATAGATCATATATTCTTGTCACGCATCTACTCAAGTCAAGTGTTGGCTAAAAAGGAACATGAATAAGAACAAATTTAATGAAGGAAGAAGGTTTGTCGGGTGTTTGCATCCACATACTTTTTTGTATATTTTCTGACACATCTTTGTCTAAAGCGATGAAATTTATTTTCAATATACATATATAAATACATATATATTTATATATATATATATATATATAAATACATCGAAAATAAAGAAAGAAGTAAAAGAATATAAAAAGGGATGAAAGATTTGAAATCAAACATGACAAGAAATTTCGATCCAATTTAATCAAGTGCTTGACCTTTTTTTTTGCTTTAGATAGCACGAGGAAGAGTTTAAAATTTATTATCATGAGATAAAAACAAAAGAGTTAAAAAAAAGTTAAGTTTTTTTAAATATAAAGACCCCTTAATACTTATAGTGCTCAACTTTGATATTACCAACGAAACATTTTAAACTTTTTTTCAATAAAATGTTTCAATTATTATTACTGGAAAACTTTTGTTGTTTTTCTTGTCAAAGCTTAAAAATCACTTTAATGAAAAAATGAGATTTATTAAATTTTGTGATTTAATAACTTTGATATTACTATTGCACAGCAATCAACAGAATGAGAACAAGTTTATTGAAAACAAGGCAAATTGAATTTTTAATCCCTTAAAGACTTAACTTTTGATGTCTTGAATTTTAAATCCATATTTAGCACTCTTTCAATTTCTCTAATTCTCTTTATCACCTTCCACGCATTTAGAAATACCAAATGTTGAAATATATAAATAAATATAGATGTTCTATAGACGCAAAACTCAACATAAAATTCATTTCACGTTCAGAACATAAATTGTTTGATTACGATTCCAATGAAAGCAAAGCACAGAAAATGTTTAGAGGAAGGATGAAAAGGAAAAATAAGAGTTTGTGGGAAAAAGGTGAGATAATATATTGATACCATAAAAGAAGTACAATAACCTAATTCCAATCGTCGCACATCATTCTTTAATATTTTTTGTGCGCTTCTTTTGTCACACAATACACATTATTAAATTTCATACATATATGAAGAATTCTTTTCATATGCGTTTCTTGCCTCTTCATACTTTTTATGTCTTTTGTAGGAGTTTGTACGAATATTTGTATTACTTTTTATGCTTTACAAACTAAAATATTTTTTAAAAATTAAGTAATTTACAAATATGACCTAGGATATTTCATCAAGATAAGTCTTTACTCTTTTAAGTTATATGTTCACTGTACGTAAAACGAAGCTTAAATATTTGCAAGTTAAAAAGCTATATTTACATAAAAGGAAAAAAGAGTAGATTACTCTCTACTAAAGCATTAAAGTAAATAAAAAAGTCATTTATATCATTGCTTCTTTGAAGTTATATCGGCTTGTAAAGAAATACAGAATAAAAATTCAAAATAAAACTTGCTTCAATCTTCTTTAAAGCTCAAAATGCAGTTATAAATTGTATTAAGAAATTCAAAAAAGAAAATGGTATAACATATTGATATTTCTATATTTTTGATGATATATAATAAGATAAATAGATTTTTCTCATACAAAGTACGGAATTTTATGCAAACAACGTTTCTGTACAAACAAGAAAACCAACAGAAAATTGAAAATTTTGCAATTCACAGAGGTCGTAGTCGGAAGGTTTTTATGCAAACAAAGTCGACTTTTAGTACAAACAAGAAAACCGACTAGTCGACTAAAACCGGCTGAAAATTTTGACTAAAATCGACTAAAATGAAATTCTTCACTTGTCATATATGGAATGTTCATATGGAAAAAATTTTTTTTAATTTCGAAGTTCGAATCTCGTAATATTTATTTAATATTTTCTCATAATTTATAATCTGAAAAGACTAATTTTCTTATTCTAGCAAAACTCCGCCGATTTTGCATAGATTTTCTTATTAAAACGTGTATAATTCACGAGAAATTCGAATTTTGCCTAAAATTTCTAATTATTGGATGAAAAACACTAAGAAAAACTGAATTTTGCTTCAAATTTTCTTATTTAGTCTATAATGCTTTTCTGGGTAGTTTTTCAAAATAAATACTTCAATTAAAATTTTTGAGAGCTTTTCATCCGAAAATTAGAAATTCGAGGCATAATTCGGATTTTTTGTAAATTTTTCACGTTTTAATAAAAAAAAATCTATGCAAAATCGGATTTTTTAGGAGGAGAATAAGAAAATTAGTCTTTTCTGAAATTAAAAAGTAGTTAAATGTTTAAAAAATATTCAAAAAATATTATGTTGGCTTACTATTTCGAGTGTATTTCACCTAAAACTATCATTTGCTGCTCTTTAAACGCTGAGCAAATCCATGAGTGAAAAATGCTATAAAAAGATTTTGATTTGCAATATTTCTTTAAATACGTCCCAATTCTTAATTTTTTTAAACTAAAGATGTATAAAAACTTGGTCTGGATCTTTCCTGTTTAAAAAAGTGTAGAATTAATAGCTATTAAGAGAGATATTGTCAAAAAACATCCGTCACTCGGTTAAACTTACGAAATTTTTTTTTACAAAATTTAAAATATTTCATTAATTACTCAACTTTGCATTGCTAATATCATCTAAAGTCTTTCTAATACTTGATTTGCATTCTTTTTTCTCGATTTAAGATTAAGATTAAGATTAGATAAGCTTAAAAATGCAAAAAATCCGTCACTCGGTTAAAATTTTTACGTACGTAAAATTTATTAATTTAATTAATTTTGCAGGGATATAAGAGCATTAAATACAATCGCTTTTCATTCCATCGTCAATAATTGATTTAGATCTGGAAGGTAAATGGATCTTACTGGATCTAATTTTGTAGGTCGAGAACTAATTTATTAATCAGTTACTGATTGCTGGGGCAAAAATGCAAAAAGGCACCCGAATCCAACTAGACTTTTCCCAAGGATTGAACCCGGGTAGTTAGAACGGTAGTTCAACGCTCTAACCACTTGACCATTGCCGCTTTTTCGCTGCTTAAATCTCATTTAGACTTTTTGTCACAAATATTTGTACACATATAATCAGGATGGCGAAATATAAAATAAAAAATAAATAAATAATAATCATCATTTATGTATCAAAGTAATCCAAATTCAATCCAAATTATTGTAAATAGAAAAAGTAAGTGTCTCTCACATTATAATTATTCTGTTTATTTTTAGAAGTTTTGTTATTTTCTTCAAAGAACTTTCTATTACGTGTTCCAAACTCACCATAAATATATACTTCACTTTGCTCTTCCGACTTTTTATAGATCACAGCAGTGTCAAACTCACTTCATTATTAACTCCCCTGCTTTAATTTCAATACCAACTTTTGTGGATCGTAATTTACAATATGCAAAAAACTGTAGATTTCATGAAGTATAAAAATCAATAAAAATTTAATTTGCTTAAACAGTCTTTTAATCTTGGTGAAATAATTGATGTAACTTTAGTACTTTAGGAGAATTTAAACAATTAAGGGATGATAAATAGGATCGAATGGTCATTACAAAGGATGACTTTATAGAAAGTAATAAAATAATGCTTTCATCACAGAAAGGTCTTATAACTAAGAAAGATAAAGTCCCTTTTTTTGCTCATTAAAATTTTAGTCCTTAACTGCCCCTTTAGACTGAGAATTTGATCAGTTTTTCTCTTATTGTATTTCAATTCTTAGAAATACTTGAATTTTTGGATTTTTTTACAAAACGATTATAGCATAGGTTTTATGTACATTACTGTTCAAAAGTTGTCTAATTATGAGATTTTTCATTGTTTGAACAATTTTATTTGCATTTTAAGAACCTTAAAATGCTTTACATTGTTATACATATCTAAAATGAGTAGCACTTCGCAATTCACAATGAATTTTTTGTTTATTATCATAGGTTCAAGTATTTGTCACTATTACAAAGCTTTTTCTTAAATGTGTCGAGTATTAAACTATCAAAAAAAAAAAAAAAAAACAAGGAAAAAAAAATATCTAAATCATTTGATAGAGTATATAGGGAAAATGTAAGAATGTGAATGAAAAAAGTTTAAACGAAGCGAAATAATGTACATAAGCTTTAAAGTAGTATTTGAACTAGTAATATATAAACTTACCGAAGCGGGAAATCTCAAGTGCTTTTTCTTTACATACATCCATAAAAATGATATGGAAAGCGGAATTGGATTTTGTTTGCAAATACACCATAAAAATTGCATTTCTCTTCACACCACAGTAAGAGCGTGTATGAATTTCAATTACATGTTAATTTTACTTCTTAATAGAAAACTTTAGTATTAGTTTAGTATTAGTATTTTTTAACTGAGAATATTATTTTTTTATTTTTTTTAAGTTTAATATAATTAATACGTAAAGCTTATTTTAACATGTTAAAATTAAGATTATGTATTCTTCATGCTTGAATTCCATGTATACATCAAATATATTTGACGTATATAAATATATATATATATATATATATATCCATATATAAATATATATATACACTATAAAAATTCAATTTCAACTTAAATACATTCTCAAACATAGATTTTTAATGGATTTGATGCATGCTCAGAATTGATGTTTTTTTACTCTTATTGCTTTATATGCACAAAAGATATGAAAATACTGAAATAAAATTGTGAAACAAAAAGGAAAAATATTTATTATATTCAAACTCTTTAATACTTGAATATTACCCCACCAAGCACGGAGGGATGACTTAAATTTAACGTGCTTCTATGGATATTTATATAATTCTCAAAAAGTTTCACAATTTTGGTAAATAAAATTTATAAAAGCGACAGAGTTTAGAGCGGAATGACAGACAAAGAACAAATGACCTAAATTATATTAATAATGAATTCATCATTTTTATAAATTCTTTTCATTCTATAATTCATTCAAATATAGAAATTTTTTTAGTTTGTAATACATTGTTATATATTTAAAACTTAGCAGTTCAACAAGTAGTTGTAAGACAACCAATTTTCTAATTTACCCTAAATCATAGAAATTTAAATTTTGTACTCAATTTTTTTGATTTTAGAATAAATTCATTAGTGGATAATCCTCATTTTCGGATTATCTACCCTAATTTTTGGGGATTGTATCGAGATAATCTCAGGATAATCCATAAGATTATCCAAATCGCAGGATAATCCTATCCGGTTTCACTAAGATCGATTAGTTTTTTCTCGAAATTAAACGCAGAGATAAATGAATTTAAAAATTGCGCAATAGTTATTTCTTGTGACTTTTGCTTGGTCGAATGTTTGTTTTCTCAGCAAAAATGTATATGTTATGACGATAATAAAAGGGGATTTTTCAAATAAAAAAGATGTTTATGCGGCAATAGATTAAGTCGTAGAAATGAGCAATTATAAATTCTTAGTAAAAAATAAAAATAATAAACATTTTTACCTATTTAAAATAGATAAATATTTTTTTTTATTATTGTATTATTTTGTTAAAATTTATGAATTGATATTTTCAACAACTCTAATATCATTTTGGTAAAATAAACAAATCATCATCATAAATATTTATTTAATTTTTCTGTAGATGATAAATAAAAATTTATGCTTAAAAAATTAAGCAAAAACTAAAAATAAAAAAGTAAAGAAACGAAATCGTACTCTGAATGTCATGTGTTTGTTAAGCAGACACGTAGTTAGGGTAGAAATATTTCTTGGTTAAAATTTAACTTCGCTCTAAAAATTATTCTATATGTTATATATAATTATATTTATTTTAATTCAAAAATAGCTAATATCAAAACTAGAAAATATTTAGAAATATTTGACGAATCTGGTTACTACTCTGCAGATAATAAGGTACCGCAATATAATTCAAATATATGTCAAACATACAAAAAAATAGGTAAATTAATACAGCAATCTGACACTTGAACAACATACACTATGATAGTATTCTACATATAATTCTGCATGTATATACATATATATAAAATCAGTCATTTCATTGCGATCTATCAGTTTCATTAAATGATTCCTAGTGACTGATAAATTTTTCAGTTGAGTTCGCAATTAATATTTCGCAAGCGTGTGGGTGTCATCATGAAAGATTTAAGGTGGAGATTTTTGTTGTGTGTGCATTTGACAATTTTACTCTTTATAAGAATGCCAAAAATTAGTACCTGTGACATGATCAGTGAGATTGGAAATAATATGAGTGAGCTGACTCCAATTTTTTTCTATTTACTGTATTAAAAGAATTAAGAAAAAGAAAATTTACTGTATTAATCTGAATATAAATTTAATTGTTTATCAGCAATTTGATGAAATAAAATTTCAATTCGTTTCTAAAAAAAAGTTTTAAAAACACATTTGATAGATAATCGTAAAAAGAGGAAGAGACAGATCTGTTTTGAAATGAAATTATTTCATATCGAAATCTAAAATGTCTTTTAAGCAGAGTCCCCGAGTGACACAAAGTAGAAGGAGGAGTTCATACTCATTTCGTGTAGCTTCAAAATGGAGCATTGTGTCGCACGGGGTCACTTGTTCTTTAAATTTTAAGTAGGTTTACTTAAATAATTAAAGCTATTTTTTTTTTAGTTTATTAGTTTACTAGTTTTCTTTATCTATTTATTCATTTATTTTTCAAATGAATGAAGGCTTTGTTTCACGAAATGAATGGGGAGCACGAGAGCCGAAGCTTATTGAAAAGTTTACAGGCAAAATACCATTTGTCATTATTCATCACTCCTATAAACCAAGCGTATCATATACGGAAAACGAGTGCAAAAGAGCAATGCAAAATATACAGGATTTTCATCAATTGTCAAATGGTTGGAATGACGTTGGATATAGCTTTGCGGTATGTGGTGATGGTCGAATTTATATGGGTCGAGGATTTAATGTAATTGGTGCTCACGCACCACGATATAATGACAAAAGCATTGGAATTTGTTTAATCGGTGATTGGAGAAGTAAATGAATTTAAAAATCCCACTTAGATTTGTTGTTGAATTATATCAATCTCAAATTTGTTTTTAAATTAGCTGAATTACCATCACAACAAATGCTCGATGCCACAAAGACTCTAATTGAATATAGTATGCACAATGGCTATTTGACATCAACTTATAAAATTCTTGCCCATCGTCAAGTTCGTGATACTGAATGTCCTGGACAAAGACTTTTTGAAGAGATTAGTACTTGGAGACATTTTTCAAAAATACCATCTGGACCAAATGATACTCAAATACCTTAATAAATGCTATATTAGTGTGGATCCCGAGTGGACAAAATTACGTCATAACTAGCAATTTTCCATTTGATGTCTCTGTTAATAAATCAGTAAATCAATAAATTTATTAAATTGAGTAGTGCAATAAAATTTTGCATTATATTAAATTAAGAATTTTATTATTTTTTCACTTAACAACGTGTGGTTAATCAATAGTATTTATTTATAATTACGTATTTTTTGCTTTATACTCTTTAAAGTAGAAGAACAGAAAATTTAAAATATTTTCAGACCGATGTTAATCGTCATATTGATTAACTTCGTTAGTCCGAAGCACAAAATTCAAAAAAAAAATCTTAATTTACAAATTATTTAAAAATAAATTAAGCTGTCAATATTCAGTAATTTCTATAAAAGGGATTAAATACTAATGATTTTCAATAATGCTACTCAAGAGTAAAATTTATTATCAATTAAAACGCATTAAATCTTTTTTCGCGATAATCGTTATCGATTCCAATTAAAAATTACAACATAAATTTTCTTAAGAGAATACATCCGTTTAAATTTCCTAAATATATTAGTATTTGGCAAGATTTTCAATACAATAGAGGTATAGAATTTGTCAAATGTATGAAAAATGCTCGAACTCCATACTTTAATTATGCATTCACACATGCATTACGAAGTTTGAAACCCGTCACTGCTTAAAATATAAAATTTTTCTCATTAATTATGCATTCTCAAAACGCGGAAAACTATGCTTGCAAAAGTATGCATTTTCACTTGAAACACTCAAAAATAGGATTAAGCCATTGAAACGTAAAAATATTGTGTATGCATAAGCTCAAATAATTCTCGAATGATGATGATAATTCTCATGCATCTCACTTGCCGCTAAAAAAATTGTTGCAATTAATTTTATGAGAACGTAGTATATTTCGAGTGAAAAATCATTTAAATTATGTTTAAAACTTTGCTTAATTATGAAGCTTTTGAGTGATTTTTAATAAAAATTCTACTTATTATTAAAATTGTAATTGCTATGTCGACTTAAAATTTTATGGAAAAAATCACTTAATTCTTATTACTTTTGAAAATTTTTTTTTTTTATGAGGTATAAAGTTTTGTTAACAATATTCTGATTAAATTTATTTTCACAAAAACTTCAGCACTAGTGAAATTAGTGTTACGTAAAATTGAAAGACGTTAAAAAAAATCTGTCTCATTATGAACAATATATAATAAAACATTGAAAGTTCACATTAAGTGAAAGGTGAAAAAAGTCATTTACTCTCATGTACATGAGTGTAGCTAATAATAGAATGAAATAAAAAGTTGCAAGCTGTTGCATATCGTTTAATTGTATGATACAGAATCAAGTTTAATTCTGAAATTTTTTACCAGTGCTACCAACAAATTATGTTATGGCGTAATCGCATATTTTGTTTAAAAAATATTGTATACTCAACTAAAAAGAAGACACAAAAAAATATAAAATGTATCAGTAAATTAGTGCAATGTGATAAATTGCACTCTGAAAAGTTTGAGAACCACTGATATATCCAGAAGAAAAAATAAACTTATACATATAAGTTACTGACACTAGTTTCTTGAGAGGATTTTTTTATTCCTTCTGTCAAAGTTCGATAAAACTATCACAAACGAAAGATTTAATGATTCTGATTAACATCTTTTCACTTTTAAATTTGCTTTCTGTATTTATCAATTTTTTAATAAAAAAAATTAAAATTTATAATTAATTTGTAATAAAAAGTTAATAATTCTTAACAAAAACTGATTTTTTTTAAATAAGTAATAAATAGACATTAAATTTTAATACTAGTTCACAAGAGTTAAAAGTAGTTTTAAACTTTAATACAAACAACTTAGGTATTTAAAATTATTACATTTTTATGAACTTTAAATTTGAATACTATGACACTTTAATATGCTTACGCAATAAAGGAAATGACATTGAACTTTTATGAGTTTATAATTTTTTTTTCAAATGTTCTACCACTCCTTACCACTCCTTGCTCTACGAACATTATTCGCAAATTTAACTAAAATAGTAAAATTTTTCTATTTAACTTAAAAGGATTAAATAGCTTTCAAAAAAGCTCTAAACAATGATGAAAATGAAACAGTTTTAATATTTTGATATATTTTTGGATGATAATGATGCTGAATTTGAAATATTTTCCAAATCTTTTGCAAAAGAAGATTTTCTTGAAAAATTTGATATACTGTGGCTTCGATTTTCTTCATTTAACTGTCTAAATGATATAAAATAAATTATTTCAACAATTGAAAGAATGGATACACCAAGGAAAAGTCCAAGTAATCCTCCAACGTTTGCTATAAAATCTGCCCATCCGTGAATTTCTGATCTTTGAGTATACAAAAAGTCATCGTCTTTGAATAATATTGATACAACCGATCTGTATGCACTAAAATATACATATAAACGTATTTCACATTCCGAGACACATACAAATATGAACGACTTACTCTAAAGTTCTTTCGCTCTTAGAGAAATATCGAATATCATCTTGACTTATTTCTCCTTCATAAAAAAGACTGGTGCATGACGGTAGACATTTACATGAACTTTTTTCTATTCCACCATTATAGTTGTTTTTGTCTAAACTGTCTTTCATTTTTTGCAATGCCAATTTTTTCTTTGCTTGATAAAAGCAACTTTCCATTGATGAATTACAAATTTTTTCGCCTTTTTTTCTAGGTAGGGAAAAATGAACACATCCGCAATTTTCGATGTTATATTTTACCAGACACTCAAGTAAACAATTGGCTCTTGTATATTTTTTGAAATAAACAAGCTTTTTCTCTCCTTCTACATAACATTGTCTCGCATCAGACGAGTATCCATCTAAACCTTCTGTAACCTTAAAGTAAAACAATAAAAATTTTAACAATTGAACAATTTAAATTATTTACAGTCATTGAAGGGCGAATAATTAATGTTGCTGACTTTTCAAGAGGAAATCTAAAATATTGTTGATCAAAAATTGGCATTTCACAAGGTAGATGTATAACTAATTTAAATCCTTTCACAGGAGTCTTGATAGCTTTCACTTCGCTAATTTTTCTCCAAATTTGAAATTTTAAACCTCCGTTTTCTCCGGAACCTGATATTCGAAATGGATAAGTAAAAGGATCAGTGTTACTGTATCCTTCTTGCAAATCCCAAGTAGTATTAGGATGTTTAACTTTATCTTTTAAGTTTTCAAATCCCTCAAATGCACTAAAATGATGGAATAAATATTAAATAATCAAGCATAAAAAAATTTAATTAATTTACACATCCTTCTCAAAAAGATCATAAAAGTTCATCATATTGAAAGTGTAGCAAAATCCCTCATGAGTCACAATTTCTGTGAAAAGTTTATTTGAATGATATTCATCATGTCGCCATTTCACATTTGTAATTCTTTCATTCACATTGCCTGTAAAGTTTTTTAGAACTGTCGCTGATAAGTTTATGCCACCAGTAGGACAAATCGTTACAGCAGAAAAAGGTATGTCCCAAATATTCATTGGTTTTGGAGCGAAAGAAAAAATCAAAGGCGAATCAATTCGTTTACGCCAGGATAAATAAATGACATATGCACATGCAATAATTGACAAAACTAAAGCCACTGACCAAAATAATTTTTCTGTCCAATTTCGTTGTTTGTCAGTCAAATATTTTATTCCTACAAGAGAATTTAATAAATCTCAATATCAACAAATATTGATTTTCGTTACCATGAATGCTGGTATCAGCTGAGAATTCCTTAAAAGTCTTCCATGAAGTTTCTAAAAAATCGAAAAATCCAAAGCATCTTTTCAGATTCTCAAATTTATCCTGATTATGTTTTTTGTAACATTTATTTAATACGTTTTTATTTGTTTTTTTTACACGATCATTAGACATATTTTTCGCGGGAGAAAATATATCTGAAATAGAATGACTTTTGTCTTCAATTCCAGGCATAATTTCCAAAAAAATTTATTATTTAATGCTTTCACTTCAACGCAAAATATTCTACTAAATTTAGTATTCTACTCCAATATTATATTGTAAAATTTTGGGTGTGTAGCGTATGAATTACCATTAAACTACCATTATGTTGAGCTTTATCACGTGGACACAAAATAGAGAAAAAAGCGAAATGCGTTGATTGTAAATATTTGTAATGTACCTTAGGTATAGTATCAAAAAAATTTATGAATGAACATTTATTAGCTCGATGGGAATTGAAGGAACTGCCATATGTAAAACTTAGAACTAAAGCTTTATAAAATTGAATATTGCATATTCATAATATATCACATAAAAAAAAAATAAAACTCTAATAAATTTATTTATATTTAGCTTACTTACTTACTTCGCTGGTCGTGCAGATCAGTTGTGATCCATGACCTCCCTCAGGAGTCGCCTGAAACTGACTCTATCGCTGGCTACCACTTGCCAATTTCTGATACCAAGTGCATTGCCATCTTTATCGACAGCTTCCTTCCAAAAGTTCTTTGGGCGTCCACGGGCTCTTTTACCGTCCAGAAAATCAGCTTTGAAGACCTTAATTAATGGGCTTTCCTCAGGTCGCCTAATAACATGCCCAGCCCATCGCAACCTGTTCACTTTTATTCGCTTTACAATATCAGCATCCCTAAAAAGCTGATATATTTCTGCATTACTCATGCACTTGAACAGGTCACCTTCTTTCTTAGGGCCAAAGATGGCTCTAAGAATTTTTCTCTCGAAGACACCCACAGCATTTTCATCCGCAGCAGTCTTGTTCCATGATTCCGAGCCATACAGAGCTATTGGGCGTATTAACGTCTTGTACATGGTTACCTTGGCGAGTCTCGAGATTCTCTTGGACGTTAGTAGGTGTCTGACTGTAAAATAAGCACGCAGAGCTGCCAAAATTCTTCGATTAATTTCCATTGTCGTGTCGAAGTTGTTGCTGATAATAGCTCCCAGGTAGACAAACTCGTTAACTACCTCGAAACTCTTATCACCAATGACAAGATGTGAGCGGACTAGCTTCCTTGTTCTTTCCGAAGCAGACACCATCAAGAACTTTGTCTTATCGACGTTAACGTGGAGGCCGATTTTGTTGACTTCTTTTTCCATTTTGGAAAAAGCGTCGGTAACAGACCTGATATTCCTTCCAACAATGTCCACATCGTCCGCGAACCCAAGTAGCTGCGTTGACTTTGTAAAGATCGTTCCCTTTAGTTCCAGGCCAGCCCTTCGAAAAACACCTTCCAGAGCGATATTAAACAGCTTAGTCGACAACTCATCACCTTGTCTCAGTCCGGTCCTACACTCAAACAAACTCTAAGCAACCTTATCAACTTATGCGGAAAGTTGAACTCTGCCATGATGTGCCATAGTCCCTCTCGGTCAATTGAATCTTACGCCGCTCGGAAATCTATAAAGAGATGATGCGTTTCCACCTTCATCTCGTAGCTCTTCTGAACAATTTGTCTGATGCCAAATAGTTGGTCCGAGGTCGATCGCTGTCGTCGGAAGCCAGCCTGATATTCACTTAAGAATGCTTCCGCAAGGGACTCAAGTCGCATTGCTAGCACTTTCGAGAGCACTTTGTATGCTGAAGGAAGGAGCCAAATCCCTCTGTAGTTGGAGCACGTCATCTTACATCCCTTCTTATGTATCGGGAATATCACACCGGTCATCCATTCATCCGGCAACTTCTCCTCTGTCCAAACTTTTACAATCAGGTGATGAAGTGTATCAATAAGCTCATCACATCCGGTTTTGAACAGCTCTGCTGGCAGGTTGTCAATACCAGGTGATTTATTATTTTTAAGGCTACTGTTTACCGCTGCTACCTCATCCAGTAATGGAGGCTCGAACTCCTTCACATCATCAATATCATACGGGTGCCTTGACTGTACAGCAGGGTCCTCCACTCCGTCATTGAGAAGCTCATTGAAATGCCATGAAAATGGTCATGAAAATTCGAATTTATTAAAATTTCGCTTTTCTGCATCCAGGTAATTATTATTAAAAAAATGTGAATTTTAGATCTAACGTGCAAATTGTTTATGCGTCTATGATTATCAACTCTGTTTATAAAATTTTGCAAAATTTATCAGCTGGAGAAACCCATTTAAAAGTAAACTTTTAATAATTGAGAATAAGAATTTATGACTCTCAATCTCAATAATCTTCTAAATGTGTGTGATTCTTTAATTGTATTTTTTTTATATATAATCTGAAACTTCATTAAAATGGATCATCAATCACAAGTTCTTAGTCAAACATTGATTATTTTAAAACTCAGACTTTATTAAATTAAATACTTATTATCATTTAAATAATTTTGATCTAAAAGCATTTTTAGAAATGCCGGTGAAAATTTTTTTCATCTTGACCGGTATCATAGCATTAGTTTATACACAGAAAGCCGGAAACGGAGAAGGTGAAATTGATGATTTATTCAAAAACGATGAACCAAAAGTAACTATTGAATTACAAAAAGATACATATACATATAATAAATTCAAACATTTATATTATTAGGTTTGCAATGAAGGGTTAGGAGAATGTGTTCCTTTTTATCAATGTAAGAACGGAACAATTAACACTGATGGATCAACTATTATTGATATTCGTTTCAATCCAGAAAATGAGTGCATAGACTTTTTAGAAACTTGTTGCAATATAGAGGACAAAACAGAGGTAAATAGTTAAAATGATAACAATTAAAAGTTTATATAAAGCAATAATACCTATATTTGTGAAAGCATAATACACATTTGAAAACTTCTGAAGTTTCATCGAAATGTGGAAAACGAAATCCTCAAGGCATTGGTTTTACAATTACTGGTAATAATGACAATGAAGCTGAATATGGAGGTAATATGGAGGAACAAAAAAAACATTTAAAAAGCTATACCGTTCTATAATTTAATTTTGATTAGAATTTCCTTGGATGGTTGCCATTTTACAACAAGAAAGAGTTGAAGAAGAAATACTTAATATTTATAAGTGTGGAGGAAGTTTAATAACTCCAGACGTTGTTCTTACGGGTGCGCTTAATATTCGTGATTTTTACTGATCTAAATTTCATTTAAATAATATCGTTTCCAGCTGCGCATTGTGTTTTTAATAACAGTGCAAACGATTTTAAGCTTCGACTTGGTGAATGGGACACTCAGACAAAAAATTAATTATTTCCACAACAAGATTATTCAGTAGCCGAAATAATAATTCACGAAAACTTTAATCGCCGTAAACTTGAAAATGATGTGGCAATTATGATATTAAAAGAATCTGTACCAATTAGTGAACATATAAACACAGTTTGCTTACCACCTCAAAGTAAAATTTTTGACAGAACTCGCTGTTTTGTCTCAGGTAAAAAATTAAGGATAATATTTCTAAGGTAAATAAAAACCGACTTTAAACTAAAATTTTAGGTTGGGGAAGAGACATATTTGGCAAAGATGGAAAATATCAAGTTATATTGAAAAAGATTGATCTTCCAACTGTATCATTTGCTCAGTGTCAAAATAACTTGAGGAAAACAAGATTGGGAAAAAGATTTATATTACATAATAGCTTCATGTGTGCTGGAGGAGAAGAGGGAATAGATGCATGTCAAGGCGACGGAGGAAGTCCACTTGTTTGCCCAATTGAAGAAGCACCTGGCCATTACTATCAAGCTGGAATTGTTGCATGGGGTAAATATAGCAAATTCTTTGAAATAATAATGGTAAAACAAAAAAAATATATGTGTTTATTTTTACTTATATCGAATCGCAAGGAATCGGATGCGGTGGAAAAGATATTCCTGGAGTTTATGTTGACGTTTCATACTTCCGCTCTTGGATTGATCAAACAATTTCTTCTAAAAATTTGCCTACAACAAGTTATATAATCAATATTTAGTATATTAAAATAATGTCTGACAGAAACACTATAAGTTCTTGATGATAAAAAAAATAAAGATTGTAAATTGCTATGTTCTATTCTAATAATATTTTTTATTTTCATTTTTCAACAAAATTTGATTGAAACTTCTTCAAAAACTCATGTTAAATTGTTAATATTTTGAAAGTCCAGAAATTAAATATATTTGTATGTGAAAGGGTGATTCTCTGATAAAATTTTTTTAAAATTTTGGACTTTGAATCAATTTTTCTTATAATCTGGCAATTTTATAGCTCCGTTCTTTATTTATCCTATGGGGTTGTGCAGATCTTTATTTCTGTATAATTACATTTTTCTGTCATGCTTCATTTAATTAAATACTTAAATTTTTATGCCGGTTTCTCGGAATCAATTAAATCAAATTCCGACTTTCAACATTAATTTTTTACACACTTTTATTTGACTTGCTCTGTCTATCCATTTTTTTGCACTTTATTCTTCATTTCACTATGGTTGACTTAATATTTCGAGTGTATTTCACCTAAAACTATCTTTTTCTAACTTTTTTCCTAATCCGTGAGAAAATTCATTTTTTGATTTTATGCTTTTGCAGGAATTATAGACTAACAACACAAAATAAAGACAGATTGAGATATTATAATTAATATTAAAACGAAATTAACAATTAATTACTTTGTTCAATAAGTTAAGTGCCTTGACCAGCAAGGCGATAGGTAAGGCGATTGGCTCAAATTTGGTATGGTAACTCGAAGGTTGTCGGTTCGAATCCAGTCATTTCCAAATTTGTTCTTTTTCGGAAGTTTAGATACTTCGACTGCTTAATGTACGAGATCAAGCCTAATTTGAAATTCTGGTGCAATGTTGGATTAAGGAACGGGTTACAAACTTGAAGTGTACAATCTCGAGTGACAAAAAGACGAGAGCTAAATAGCCGCCGAAACGTAAGCCTAAATTTATTCGAAACCTTGATTTGAAAAATTGTTAAATTGGATCCTTCATATCAATGTGTCAAAAATACTGTGTACCAAAAAAAATATTCAACTCCTTCAAAATCAAAATACCTTTATGGTAAATAAAGATACTTACTTACTATAAGTTAAAGTAATGTTTTTCTATGAAGCAAATTTTTTAGTTTTTGAGACACGAATTAGACGAATTTGACTTATCCGAAGAATCGCGAAAATCTATCGAAATTGGGCAATTTTTCAAATTCCGGGATTGAGATTTTGTCCCGGGAATGAAAATTTAATTTTGACTTTTAAAAACAATAAACTTATCTTATTTAAACTACTTCTACCTGAAATTAAAATTAGTAAAATTCAGACTGAAAAAAAGTTTTAAAAAATAATTAAAATTTTGATTAATCAAACCCAGCCGAATTCTACTATAACTATCTATTTGATTGCTATCTATTAAGAATATAACACATATAAAATTTTAATTGAAGGAGTTGTAAAGCGACAGTCTATAAATTGATGGACAAAATGTAATTAATAGCGTTTTTTTTTTTTTTTCTTCAAGAAAATACATTAAAAAGTCTCATTTTAAACTATTTCAATCATAAAAAATAGAATAGAATGCAATAAGTGAAAAACCCCAAAGCCCCCCGGCAAAATAACTCATCTTTATTAATCTACGAGAACCTAATTTCACCATGTTTTCTCTCGGTATTTTACAAGTATTTCATTTATAATAAAAACTGGGACTTTCCTAGTCAATTTCATTTGTACTCTTATCTTTATATAACTCAGACTGAAATTGTCTTTAGTAAAAAAAATATATATTACATAGCTTTAAAAGATTTTTTTCTTGTTAAATTTAACAAAATAAAAAGATAATAATCATGTATAAAATATTTCTAATTATTCAACTCCTTTCTCAATTGGTTGTGAATTATGATATTAAAAATGTTGAAGCAAGCATTATTCCAGGAAAAGTATGATTACTTTTAAAGTTGAAATTAAATCTGAATGAAAGTACAAATTTGCAGCCTATAAATTTATTTTCAACGAGATCTGATTTTTTAAGACAAGAATGTGGACTTAGAAATGCTAATGGAATAGAATTTCAAAATAATATTGAAGGAGAGGCAGAATATGGCGGTAAATAATTAAAATATTGTTTAGGTTTAAAAATAAATTTGAGACTTTTGCAGAATTTCCTTGGATAGTAGCCATTTTAAAAATAAATATTACACTCGACTTTATCACTGACATTTATCAATGTGGAGGTACTCTTATATCCGCCAAAATAGTATTAACTGGTAATTTTATCTAAATACTTTCTCCTTTGAAAATTTTTAAAAAAACAATTTTTTTACGCAGCCGCTCATTGTGTAAATAAGTTAGATGTCAAATCTCTAAAAATTCGTGCTGGAGAATGGGACACACAGAGCACAGACGAGCCATTTCCTTATTCAGAGTATTATGCATCAAGTATAATAATTCACGAAGCGTTTAATAGTGCCAATCTTCAAAACGATATTGCTCTTCTAAAACTCAAAGATAATGTTAGATTTGCTCAACATATCAATACAATTTGTTTGCCAGCCCAAGGTCATGATTATGATGGTAAACGGTGTTTTGTTTCAGGTAAGAACGGGTGCTGCTTTAATAACTTAAGAAAAATAGTTGAAATGTGATTTAATTTAACTAATTTTTGAGAAAATTTTTTTCTAGGTTGGGGAAAAGATGTTTTTGGAAAAGTAGGAGTGTATCAAACTATTCTTAAAAAAATTGAAATTCCAACTGTTAATTTTATTGAGTGCCAAGATATATTGAGAAAAAAGCGTATGGGAAAAAGATTTATTTTAGATTCTAGCTTTATGTGTGCTGGTGGTGAGCAAGAAATAGATGCTTGCACTGGAGATGGAGGAAGTCCTCTTATGTGTCCATTCGATAATTCAACAAATCATTATTATCAAGTTGGTATTGTTGCATGGGGGATAAAATGTGGAGATAAAGGAGTACCTGGAGTTTACGTAAATGTAGCAAAATTTAGTTCATGGATATTTAAGTTCATCCAAGAATAGCTAGTATCTTGTCAATAAATCAAATGTAATTCTGCTAAAAATAATTTTATTATTTTAAGTCTCGTCACAGGTCTTCAAAGATTAAGAACGTCTAGCCACTCGACTGAGAAAATACGTGAGCTATTTTTTTAATTCTTTTACCTGCTTTCAAAAGAAAAAAAAATTCACCCCTGAATATGAATAATCAAAAACTTAATACCTAATATAATGTTTTAATAGAATTCAATTAATAATTTTTAGGTAGATACTTATATATTGAATCTTTGTATCGATTGTTTTATGACTATTAATTTTACTGTCCTATATGAATACATGTGCATATGTTTATTTTAATCATACCTCGGATTTTCCCAACAATATTAAATATGTAAATAAAACAATTTCAAATAAAAGAGAACAGCAAAAAGATGAGAAAGATGATAATATTAATCAAAAAATACAAATGTAAATCTTTTCAGTGTAAATTATTTTGTTGAAAGAAAAAAAGAGAAACGAAGAAAGGTTTAGTAATACTGGTTTATTTTTTTATATGCTTATTTTTTTTTTATCCACCAACCTTGAAAAAGTGCTATTTCAATGCATGGTCAATGTTATAATATTTATTAACAAAAGTTCTTTTATATTTATTTATAAACATATACCGGTTAGCAGGTAATTTTAATTAAAATTTTTTAAATGTGTATTGCTGAGATTTTTACGGAATATTGATTCTTATGCGTAAGTATATGAATATATAGGGGAAAAACACACAATAACAAAAAATATTGTGAAAAAAAGAGATCTTTTAAGTAGTTCTCATCCTCACAAACTCTTTATTCGTTTGCTGATCGCATAACGAAACAGTAGTAATTGAGGAACAGTAGTGATTTTTGTTTTGTATACGTTATTTATTATAAACTAATTAACAAGTGTAAGTACTAGAAATCATTTATGTGATTAAATCATAGCTTATATTTCTTAAAAAAAAAAAATAATTTCTCAAGAATTTTGTCATAAAAAAACATTGATTTAATAATTCTTATCATAAAATTGGAATTTTGTCAGCATGTATTAAGCATAATTTTTGTCGATGACCTTAATGACCACAAAGCAGTCGTCACTTTTGAAGTTGGGTTTTTTTCTTCAAAACGATTTTAGTGAAATACTTCTACAATACTAATAAACAAAAAAATTCACTGAAACTACCATTATTGACTATAATTTTGCATAGCAAAGAGTTTCTTTTCTGTTAATTATCATTGGCTCTAAAATATTTTCTGTAGATTTTTTTCGTATAACTACCTACATTAAATAAGTTTTGTCTTTTAAAAATTATCGAATTCTAAGCAGACATATAACACAAAAAGAGTTTGAAAATTTTTAATCAGTTCTACAGAAATTATTGATTAAATATATTGCAAATTTTTTAACTTAAGAGAATGCTTTATGCTGATATTGTGTGTTGAATAATTTTTAAATAGTAAAGGTGCTAATTTATAAACATTTCTTGGTAAAAAAAATAAGAACAAAACCAGTTTTGAGAATATCAGACATGACATTTTAATTGTTTAATGCTATCATATTTAGTATACACTTTGTATATTAAAGTTTATTAACCGCAAAATACAATAAACACTTAATTATTGCATTACAATTTTACAGATGTTGATTCGAGGATTACTTCTGGTGTTAGGAGTAATTTTATTGACACATGCAGATGATAATGTAGATGAAGCTATCAATGCTGCACTTGATAGTAAAAATAATGCTGTTGCAGATGATACACCAAAAGTAAGATTTAAAAAAAGAAGCATTTGTTGAATAATTTCATTTTATTTTTATAACTTTTTTTTCAGCCATGCAATAATGGAAATGGAGAGTGTGTTCCTTACTATCTTTGTAGCGAAGGTAAAGTCAATACGGATGGATCTGATCTTTTAGATATTCGTTTTAATGAAGAAAATGAGTGCATTGATTACTTTGAACAGTGCTGCGATACAGGAGAAGTTAAGGTATAAATTCATAAGATTTATTAAAGCGTTTATTTACGTAATTAAAAAATAATAAAATTAGACTGATCCAGTACTACCCGTGACAACGAAGCCAATTGTTGGACAAGGTTGTGGTCTTAGAAATGCTGAAGGCGTAGGTTTTAGAATTACTGGTAACAATGATGGCGAATCCGAATACGGAGGTATGACTTAAAAATTCAATATAAACTTAGTTTATTTATATATTAATTTTTTTTCTAGAATTCCCATGGATGTTGGCAATTCTCAAAGAAGAAGTAGCAGCAGAGCAAGTTCTTAATGTTTATCAATGTGGTGGAAGTTTAATAACTCCAAACGTTGTTCTTACTGGTAATTTATTTCATTTTTTTTTTTTTTTTTTTGGAAAAGTATTATAATAATTTTGTTTGTAAATTTAGCTGCTCATTGTGTGGACGGGAAAGCCCCAAATGTTCTGAAAGTTCGTGCTGGGTGAGTAGATTTTGTGCTTGCTGAAATATTACTTTGACATTATCTATGTATATTATTCCAGTGAATGGGATACTCAAACGAAGAATGAGCTCTTTCCGCATTCAGATCATTCTGTTATTGATGTGGTTATTCATGAAAAATATTATAAAGGAGGTCTTCATAACGATATAGCGTTACTTTTCCTTAAAGATAGCATTCCACTTGCGGAACACATTAATACTATCTGCTTAGCACCTCAAGGTCAAGTTTTTGATGGAAAACGATGCTTTGTTTCAGGTAATCACAATAAAAGAATATTAAAGAATTGTTTATAAATTTCTAAATGATTAAAAAATTTCGCTGGAATACTAGGTTGGGGAAAGGATGTTTTTGGAAAAGAAGGAAAATATCAAGCTATTCTCAAGAAAATCGATATTCCTACTGTTCCATTTGCTCAATGTCAAGATAACTTAAGAAAGACACGCTTGGGAAGAAGATTTATTTTGCACGACAGTTTCATGTGCGCTGGTGGAGAAGTTGGTAAAGATGCATGCAAAGGAGATGGAGGAAGTCCACTTGTTTGTCCAGTTGATGGAAAAGCTGGACATTATTATCAAGCTGGAATAGTCGCATGGGGTATGAAATCTAAATTAATGTATAACAACATAATATCAAATACTTTATTTTTTTTTTTCTTAATTAATTAATATTAGGAATTGGATGTGGCGAAACAAATGTTCCTGGAGTTTATGTAAATGTTGCTAAGTTCCGTACATGGATTGACCAGAAGATTTCAGCAAAAAGTTTGCCGACAACTGCCTATACTATCTAATCTAAATAATTTTGTGTTATTAAGAAATAATGTTTCTTCCAACAACGTTCTTCACAACGGTCAAAACATTTTCAAATTTACTTTTTAACTATTATGATTGCTCGACATTTTACAATTTTTTTATTTCCACTAAACGTTAAAATAAAATTTGATATTTTTAATTTTGGTGAATGATGTGTAATTAATCTGGTTTTTTTTTAAACGTACAATTATTTTTCCACGTAATCAAGAGGTTTTTGTATTCAATCCAGTTTACTTTTTAGCGCTTTTTCGAGTCCCTATTAAAATAACGAATTTTAATAATTCGAAACTTCATTTTTACGAACACTTCATTTTTTCAACCGTATCATTTTTTCGAAAAATTCTTCATGCAAATCTCTTATAATTTTCAAATTTTAAAAAACCGTTGAATTTACTATGCATTTATACATACACGTTTCCAATGTTTTCTAGAATAAAACTGTTTATTTACATTAAAAACAATTAAATTAGCTTAGTTCATCAATATAAGAAGAAAACTTAGCTATAAAATATATTTTTAAGATAAATAAAATGCTTGAAGAATTTAACGGTTTTTTAAAATTCGAAAATTATAAGAGATTTGCATGAAAAATTTTTCGAAAAAATGATATGGTTGAAAAAATGAAACTTTTGAAGTTTCGCGTTATTTTAATATGCTCCGCATTTTTAAAACTTGTTTTCAAAAAGATAGCTTAATAATGCACTTTGTTCTTTCGTTCGGGTCCGGTGCTTTTCGCAGCTATTACACATCGTAGAGAGCTCAGGATTGTTTTATTAGCTCCGTGCTATTGTGTTATTGCGGGAAAAAGCATTTAAAAGTCTCAAGTCATAGCACAAATACTATAATTAATGATTTTTCATTTCGATAAACAACAAATACAACAACACGTTTTTTGATTGTTTTACAGTGTTTTTCTATGTTCTTCGATGTTTTTACAGTGTTTACAATTCAACAAAGTTTTAATTTTTTTTTGACCGTTTATAGTTTGAATTATGAAAAGCCGTTAAATGATGAAATTCTTAAAAATCTAGTATGATGACTCGAAATTTACTGTTTTTTGTGTCTGGAAGTGACCTGGATCCTAATGGATCTTGTTTTTTGGGTCTGAAGTGACATTTATCCTACTGAATCTTGCTTTGTGGACCGGGAGGTGACCTGGATCTCGTTTTATAGATCTTGAAGTGACCTAGTTCCTACTGGGTCTTGTGTCGTGGGTAGGGAAGTGACCTCGATCCTACTGGATCACGTTATGTAGGTCTGGAAGTGACCTGGATCTTACAGGGTCTTGTTTTGTGGGTAGGGAAGTGACTTGGTTCTTACTGGATTTTGTTTTTTTGGGTCTGGAAGTGACCTGGGTCATACAGGATCTTGCTTTGTGGACCGAGAAGTGACCTGGATCCTACTGGATCTCGTTTTTTTTTATTTATCGAAAACGGTTTTTTAATCAATTACTGATCGCTGGGACAAAAATGCGCTTAAGTCCTTCGATCAGTAAAACGAGGACTTTTGTAATTTTTTGTTTCATTCATGCGTTACAGACAAACTTAAAGATTATTTGTGCTCTATTTCTGGGCAAATCAACAAAAGGCAAAAATTGTCGAAAATTTGTTTATCACAATTTTTTTAATTCAACACTTAAAAATATGTTGTGTTAACAAATTAAGTGTGTTATCACACAAATTCACAACTTAAGAGTCTAGGAGGACAAAGTGATAGATCAGTTGACAATATGAGGATCACGAAAGTTTGTGTTGAATTTGGACAAATTGATTAAAATCCCACAATCAGCCGAATGATTTTTTTTTAAAATTAAGATACTTCAGCTACTTAGGTACAATTAGGTAGCAATTAAAAAAGTTTTGATCCTGCACACAAAAATATAAGAGTTCTTGCTTTTTACGGATTTGCCCTTCTCAAGTTACTTGAAAAATAAATAAGAGTGAAAAGTATTAATTGTTTTAATGGGCAACGCGGATACTAAGTTGAATTTTAGGAAGGCAATAATTCAATTAGCCAATAAAAATCAGGTAATATAAAACTTTAAATGAATTGAATATTTAAAAAAATAAGTTTGAAACGAAATCAATATTTTTTTTTAATTCGTCATAATTTTTTCTCAATTGAAATTTTTGTTACAATAGCCAATTAAACCGGAAGATGCTTTTTGGGAGCAATTTTGGGCTGAACATCAGACATCGGTTCAAGGTAAAAAATCATGTTTTAAATTACTATCGAAAATCCAAGTTTTTACTAAAAACATCTGTTTGAAAAAAAAAATTTATAGACGTTTTCGCACTGGTGACATCAAATGAAATAAGAAAGCTACGTATGGAACAACCAGAAAATTTGGCAACATTATGCTACAAGGCAACTGAGCGAATAGTTAAAGCAGTAGACAGTAGCTGTAGAACAAGTACAGACCAGCAAGCAGTTTTGAATTGCACAAGACTGCTCACACGAATTATACCATATATTTTTGAAGACAATGAATGGAAAGACTTTTTCTGGTCATCTTTACCTTCAAGCGATAAAAATGATTCAACACCGTTAGCTCAAAGTTTGATAAATGCAATTTGTGTATGTTGAAGTATTCGTTTATTTTTTCAGATTTAAAAATCTTGTTTTCATTTTAGGACTTGTTGTTTTGCCCTGATTTTACTGTTACTGCGACAAATAAAAAATCGGGTCCTGATAAAGCTGAAGAATTGGCAAATATCGATAGCTGTGAGTACATTTGGGAGACTGGAGTTGGTTTTGCGAATTCTCTTCCGAAAAATAGTCAAATGGAAGCTAGAAGGTGTGAACTCTTGAAGCTTTTACTAACGTGCTTAAGCGAAACGATGTATAGACCACCAAATATTAATGAAAATCAACCAAATAGATGGATTCAATATTTCACAAGTGCTGAAAATCGACATGCTCTACCACTTTTCACTTCTTTACTAAACACTGTTTGTGCTTATGATCGTAAGACAAATATAATCATTATTTTAGGAATAAAAATCAATCAATAATTTAATTTTTTTTAGCAATTGGTTCATTTGGAGTTCCGTACAATCATTTACTATTTCAAGATTTTCAAGAACCTCTCGTAGAAGTTTGCTTGCAATTATTAATAGTTACATTAGATCATGATGTCATATCATGCAATACTCCATCACCGACCTCTTCGGTTGTTTCATCGTCATTCAATGCTGAGGAGACTGTAATAGATAATTTGTTCATCAATTATTTATCAAGAATTCATCGAGATGAAGATTTTAGTTTTATGTTGAAAGGAATAACAAGACTATTGAATAATCCTTTAGTGCAAAGCTATTTGCCTAATTCTACTAAGCGGCTTTACTGCCATCAAGAGTTGCTAGTTTTTTTTTGGAAAATTTGCGACTACAACAAAAAATTTCTTTACTTTGTGCTTAAAAGTTCCGATGTTTTGGATATCCTGGTTCCAATTTTATACCACTTGAACGATTCACGTGCTGATCAATGTATGAAATAATTTGTTGAAACTGATGGACTTTCTTTAAACGCATTTTCCTTATATATATATATATATATATATATATATATATTTTTTTTTTTTTTTAAATTTGGCTATTTCAAAATACCTAAAGTATAAAATATATATTTTTGAGGAAATGCAATTTTGTCTGTAATATCTATGCTAATTAAATTTTTTTGAATTTTGTAGCTCGTGTTGGACTGATGCACATTGGCGTGTTTATTCTACTTTTATTGTCTGGAGAAAGAAATTTTGGTGTTCGACTCAACAAGCCATATGTAGCAACCGTTCCTATGGATATTCCTGTTTTCTCTGGAACTCATGCTGATTTATTGATTACTGTCTTTCACAAAATCATAGCTACTGGACATCAACGTCTTCAGCCATTGTTTGATTGTTTACTAACAATTTTAGTAAATGTTTCTCCTTATTTGAAGACTCTTTCGATGGTAGCAGCAATCAAACTATTGCATTTACTAGAAGCTTTTAGTACACCATGGTTTTTATTTAGCTCTCCATCAAATCATCATTTAGTGTTTTTCCTCTTGGAAATTTTTAATAACATCATTCAGTATCAATTTGACGGAAATTCCAATTTAGTGTATACTATTATTAGAAAGCGACAAGTATTCCATACATTAGCAAACATTCCAACTGATATAAGTTCGATTAATAAATGTTTAAATAATCGAAAAATGAGTGGTCGAACTCAGAAAACAGCAGGTTTCATGAAAAAATTAGAGTTAAATAATGATGAAGATGATGATGATGACGAATGTGAGAATGGGAATGAGAGTCAAAATGTTGCACACTTGTCGGAAATTACAGAACCCAATAAAATTGAATCTGAAATTATCGGAGAAGCTAGCGATGAAGATAATAAGAACGATAGTCAAGACGTACAGCCAGGGAGTAAACCAGCAGAACCTTGTCTGCCTGGTACTTTAAATGCTACTCTACTTGAAACACCAGCAATAGGTCAAATGACGGAAAAAGAATCGGCTCATCCAAGTCAGCAGCTTCTTAATGATATAACAACAAATACGGAGCATACATCTGCATCGATTACTGATATAACAAATGGTGAAACCGACATTAATCTTGACGAAAATAAGTGTGTAACTCCTATTAAGAATGCAACTCAAACATTCAAACGTGCAATAAATACAAGAGGCAGCATACGTGTAACTCAAAATTTAACTCAGAATAATCAGACCGTTTGGCGAGCTAATTCGGATTGGGTTCAGTCTTGGCGAGCAAAATTACCTCTTCAAACTATCATGCGACTTTTACAAGTCTTAGTTCCACAAGTAGAAAAAATTTGCATTGACAAGTAAATAATTGGATTATTAGTTAAAATTTAATTTTTCAATTTTATTTTCTTTTCTCTCCCTTTCCCCCTAATTAGGGGCTTAACGGATGAAAGTGAAATTTTAAAATTTCTTCAACATGGTACATTAGTAGGACTGCTACCTGTTCCTCATCCGATTTTGATAAGAAAATATCAAGCAAACAGTATGTATTAACTAAATTTTTCGATAAATTAGTTTTATGTCTATTAATTGTTTAAAAATTTATATAGGTGGAACTACAGCTTGGTTTAGAACATATATGTGGGGTATAATTTATCTTAGAAACGTTGATCCTGCTATATGGTACGAAACAGAAGTGAAGCTTTTTGAAATTCAAAGAGTATAATTTATAAGAACTTAACTTAGGGACCGTTCACTTATTACGTTCCGCAGAAAAACAAATTTCTAGAACCCAACACCCTCCCCTCCTTGTAAGAAATTTCCATGAAAAGAAAAAAAAAACATAGACCCCCTAAGAGCGAACGTAATAAGTGAACGACCCTTTATTGGATTTCAATATAATAATCATAATTAAAATTTTTAGTGCATTTTTATGAATTTTGTTGCAAAAGTGAGTTTAATAATACACCCTGTAATACACTTTGTTCTTGTTCAGCTGAAAATAAAAATTGTATATTATAAAAGATTAAATTATCAAATAATTAATGACCGCTTGTTCAAAAATGCGCTGAAGTCGTTCCAAGTTTTTTTGTATTTTTATTTTTTGTTTTATTATTCTGTTTAATGTAATGCATTCTCGCTTAATGATTTATTTTAAATATTAATTAAATATTTCATATTTTATAAATCTTCTATATATGAATAAAAAAAAAAGTTGAATGTATTAAAAAGAGTGGCAGCAAAATAAATTACATTTTCGTTTTCAATCAATAAATTAAGACCATGTTTCTTCTTGATAACGTCCACATTTTATCATTTCAGCAACATAATTTTTATCCTCCAGTACCTCTTCGAAAGATTCTCTGACAGATTTTGGCATGTTTTTTGAATTTCCAGATACAAAGACATATCCACCTCGTTGAAAAATCAAATTTTTCAATAAAGATTTTTCTCTTAGAATCAAGTCTTGAACATACCTAAAAATTAATAAAAGATACAAGTTGATTTGAAATAATTAATAATTAAATACTTACACTTTTTGGTCATTGTCTCTTGAAAAGGCACAAAAAAGATTTAAGTTCCCTTCATTTTGCATCCTTTTCAATTCATCTTTACAGTGAAAATCTTTATTTGAATAACGACATCCAAAAAACAAGACAAACTTATCTTTAAAAGTATTTGCAGAAAATTCGGCATCTTGAAGGACGGCGCGAAATATCGCTAATCCAGTACCGGGGCCAACCATAATGATTGGTGTAGTGATAACTTTGGGAAATTTTAATGTTCCTTTCTTAATACAAATTCTTATCCGGTCTCCAATTTTTAAATCTTTTAACCAATTCGAACACAAACCTTTACGCTGTGATTTGAGTCTTGTATAGTATTCAACGATAGCCACAAGAATATCTAAACGATTACTGTGTTTACTGGAAGCAATTGAAAATGCACGAGGTTTAATTGGTTGAAATAGCTCAAAAAGCAAATCAAAAGTTAGTTTTGAAGTAGCATGGGGAAAGTCTTGTAAAACTTCTAGAATTGTTCGCCTTGGTCGATTAACATAATTCAATAATTCTTCTTGTCCTTCGAATGAAGCAAACTCTTGCAATTTTTCCTTTTCCAATTCATTATCGCAATTATATGCAAGAACTTCGAAAGCTCTTAATTTGGGACGTGAACTCAGATCCCAAAACTGACTTGCAATTGTTTTCATTGATAATGGTTTCTTTAAAAAAACTGGAGCTGGCATTTCTGAAATCAAAGAAGAATTTAGGCATGATAAATAATGCATAAATAAAGTTAATATTCATTTATTTCATAATGTAAATTCCTCGATAAAATTTTTATCAAGTTTTTATTCAATTTCATCTTCTTTCCAACCATCTTCATCAGACATAAATCTTCTTTTGGCCGTTGTATTCATGTATGGGCGATAAACCCATTCTGTATCAGCCGCTTTTTCTTCATCAATTGTCCCTAACAAAATATGATAAAGTTTTAATTGAAAACGTGGACCAAGTTCTGTTAATTCAAGACTATTGTCAACATAACGATATGAATGATGTCGAAAGCTTATAAAATCATCATGGTTTGCAAATGTTATTGCACGTTTAGAATCTTCTTTTGGAACAGGAAACAAATATTTTAAAATGGACATTGTACGTTCGCCCAATTTTGTTTTAAAATTATGAAAAATAAGATGCGGTTTTGCTTCAGGCATAGTTCCAATATCGGGAATTTCGTGTCTAGTAACAATATCAGAAATGTTAAATTTTGCTGTTGGGCCATAAGGCAGGTGGCAAATCACTAAATTGGTCGGAACGCCTCGTGTCTCGTGAATTATAATCAAATCGGTAGCGTCATTTGCTCGACTCGCATGGACTAACTGTTTAATATCATAGTTTCCTCTATTGACACGTTGTGCATTTGGTATAAGTAATCGGAGCTCTTTTACAAATTGTTTTAATGTGTTTGATGGATTATGGCTAGTAGTAATTAAAATTTTTGGATCCTGACTTCCAGCGTACAAATATTCGTCGTCTTGGGAATTTGCTGTATTTGCTCCTCCATTAATTCCACTTGTTGTTGATGCTTGTTTTGGTCCATCATCACTCCACTTTAGTTTTTTCTGCAATTCTAATGCATCTCTCCTTAAATCTCCATGAATTGTCGTATGATCTTCCAAAGATTTTTTAATTCGTTCTTTTTTCTCTTGTAACGATTTATGCTTTATTTCGGCAGTTTTTCTGTACAAATACTCTCGACGCAAACGTGCTTGTCTTCGAAGCATTTTCTTTTATAATGAAAATTGAACTTTTTTTTAATAATATTAATTCTGAATTTTAACACTCGTGTTTTTATTCAGCTATTCAGCAAGTTTTGTTTACAAAACGCAAGTTAAGTAATATTGCAAGTAAATAAAAAAATTACAAAAGTCCTCGTGTTATTAATCAAGGGACTTAAGCGCATTTTTGTCCCAGCGATCAGTAATTGATTAATAAGTCACTTCCAGATCTAAAAAACAAGATCCAGTAAGATCCAGATCTAAAATCAAGATCCTCTAAGATTCAGGTCACTTCTAGACCAAAAATACAAGATCCGGTAAGATCCAGGTCACTTCCAGATCTAAAAACGAGGATCCGGTAAGATTCAGGTCACTTCCAAATCTTAAAAAGAAGATCCAGTAGAATTCAGATCACTTCCAGACCTAAAATACAAGATCCAGTAAGATCCAGGTCAATTCCAGACCTAAAAAACCAGATCCAGAAGCATCCAGTATACTTTCAGACCTAAAAAACAAGATCCAGTAATATTTGGGTCACTTCCAGATCTAAAATATAAGATCCAGTAAGATCCCGGTCACTTCCAGATCTAAGAACCAAGATCCAGTAAAATCCAGATCACTTCCAAATCTCAAAAACAAGATCCAGTAGGATTCCAGATCACTTCCAGAACTAAAATGCAAGATCCAGGTCACTTCCAGACTTAAAAACCAAGATTCAGTAAGATCCAGGTCACTTTAAAAAAAATTCAAACATTTTTCGGTAAGCACTAAAAATATCCAAAAACATTGAAGAACATTGTAAAACAATGAAAGAACGTGTTGTTGTTTTTGTTGATGTTGTATATAAAAATGAAAAATTGTTTATTTTAGTATTTATGCGTTGATTTGAAACTTTTAATGCCCAATAACTTTATGGAACTGATCTTTTAAAACCATTTCGAGCTCTCTACGATGTCTAGATAAAAAGTTTTTAATGACAGCCGAACGACTTTTTTGATTAAAATTTCAAAAATCCACTAAAAAATGTTTACATATAAAAGTGAGAAACGCGCTAGAAATTTGTGAAGTTAACTTATCATGTATTTTTAATAGTAAAAAATTAAGTCGTTAAAGATGAGTCGAATGGAACTAATTGAAAGTATTATGAAAGATCTTTACGTAATGCATGCACCAAAGAAACTTTATAAAAATCATATTCAAAAATGAAAAATCATTGGACGGTGATTCCACCGATGAATTTTTTCACAAAAAATGATATTTCTCTTAATTTACTCACTTTTTCACTACTTTTAATGCCTTATATCATGTATTTACCTATTTACTATCGTTTTATGTCATCTAGTACCTTTAATACACTTTAATTAAGGAAATATTTCCATTTTTATGCCCGTTACTTATACTTTTTTTGGAATTTGTTGTTTTTGACATCATTCAAAACGAAAATATAGACTATTTAAACACTTTTAAAGCTTCTTTGGTAGTCTAATCGATGGTTCCTTATCTAATACATCTTATGTTGTGCTTATTAGGGCTCAAAACCAAGCTATTAAGCTAAAATTATTAAAAATTCTCATTGTTGAAAAAAGTATAAGTAACGAAATTCCTAATCCGCGGGAAAACAAATTTTTAAAATCAAAATTATAACTTAATTAACAGCAATTAATTTGATTAGAATGCTGTTTATGATGTTGAGTGAGAAAATAAAGATGTTTATCTGGTATTCTTGAAGTGTCAACTGAATTAAATGTCATTTTGGAAATGATTAAATTTTAAAGAACACGGATTATTCAAGTAAAAATTTTCAAAATTCAACCAATCGGTGGAATCACCGTGGACTTGATTTTAACAACTTTTAGTCGTTTTTGAAAACAACGGACGGTTCATTTATGTATTGCCAAGAAGATGAAATCAGTTCCAAAATATTAAATTTAATTAAGTAAATTCAATTGCTCAACTCACCCTCATTATCCTCAAGAACGACAGTATCTTCAGCGTTGATGTCTAAATTATGTTCGTTAAAAATTTTAAATAACTGTTCAATATTTTGCTGAGAGTTTTTAGGTCTTATGTAAGCTACATCACCAACTTCCCAACTTAAATTGCACCGATCAAACGATATTAATCTAACATCTTGAAAATGGTCATCAGCTGTAGTTCTTAAATTTCTCTATAAATAATTGATATGAAAAGTGATGAAATAATTAATATCGATTAGGTATTAAATAAAGAAAATATAATTTATTACCAAAACTTGAACATATCCATTTGATATAGATTCTTCAAAAAATTCAGGTCCATAAATATCAATATGAGGTGTATTTGATTGAACTTTTTTAACTGTCCATTTTGTAGTTTTAAATGTACTCGGCAATGGATTTATTCCTAAAGAAAGAGGTTCGATTTCATTGATTTTATCCCAGAAATCAATGATCCATTTAGAAAGCGTTCCACCAATTCCTAAGTCGTGCTGATCATCACATAAAGCAATGGATAAAATTGAATTTCCTCCAAGTTGTAAAATTCTTTTATGCAATTTTTTCGCGACAAAATTAAATTTCTGATAACTAGAATCGCCCAAACCGATTACTCCAAAGGAAAGATTTGATAACGAGTTTGTCGGAAGATTTTTACGTAACAAGAATTTCCAAAATGTTTTCATATTCTCAGGTTCCTCTATAATATCATAATTTAATTAAAAATTTAAAAACTATAGTAAATCGCTCATACCTCCACATCCAGTTGTTGAACATACGAATAATACCAGTTTCTCATCAATTAAACTTTTAACATCATAATCATCCATAGGCTTTACAAATCCATGACAATGATACCGTTTAGACTCACGCCATATATTTTCGCTCACTTCTTGTGCTGTTCCTGTTTCGCTTCCATATAAAATTGTTAATTTCCTTTGAGACATGTGTAAACTTCAAAATGACATGTATTTCCTTGTAGTAATAATCAACTATAAGTTGTTTATTTACAATTAAAGCCGTGCTGCAGCTGAATTGAGTTACAGCAAAAAAAAAATGCATAATTCATCGTGTTATTTATCGAGGGACTTAAGCGCATTTTTTCCCTAGCGACCAGTAAGTCAGTACCCGACCTACAAAACGACATCCAGTAGGATTCAGATCACTCCTAGTCCTAAAAAACGAGATTCAATAAGATCCAGGTAGATTCCAGATCTAAAAAACGAAATCCATTAGGTTGATCTTAATGTAGTAGGATCCAGATCACTTCCAGACCTACAAAAAAAGTTCAAGTAAATTCCAAATCAATTTACTGGAACCACAGGGCGAAGCCAGGGGCTTAAAAAGAAAAAGCTTGAAATTTTTGTATGAAATTTCACTAAACTTCACAAGTCAAAAATTCTATTTTTAGCCGGCTTTAGTTAAGGTTTTAGCCAGCTAGTATGCGTTTAGCCAGCTATAGCCGGCTAAAAGAAAACAACGAAATTCGTTAGCCGGCTAAAGCTAGCTATAGTTTAGCCGATTCTTAGCCGGCTATAGCGAGCTAAACATGAATCGGCTTCGCCCTCTGACAGGAGCCTGAAGAATTTCATCATTTAACGGATTTTTATAATTCAATCCACAAAACGGTTAAGGTGAACTTAAACTTTGTTCCGGAAACACTGTAAAAAAATTTAAAACATTGAAAAAACTGTAAAACAATAAGAAAATGTGTTGTTGATGTTGTTTATCAAAATGAAAATTTGTTAATTATGATATTTATGGTGCGATTTGAAACTTTTAAAAGCTCGGCGCCGCAATAACTTTATGGAACTAATATTTTAATTCCATTCCAAGCCCTCTGCAATGTCTGGATTAAAATTTTTTAACGTCAGCAGAATGACCGACTATTGTGTCTTATTAAGCTACCTACTTTTTTGAAGAAAAAAAAATGGTTTTTAACAAACGGTTATGGCAAATAATATGTTTGAATTAATTAAATACCTACCTACGTAGATAAACCCATTTTTAGCATAACGAATAAAAAATATTTGAACGAATTTTGTCTAAGAAACATTGCGAAACGTTGCGTTCAGTGTGATATTTTTTTCTAGTGTGACCTTTTTTTTTGAGAAAAAAGGCAGAAAGATTCACTTTGTCATGGTCTATAACTTTCAAAGTTGTATTTAAAAAATATTTATTTCACTTAGTTGAAATCCCCTTTTTATGCAAATTATATATTTGCCTTCCAAAGTTTAAACGACAGAGACAAAGTTGAAGTAGGTAGTTTGAAAATTTTAACTACACATGTAATTAAATAGCTAGCTAACCTCAAAAACTCGGGAATCGTTTTTTATTTTGTTAATTAGAATACTTGAATAGACATATTTACGCGTACATAAAGCGCCTAATTCACCTAGTCACAACTGTGAATGGAACTTATATACTGGTTTTGTTGTTGTTCAGCTTAGTGCATCTGCAGCACAGCGGAGATTTGTTTCATTCTTTTTTCCTCTATGGACCTACTAAAAAACGGAATTAAACATAACATACATTGCGAAAAATAGTAAATATACAGTGTAGAAATGTTTTGAATATACTAATTAATATGAATGAAAAAGTTTTATTTGCAGAAATATAAAATAAGTGAACCAAAATGAGTGTGAAAGTTTTTTGTATGGAATATTATTCAAATTAGCTCAAAAAAATTGGAAATATAGGAAGAAGGAGAATATTTAGCAAGAAATATATCTTTCATTTATTCAAGAAGCTGCGTAAATAAATCCAAGATTATTTATTGTGGAGCTAAGATTTAGTTCTTTGATATTAAAAAAAAAATTATACAATGCCCAGTGCTTCATTTTCATCATCAAGAACATATCGACGTTCAAAAAGGAAAGGATCAAATCGAAATAATTCAGGTAAATTTTTTCTTCTCTTGGTTCCTGTGAGTAATATGAAATTCATGAATTTCGGACAGATGGGTATTTCGGGATTAAATATATTATTATTTAAAAATAAAGAGGAACAATAAAAAATAATCATTTTTACTATATTTACCTGCGAAAATTGTGATGCAATTTTCAGTGTTTATTTAATTTAATTAATGTGAAATTAACTGGAATTGTGACAGATTTTTTTTTCAAATTTAAAGAAAAAGAAAAGAATACATACATCTGACATTTAAATATCTGAAAGTGTAGGTACTTGTTAAAATATGCATTGATTCTTTTTTTATACCAGGAAAATTATTATAGATTGTTTATCCTTTTAGAAAAAAAAAAAAAAATACATGTATCGGTTGCTCATACTCTTTCAAAATATGATACACATAAATTTTAAATGATTTTTTTTTCCTTCTCTGTTTTTATTTTTTTTTTTATGAACTATCCATATATAAATTGGAATGAAAAAAATTAAGGGTATAATAAAATGATGTACCAAAAAAATGGAAGCTGAAAAAAGTATGCAAAGACTAAAAACAACTTTGAATTCAATTTATGACCTACATGCATTATTAGGCTTCAATTTCATTATGGCCATATACCACCTTAATACTTTTTGAATGAAACTTAGGAAAAGAAAAAGTTGAATTAAAATTGATTTTCTTTCTTCCTTTATTCTAGATGCATATGAACCACCAAATTGCCAAAATATTCCTGCACCAAATGTTGGAACTGCTCCCTCCGTAAATAATTCATCTTCAAATCCAGATACTTCCAGTTCATCAAACTCGAGCGGTAGTAATCCAACAATTCCAAATACAACTTCGGCATCAACTGCCGTATCAACAAATGTGTCATCAAATGAAGCTCTACCAAGTAATTCTAGTGGATGCTCCTCTTCATCTGCAAATTGCCATCATTCGCCATATGATTTAAGAAAAAAGTCTCCAACAACATGTAATAGTAGCAATAGTGAAAATTGGCTTGGCTGCATTGCTGGTTCGAGTGGTAGCTCAACATCGTCGTCGGCAACATGCACATCTGGTCAACTATCGTCTTCACACAGCCATCACCATTATTCATTAGCTAATAATAACAATGCAAATTATGATTATCTTCCCGCACGAAAACGTCCACGACGAACATATTCTAGTAACGATGCATCATCTGCTACGACAATGAGTGCGGCACATTATCTTCAATATGAAATGCCCGATGAAGTTTTGCTGACAATATTTAGCTATTTATTAGAGCAAGATTTATGTCGTGTATCATTGGTATGTAAACGATTTCAAATCATTGCAAATGACTGTGGATTGTGGAAGAGACTTTATCAAAATGTTTATGAATATGATATGCCATTATTCAATCCCGAGCATAATATTATGAGTTTTGTAAAAGTAGAAGACTGCGACTATGCCAATCCGTGGAAAGAGAGCTTTCGACAATTGTATCATGGTATTCACGTACGTCCCGGATATCAAGAAAGGAAATATCAAGGAAGAAACATTTCATATTTTAATACTGTACAAGCAGCACTAGATTATGCTGATGAGAGAAATGCTGCAAATAATTTGAATGGAAATGCTCAAATGAATGGAGTTAATAGTAATGCCAGTAATAGTAATTTATCGATTCCATCTGCATCACCTAACTTATTATTGAATGAAGAAAATTCATCTGTTCAAGACCAACCTAGTACTTTAATATTTTTACATACTGGAATATATCGTGGTGAATTTCTCGTGATTGATTCTGATATCACATTAATTGGTGCAGCGTCTGGAAATGTTGCAGAATCTGTAGTTTTAGGTATGAATTAAGATTTTTCATTTATTTATTTATTTTTTTTTTTTTGTTGTTGTTGATATTATTAATTATTATTATAACATTTTAATGCCATTTTATTAGAACGTGAATCAGAATCAACAGTTATGTTCGTCGAAGGCGCTAAAAATGCTTATATCGGACATATGACTCTTAAATTTTCTCCTGACATTACAAGTACTGTACCCCATCATAAGCATTATTGTCTTGAAATAAGTGAAAATTGTAGTCCAACAATTGATCATTGTATCATTCGTAGTACTTCTGTTGGTTAGTAATTTTTATTTTATCTAAATATTCATGATTTTAAACAATTTTAATTTACTAAATAGTTGGTGCGGCTGTTTGTATTAACGGAGTTGCTGCAAATCCTCATATAAAATATTGCGATATAAGTGACTGTGAAAATGTTGGTCTGTATGTGACAGATTATGCACAAGGGACATATCAACACAACGAGATTAGTCGAAACGCATTAGCTGGAATCTGGGTGAAAAATTTCGCTTCTCCAATTATGCGCGATAATCACATTCATCATGGTCGTGATGTAGGCATTTTTACTTTCGACAATGGAATGGTAAGTAGCAATATTAATTTATGATTTTTATTTTAATATTGTTATTTATCAATTACAGGGATACTTTGAGAAAAATGATATTCATAATAACAGAATAGCAGGTTTTGAAGTAAAAGCTGGTGCAAATCCAACGGTTGTCAAGTGCGAAATTCATCACGGACAAACCGGTGGAATTTATGTACACGAAAATGGTCTAGGACAATTTATTGAAAATCGAATACATAGCAATAACTTTGCAGGCGTTTGGATAACATCTAATTCGAATCCTACAATACGTAAAAATGAAATTTATAATGGCCATCAGGGTGGAGGTATGCTAATCATAAATGTACAATATTACAAGAGATTAAAAATTTATTTATTTATTTTTTAATTTTCTAATTTCGTAGTGTACATCTTTGGAGAAGGACGAGGATTAATCGAACATAATAACATTTATGGAAATGCTCTTGCTGGCATTCAAATTCGTACTACTTCAGATCCTATTGTAAGACATAACAAGATTCATCATGGTCAGCACGGTGGAATATACGTTCATGAAAAAGGTCAAGGACTAATAGAAGAGAATGAGGTCTATGCAAATACTTTGGCAGGTGTATGGATTACAACTGGAAGTACTCCAGTGCTAAGACGAAATCGTATTCATTCTGGAAAACAAGTTGGAGTTTATTTTTATGACAATGGGCACGGAAAGCTTGAAGATAATGACATTTTCAATCACTTATATTCTGGTGTTCAAATTAGAACTGGATCTAATCCAATTATTAAAGGCAACAAAATTTGGGGGGGTCAAAATGGTGGAGTTTTAGTTTATAACGGTGGATTAGGTATTTTGGAGCAAAATGAGATATTTGACAACGCAATGGCCGGTGTTTGGATTAAAACCGATTCTAATCCTACATTAAAACGAAATAAGATTTATGATGGAAGAGATGGAGGAATTTGCATTTTCAATGGTGGAAAAGGAATTTTAGAAGAAAATGACATTTTTCGAAATACACAAGCCGGAGTTTTAATTTCAACTCAATCTCATCCCGTACTAAAAAGAAATAGAATTTTTGATGGCCTAGCAGCAGGCGTAGAAATAACAAACAATGCAACAGCTACTTTAGAGAATAATCAAATTTTTAATAACAAGTTTGGAGGACTTTGTCTTGCAAGTGGTGTTCAACCTATTATTCGTGGTACAAATAAAATTTTTAATAATCATGACGAAGTAGAGAAAGCCGTTAGTGGTGGCCAATGTCTTTACAAAATATCATCTTATACATCATTTCCAATGCATGACTTTTATAGATGTTTGTCGTGTAACACTACTGATCGCAATGCAATATGTGTCAATTGTATCAAAATTTGCCATCAAGGTCACGATGTACAATTTATTAGACACGATAGATTTTTTTGCGACTGTGGAGCAGGTGATTATATTAAATGAAATGCAGCATCACAATTTTATTTTATATTTTTCCTTTTATTTAGGTACTCTTACAAATCAATGTTCACTTCAAGGCGAACCAACTCAAGATACTGATACGCTTTATGATTCAGCAGGTAAGCGCTGTTAATTATTATAATAAAATATATTTATCTGATTAATTATATTTTTTTCGTTCTTACAGCTCCAATGGAATCGCAAACTAAGGAAAATTGGTAAAAAATTGTAATTACGAAGGATATGTGTATTGAAACAAAACATCTTTTGACATGAATTTTTTTTAAAATGCATTTTCATCCGTTTGATTTTCAATTGTAGGTGATGTTTTAAATAATGATAAAAATTAACGTTTATAGATATGAGTTTTTGAGTGTAGTTTAACATGTAATAGTCTTAATTTTTTATTTCTCAGTTAATGGCAGGTTAAAAAAGTTAAATTTTTCTATTAGTTTTTATTTATACAATAAGATCGATTACCCAAAAGAATTTAACAAACTTTTAATTCTCTGATACTTTTTGGGGTAAAAATCTTATTCTCATTTACTAATAAAGTTGAATGAAACGTTTGTATTTTAAAAACAATGACATAGAATAGGCAGATCAGATTTTTTCCTTGATTTGAAGCATTGAAATCGATTCAAGAAACAAAATTCGAATTTTAAACCCAAAAGAAAAAAATTCTTCAAAATTTGAACTTGAAAATAGGGTGATTCCACAGATAATTTTTTTCACCAAAAATGATTTTTCTCTTAATTTGCTCACTTTATCACTACTTTTACTGCCCTATATTTACCCATTCACTACCGTTATAAGTTGTCTGTACACTTCAATATACTTTAATTAGAAAAATATTTCCTATGCTTTCCCAATACCGGGACCGAGAAATTCCGATACTGTCCCGTCCCGGTCCCGTCTCGAGTCCCGAAAATCTTCCGGGACTAGTCCCGCGGGACCAGATTTTTAAAAAAAAATTATTATAAATTCTTAACAAAATAAAAATAATAAGAATAAAGGACGTTTACTCTGAATTTACGTTATAAGCAACTACCCGTTACTAAGCCACTGGCTTAATAAAGAAACTTAACTCTGAAAAAAGAATTTTATCCGGTAATAAGCCATTACCAAAAAGTCATTAATTAAACTAGATAAAATAAATTTTCCGATTTTAAATGACATATTCGATTATAAACAATCTGTAAGGATTAGAAGAAATTAACCCGGAAAAGTTTCGGAACCGGGATTTCGGGAAAGCATAATATTTCCATCCACCATCCACGGGATAAAACCCGTTATTTATACATTTTTTTTCTTTTTGAAATTTGCTGTTTTTGACATCATTCAAAAGTAAAATTCAGACTATTGAAACATTTTAACAAAATTAAAATTTTATAAATTGATTAAAATTAAAAAATTTAATTACTCCCAATGGTCAAAAAAAGTTTAAGTAACAAAATTCCTAATCCGTGTGAAAACAAATTATTAAAATTAAAAAATTTAGTTTATTTAACAACAATTGTTTTCATTAGAAAACATCTTTTTGAAGTGTTAACTAAATTAAATGTCATTTTAGAAATAATTAAACTTTAAAGAACACGGATTATTCAAGTAAAAATTTCCAAAATTCAACCAATCTGTGGAATTACCCAATACCTTTGAAGTGAAAAATCATTGTCATGTATTTAAAGTGTTTGAATATGCTTTTGCGATTTTTGATCAACTGTCACCAGAATAAAGCAATGGTGCAGAGCAAAAATTCCTTATTTCAGTGTTGATTCCTTTGAATTCAATGGCGATTTTTAGTTATGCTTTAAAACTCTAAACTTTAAAATGAGGGTTAATTTTTAAACTTTTTATTGTTATATATCAAAAGATACGCCTTTATAATGGCTAAACTTTGAAATCACTAACTTTTTATGATATCGTACGATACCGAAAATAGATGCAAAGGCAGACAAATAAAATATCTTTACTTGCCTAAATATTATTTTGCTCAGATTTAACTATCAGAATATGAAAAATATCCATGATTTTTGCTATTATCTAACCATTTGATATACAAAAATTAACTTCCAACATAAATTTGACAATTTTACAACTTAAATAAAAATTGCAATTGGATTCAAATGTATCAGCACTGCCTCATTCAGTTAGCCAACCAGAGTGAAGTTATTATTGCGCTTTAAACCTTACCTAGTAATTGAAATACTTTTTTGGTTCATTTGGTTTGTTACTTTTCAAAAAATATTCTTTAAAGTTAATCTTAATATATTTAAATCGATGTACAGCTTGCTGTCTACTTAATCATTAAATAGAAGAATGATGAATAGATGAACATTTAATTTCTGAATTGTCTCGCCCCCCACAAAACAACATTTTAAACCGTAATTATTAAAAAAATTAGTTATAGTGACGATAATCCATTTCAAAAATCGCAAAGTTTATAAGTATTTAATGTTGAAAATCTATTACAAAATATATTCACTGACTATTGCATTAAATAATTTATCAAAATTATTTCACAGCATTTAATTATTGTTAATAACAAGTCAGATAAAAACGAGAAAATACCCAATTGCGTAACATTTAAACTCTTGCAATATTCTATTGGTCAGTATTAAATACAGTAATAACAAATTCCATTATTTGAATCTAATATAAAAAAATTCAAAAATCACTACTAAGCATATTTGCAGAGAGGCGATTGTATTAAAGCTTTTTCTACTGCTAGATTCATCTGTTAAATTAATTTTTTTAGTTGCTATTTTAAAGACTTGATTATATCTCTGGCAGATATTGTTTACTTTTCGTCTTGGTTTAGCATCTTAGCATGTTTAAGCCCTGTAAACTTGTAGTTCTTAGACTAAGCAATATATTTTTCCATCTGTTAATCAGACTTCAACTCTGAAGCATCATCAGTGAAAAAATAATAAATAAAAGAATCTCGTTTTGAATTGAATTGAATTGATATATATGAAAAAATAATATATCCATATCAAAATCTATTTATCTATCAATATTAATGTGCATCTAAAAATCTAATTATTGTGCCATACATTTTTGTATCTGAAATCGTCAATATGATAACTAAAATTAAATTCTCTTTAATTTCCATAAATCAAAAGTAAGTTTGTGAAATGTGGATTAATATATGTAAATAATTTAATATAAAAGAGAATTAAAAAGAAAAAAATATACTCCAAAATTTTACTTAAAGAGTAATGCATTTATGAAAGCATGAATGCATGAAAATAATAAAAGAAAATAAAAAATAGCTACATACCTAATATCGTAAGCATAAATTTTCGTAAATGTTACAAAAAAATAAGCAACTCTCCTTTTGACTATCAATATTAATACATACAAGCACATTCGATAATGAAATAAAACTTAAAATTAATTTTAAACTGTTTAGACATTCACGTGAAAAATTAAAGGAAATTGATAAAAAAAAAACTGAAAAAGTACTATTATAGTTATAAGAAGTACAGATATTAAAACAATTAAGGTATTATTTAATAGCTTTTGAAAAAAAAGGAAAAAACAAAAATGCAAGCATTTAATGCATTTTAATTATGTAATCTTTTTTTTGTAAAGGTACTTGCAAATAAATTTAAATAATTGCTCTCTCATTTTCGGCATTCTTGTGGTGTGAAAACTGTTTTTTCTTGAAATAAAATTATTTAAAAATCTTACAAAAAACAACAAAGATGGCAATATTATACAAAATTTAAGTACAGTGTCAGTAAATGCGTATTTGTCACAGAAATGATAATAAATATTATGTAATTATCAAAGTACTTTGTTCTTTATTGACTTTTTATTCCATTGCAATGATCATTTGGTAAAGTTTGATAAATATTTTACCCAATTTTAAATTTAACAGAAGTTTTTCATATTTTTGAAAAGTAATGTCAACAAAAGATTAAAGAGGTATCGATATTGGATAGACTGCGGGAAAAAAGAGAAAATAATTATATTTTTTTTGTCTTTAAACGATTTAATCATTCTATTTGGTTATACAATTAGTATCAAGACATTACATATATCAAAAATAAAGTGTTATAAAGATAATACATTGTAAAACAAGAAGATTAATTTATTACCTAACTTCAAGATCTTTAAGGAATAAAAAAAATCTTATAAATTAAAAAATGTCGAAAATAGCAAAAAAATTACTTGACAGCTTGAAAAGTAAAGAGTTCAGAGACTATTTAATGAGGTGAGCATTTTTGATTGCTAAAATGACTTTTAATGACAGTTTGGAAACTTGATAATATAATCTTATCCGGCTGATGTATGTGTTGTTTACACTCTATATCAATTTTCTCATTATTCAATTGAACAGTACTCATTTTTGGGGTCCAGTGGCAAATTGGGGTATTCCAATTGCATGTCTAGCTGACATTAGAAAAGATCCAAAAATTATTTCAGGCACAATGACTACAGGTAAATAAGCTTAGTCGGTAATGCAGAATGTTATTCCTGATTTTATTCTTTTTCAGCACTAATCCTCTACTCTTGTGTTTTTATGCGCTTTGCATGGAAAGTTCAGCCACAAAATCTACTTTTATTTGCGTGCCATTTTACTAATGCTTCAGCACAAACAGTTCAAGGTGGACGATTTATTGGATACCATTATCTTGGTGGTAAAGAGCATGCTCAAAAGTCTGAAGAAGCAAACAAAATTATGAAAGAATCCATCGCAGCATCTAGCTCAAATTAAAATAAATTAACTTCTCTGCAAGTCGATTGTCGAAAAAGAAATTTTTTGTGGTTGAATATTATATTCTATTTCATTTTTTATTAAAATCTCTTTAATTTAAGTCGTTTTTTGTTAATTACTTTGTCTTTCAAATGGAAAAAAATAGTTAAAATACCTTTATCAAATAAAAAATAGGTAACGATAAAAATCTTTGTTCTTTATTTTTATTTTCTAACAGTGCGACCGTTAAATTTTCAATACTATTAAATGAATTTTATACGGAGACGTTCTCCGTAGAAATTTTTTGTTGTGTTAGTGTAAAACATGAACGTTTTCAATATCGAAAGACCGTTATAATATCTGTTTTGAGTAGAAAACATAAATAAAAAACTATTACGAAATTCACTTTTTCTTAATTTTTATTTTACTTTAACAAATCGAACCTTCGTTGTGACTGTTTTAGTCGAAAATTTATAAATTTTAACGTCGATTTTTAGAACGGTCAAAATAAATTTGAAATTTCTATTCTCTCATTGAGTGTCGGTTTTTCAACAAGTTTTCAAAGTTTCAGATTTTCACAATTCGGTAAAAATAAAAGAGTGTAAAAATACAAAAATGCAACACAAAGTTAATCGTGAAATTCAAGATTTTCATTATAATAATTTTAGTAAATTAAGACTTTTTTAAAACCTTGAAGACATTACTCGAGGAAATTATTTTTAAGAGCCAATGTTTTGTGATAAAGTGATTCTAGTAAATATCAGTGATTCAGTGTTGTTTAAAAGTAGGAGAGTGAAAGCAAAGCTATTAAAACATGGATGAATTTATTTGTCCATTTATTGATTGGAATAACAAAATAGAAAGATATGAGCTCGAATTAAAATTCTATCAGACCTCAAAATATGCAAATATTTATTATAAAGGAAAGAAAGTTCAGTGTCATTTTTTTCGGTATTATATTTAAGTGATCCATAAAATTGTACAAAAGAAATGATTTACTCAGAATATTATGTGAGATTTTTTTTATCTAAAAAAAAATTTGATACACAGCACAAACCCTTATTAATTAATAGAAAAAAAACTCATCCAACGGCTTATTTTAAATCGCTAAGAAAAATAGTCGGAAGGAAACACGTTTTATTATTTATTCCATTAACATTCTGTAGTCATGTGTGGGAATTTTCTTTGCCTTGAGTTGTTTGAACCATCACATGTGCATGAGAAGTTTTTTTTTTTTGTAAATCTTTAGCATGTACAGACAACTTTTGATTCTTTTATCTTCGTTTTTTCGCAACCCTTCTTCTCTACCATACAATGCATCACATTTGTTGATTTTACTTCTTAAAATAAACGTTTCGTCGTAAAACAGGTTTTTATTTCAGGAACTGTTGGTAAAATTTTTGTCTCGCTCACTTATGATGATCCAATTTATTTCGTTTAAAGCATTTTCAATTCTAATAACGTTTGAAACAAATTTAACTTTTAGATAGTATTCACAAATATAATTAATACTTCACACGAAAAAATGAAGATTCCTCAAGAATACAGTCTTGCCTTAAAAACGTGTAGAATTTCGAAAAATGTTTCTTGCTTTCTTCAAAAATAGGGGAAATAGTTTTTTTTGTTTGATGTTGTAAAATCAGGAGATACAAGAAATAACTAATATTATTATCTTAGAAAAAATTTCAAGTCCATCTCTTTCTTTATCATGGTGTGCAATAAAAAAAAAAGTCATAAAACATCTCATTTATCATTTTCTGGCATTTTTTGCTCAAATAGTAGATGCAAATAACGATCTTTTGTTGATGAACAAACATCTGGATATTCTTCTTCTTTTTAATTAAAAAATTCTTAATATATAAGAAAAATAAAAAGAAATAATTTTCGATGTAAAAACAAAGAAATAGGTACCTAAATGTTTTTGCATTACGTCTTAATCGAATAAATTTTTTTCTTATTAAATCGTTATAAACTACATATAAAATTGTGCGCGATAATGGCAAAAAATCCAGCTAAAATTATTCCGAAACTATCGCTTAATGCAACAATATTCATTGCATACGTTTTTAATGCGGGCATGACTTCTTGATTTATTCGATAAAAAGTATTAACATAAACAAGACCACCATGAAAACCTTCGACCAAAATAATTGACATAACTATCCAAATACTTGGTAAAAATAAATAAATTGCCTCAAATGTGAAGAAAATGGCAATAACTCCTTGAATGATTGCTAAAATCCATGTTTGCTTGATTTTGATGAAGTTTACTGATGATCTAGCAATGAATACGCCAATTTGATATGTGACTTGAAACCAATAATATTGTTGTTCTTTGGTTAAAGAAATATTCTCAAACACGATTAACTCAAACTAAAATCAAGATATATATATATATATATATATATATATATATATATATATATATATATAATTGTAAATATGGAAGCAAATATGATATTTATATCTAGATTATATAACTTACCAATCCTTGATTGATATAATACTCGAAAAAGTAAACGAGACTTAGTGGTAATATATAAACTAATAACATGGGAAAAAGTGCACATTTTTCAGCGAATGTTAGAACAGTATTTGATAAATTGCTTTCTCGACGTATTAATGGGGAATTTTCATTATTGTTATCATTAATAATATGATCACCAGAATTATCATTCGATATAGCCACCGGTGAACTTAATACTTTCATGTAAACTGATAACTCTACTAAAGGTATTAGGATCATTAGGATTAATGTATTGTAACTATTAAGACCCATTTGTCTTAATATTGAATACGAAAGAGCTCCTACGACTCCGGCTGCGCCTGTTCCACTGCTCCATGAAGATATAGTATTTTTATCATAATAAGTTGAATGATATAAAAATGTTGGTTCACCAAGGCCACTAGAAAAAGAAGTCGCGGTAACACCAAGTATTACAATCCATCTTGATGATGCTGTTGCGACTAATATAAAACTGAATATCGATGTAAGACATGACAAAAATATTCGACTTGTTGTATGATATGGAAGGAATGGTGATAGTAGCTTTATTATGAAAGCCGGAATTATATCAGCAAGAAGAATAGCTCCCGTGCTAACAAAAGTACAATTTCTGTCGTCTATTAAGTTTTCTTTGTTCATCTAAAATTATCACAAATTTAGTGTCTGTATTAAAACTTCGATAAAATTAATCAATTACATTGTTTGAATTAAGAATATCGTTGGCTGCAGTTAACATAACTACATATCCATAATTATTACACAAACCAAATATCCAAAAAGCAACTATATCACTGATTTTTGTACCATCATTACTTCTTTGTATTCTGTTTTCTTCCATTGTCAGAAATAATAATTTTTTTTTAATTTAAAAACATAAGATTTATTAATAATTTTAAGAAGGTTTAAATAAAAATACGATATATCCGAACTTATTGCGATATAACTGCGACTTAAGCGCATTTTTGTGACAGCGATCAGCTTTTTGACTTGTAACTTCAAATTAATTAAAAAATTTTGTAAATGCATATTTGTAGCATGATTTAGAAACTTATGTTAGTAGAAAAATGTAGCTTTTTTCAAATCAACAAAGTACAAAATCCAGTAGGATCAAGAGTCATTGATTGAATCATATATGAAGTAATTAATTTATTTACTTATTGTTTTATTATTTAACGGATCAATATTCGTGACCAATCGTTATCGTTGTTATGAAACGATGCGCTTAAAACATAAACATACATTTGACATAACCAACTTGTTTCACCCACACAATCAATTTATTTGAATTTTTTCCTTCAGTTATTGCATGATCTTATAATTGGTTTTACGATCACTGGGATCCTCTGTGTCCTATTTTCTTTCTTCTATGAAATGTAAGTTCAATAAATAATAATTCATAGTTTTTTTTGTTTTTTAAAAAAATAGAAAAATTTATTTAACTTCTTTTCTATTTAGGTAGTTGTGTCCATTCATTAATTTTTGGAATTTTTTAGAACAGACACTATTTAAAAACGGACATTTTATGCTTATTATTATTTTTTAAAATTTCAACATTAAAAATGGACGGTTTAACATCAATCTTACTGTAATATTTGTTTTTGAACAAATTGATATGTTCAATGAGATTTCTTTAATGATAGGCGGAAAATATTCATCTATCGGTTTCTAATTTGCACATAAAATAAAAGTATTAGAAGAACCCCTGAAATGAGGAACAATTGAGACTTTATTGCACTAGCACCAGCTAATCTGCATTTGAATAAATCATAACGAGTTTCCTTATCGTTCATGATATTTTGAAATTCTGATTCAACCAATTGACCATCATAATATGTTATCAAATCTTCGAAGGGATATTCAAACCCTTGCAAACATTCACACTTGTATCCTCCACTTTCAAATCCACGACCCATTATAGGAACACACTAAAAAAAATCATTTTGGTTAAAATTTTCTTCAATGTAAATAATTTAATCTTACATAGGATGTACTTTGATCACACTTGTGTGTGTTTTTAAATGCATTTGGAACGTGATAATCATCAGGACACTGATTGATGTCCAATTGTCTCATATCCATTGACACAGCAACTACACCTCTGGAAGCAATTTTATAAATATGTATATATTTTTAAATTATAGTTATCCTTACTTGAATTCTAATTTTGCTTTTAAACTATCAAAACCAAAGAAAGGGGCTGCATACGTAATAATCCACTTCTTAACAAATCCTTTACAATCAAAACGTGGAACAGTCCAATGACCATGTTCTAATCTTGATGCATGATAATAATTAGGATAATGTTCATACTTTTGAGAATATTCTCCAGTTTCATTATGTCTAATTCTTATTTTCATCCAAAATTGCTCTAAATCGTCAAAATTTGTAGACCAACGTTGTTTTAAAAATCTGAAAAAATCCTTTTCCAAATATGTTTCACCCGTTTTGTTAAGACGTGCCAAATCTTCAACTTTAAATTTACGTGTGTTTAGCTCTTTTTTGTAAGCAAAAGGTGCAAATAATGTTCTATTCGTGAACTTGTTTCTCTCCCAATAAGTTCCTGCAGACCAAATTTTTGTATCACCAAGTAAAAGTGCTAAAGTTTCACCAATCATTTGATCTTCTGTAAGAGGCTTATCGGCAACGCGCTTTCCAGAGTAAACTTCAGTAGGATCATTTACCTGCAAAAATGCACTTATAAAATTTGCCAATCGTAATGCCATTTTAGCTTCATTTTCAAATTGCTTTCGAGCACCATAAGCAATATCTCCTCTTAACACCAAATCTTGTTCATGATAACTAAAAAAAGGGAAAATAAATGTGTTTTAATCAAAATTGATTAGTTAATTAGAAAAATATCTTACTCGCCACAAGTTCTTTCTGAAACACCCAAAATAAAATTTAAAACTTGATCTGCATTAATTTTGTCAGTGTGTAAAGATCCTGCTCCAGTTGTGTAATTTCTATATTCAGTATATCTGTCTAAATATTTTTCCCGTATATATGGTGGCGCTCGTTCCCATTGAATTGGTATTTTCTGAATCCCTTTAATATAAGTTTAAATGGTTGTAATAAATGTATAATAATTTTCACATTTTCATCACATGATAACTTACATCCCACTTTAAGACAGTCGAATCCATTATAATATTGTTCGTCAGTAGCTCTTTCTAAAATTTCGCCCAAGAATGGTTGTCTGACGTGACTTGGTAGTCGATGCTGTGGCTTGCATCTACATTGATATCCTCCTCTTCGAAAACCCCAACCATCCAAAGGTTCACACTTTCATTTAAAAATAAACAAACAAAATAGTTATCTTAAAGCTTTTCAATTCTTCTTTCTGTAAGTGGTTGCAGTAGTTTACCTCAGTAGTTTCAGTTTTACATCTCGCAGTGTCAGCAAAGTGATTTGGTCCTTTATTTCCTTCACCTGGTGGACATTGATTAATATCAATTCTTTCAAAATCCATTTCAACAACAGAAACTGCAGTATACCTATAACAATTAAAATTCAATTATTTAAAGCCGTCTTTCTAAATTACTTTTTTATGTTTGTGAATTATTAGTTAATGTCTCACTTTGGATATTCAATATGTCTAAATTGAGTGTGTCGGGGATAAATATCTGCAATTGGGACAACAGCAGCTACAAGCCATTTGTTTGAACGGCCACAATCAAAATAGGGTCGTGTGAATTTTACAGGACCAGGAATTTCATCAGCTCCGGGTGGTCCATGGAATGTAAATGTTTCATTAGTATTATTTGCATAACGAATCTCAATGTCGTATGTTGTCTTTGTGTCATGTCTATTTTCTACATCATCTGGTAACCATTTTTTGTACCATTCATTAGTTTTATAATAATCAGTCGTGTAATCTTTCGAATAAGCATTCGATGGAATTGCACCCAGATCTTGAACTGAGAATGTATTTAATGTTGATATTTTTTGCAAGTGAATTGGATCGTTGAAGTCATCAAGTCGAAATGTTCGAGGTGCAAATCTGGGAAAAGTTTTATTAAAAAATCCACGATACGAGGAAGAGTATGAAGAATTTGGAGCAAAATAAATAGCTGAAGCGTTAATCATTGGATTTGCAGAGACATCTGCAGCAGTGGACAAAAAGTAATACATCATTCCAGGATCATAGGTATCATTTATAGCTGGACGGATAAAGCGACTTTGAAGAATGTAACTCCAAAAAAATGCTCTACTTAGTGCCATGTTGTGTAAATGTAAAAGAGCGGTTCGGTTTGGAAATACTGGATTTATATTAATTTCTTTAATATCCGGAAGATGCGAAACTGTATTTTCAGGCAAATATAAATCGCCCAAATGTTGAATTTGACAATTATCTTGAGTCACTTTATCATATTTTACTTTAATCTCATCAAATGCATCTCGAGCCTGCCATTCAAATTGAGCGAATACGCCCATAATTAGAATGGTAAGAAATGTGAATACACTTCTCCAATAATCGTCTGTCGATACCATTTTTAAGCACTAAAAGGCACTGCACAATTTTATTAAATTTTAAAAACTATTAATGAGAATTTCTTGTATTAAAAATTAAACATTTTTTTAAACTGAGAACTACGCCTATAAAAATGGCAGCACTTTACTCATCGGTTTGATTAAGCAATACAGTTGAACCTTCATAAGAACGACTAATACTATGTAAGTTTCTTGTTTATGTTTATAATGATTTCTAGTTTTTGACGTCAACAGTATTTACTGTACGCATTAGTTGACTTTGTTTTCATTCTATCTCTTTCTTGATTCAATTTTATTCCATAGTATTTGATTGTTGCAATAATTAATGTTTGACACTATTTATACTAACTAAAAGTAGTTTTTTATCAAAATATTATACTATACAAAACAATGTAAGAAAATGAAAATCCCAAAAACATATTAAAAAAAAAAAAAAAAAAAAACATTTCACTTGATCAATTTTTAAACGGTTTTAACCGTTTCACCTACACGCAAACTAAATTTTAGTTTTTAAAGACAAGAAAGTCGTTACACTTGATCTTCATTGTAAAGTGCTTCAAAATACCAAATAAACAATCTGACAAAGGTCCTTTTGATGTAAATCTTCAGTATAAATATAAAACAGGCATAGTTTATACACACAATAGAAAAACATAATCTGGGTACATTATGAGGGGTAACATTTTTTAAAGCTACACTATAGGCAATCTATTGTTCCATTATTTTACCAACCTTTATTTACAAAATACACCTGATATTTGTTAGTAAAAGACAAAAAATATGGGTAACAAAACAAGTCTGATCCTTGATCCTTAAAAAAGACACGAGTCTTTTGTTGATTTATCGTGTGCATATAATAGCAAATTTAAAAAGCTATAGTTACGGGACACAAAGTTCAAAGGGTTCAACACAATAGATGCAAGTTTCGAAATTAAATCACTTAAAATGATTAAGGTTGAGAACCTTTCACTTTATACTATGCAAAAAATGACATTTTAATCCCTACTTCCTCCATTCTTTGTTATAAAATCTTAGACAACTACCTTTACACCTCTCGAGCGTTAAAATTGAAAAAAATTATTATGTTTTGAATTCTAAATCTAATCAATCGGCCAATTTCACATATTTTTTTATAAATTTTCAAGGAATTTTGATACTATTATTGATGAATAATTGGAGATTATCTCCTAGATTTGAGTAAAGAACCGATAAAATCTAAACTACGTTTAAGTTAATTAAACGCTGAAAATTGTCAAAATTTTTGAAGTAGTTTGAAATTTTTTTCAGAGCATAAATTTCACCATTGTACTTAATAACCATTAGAAAAGAAAAAAAAAATTGTCCATCCTGTTTTACTATATCAATTTTCGTTATTTTTTTTTTGTACAAAGTTCATTGAATTTATTATACATACAACAAAAAACACTTCTTTATTTTTGCATTTTTTTATTATTTTTTTAGCATACTACATGTTTATATATTATTTTTTGCTCGTTGTATGCACAGGAATTCATTCTAAGTTGCATCTGCGCATTGTACTATAAACAAAAAACTTGTGGGAAAAGAAAGCATTTGGATATGCATTAAAGATTTGTTAAAAAGGAAATGTTAAGAAAATGAATGAAAGGAGAGTTGAAGAAAAAAGAGTTTGATGACTTTTTTATTCAAACTTAATGAAATAAACAAAAATGAAATGATGTAAAAAAAGAAATGCGATATATGAAAAAAGTATGAATATTTTTTTATGAAAAAGGCATCAAAGGAAACGGAATATTATATATATATATATATATATACACAATATTATATATATATACAATATATATAAATAAATAAAGCTCACACTGTGCATGCATTAAAACACGTGATTTTAAAAAAAGGTAAAAATGCATTTTTATTGCAAAAAAATTATACCTTTGAATTAAATAAAATGGGGTTGGCAGTTAAGCAGGACAGTTGTGAGAGCACCATTGTTTCAATACGAGAACCTTTTTATCACGACATGTTAAAATTGATGGAATTCATATATGACTTTCTTTTACCCAATGTTTTTAACATCTGCTTACATTTTGTTCCCATCCTTTCTTCTTTAGTTTTAAATATCTTTCTAAGTTTATTTTTACATTTAATTTTAATTAAATGAAATAAAAATACGTTAAAATTTTTTAATATTAAGAAATTGTTTGATCATTCTAATATTGCTCCATTATTACAATAAATTTTAAATTTTTTAAAAATATATAGATGTGCATGAAAGTTTACAAAAAAAAAATCCTGAATTTCTAGTTCTATTAGTTAGCGACGATTCTACTTTCCGATTTTATTATTCTGTGGTGTCTTCTTTGTGATCTTTTCTTTTTGTTTGTAAAACAGAAGTTAGCAAAATCATATCTGTTTTTAAAATTTTTGGCGCGAAAAAATAACTCAATTTAATATGTAAGTTTAAAGATTTTCATTATGATAAATTTTATTATTTTATTTATTTATTGATGAAATTTTAATGTCTTGACTATTCGAAAGTCATGAAAATTTCTTTGTTTAAAAGTAGCTAGTCTACTCTAGTCTTTTGCAGTTCGAAGAGTTAATAGTCAAAGTTTTATTTTTTGATTTAGTCGATCACATTTAATATAGTACTTGTACTTGAAGAATTTATGGTGTGGTGTGAAGTAAAGAAACTTTTGTTTCTTAAATACCTCATATATATATGCATATATGTATATATATACTTTTTTTTTGTTTAGTTGTTAACGAAATACAATAAATGAATCAAACGTGAAAAAATGAATATAATAAATAAATCTTTTTTTGCAAAATTTAAAGATATAATACATTTAGAAAATAACACGAATTATTTAAATGCATCTAGAAAATAATCTGTAAAAAAAAACCAAACCTCATCTTGACTACTAAAATTATTTAAAAGATCTTTATGTTTTATATATGCATATTATATCCTTTATCGTTTGAAATAAAATCTGTCTATCAAGATAATTTTCTCATCATAAACGGTCTACTTACGATTTGAAATGCCAACTACAATGGAGGAAATATTATATGTTATATTCTACAGTCCGTCTTTCTTCTCAATAAAAGTGGAAAATAAAGAGGGATATCTAGAAAAGAAATCTTTGGAAGACAAAAAGAGAAAAAATCTCATGTGCCTACTTTTCATATATACATAAATATTTTATGAAAAGATTTAGAGGAAGTTGATACAAAAGAAATGATCTTCCTTGTTTCTTTTGAAAATCGAAAAAAATTTCTTTATTGTCCAGAAGGGTATTTTAAACTTCTGAGACAACCACTAATGTTTTTTTTTTTACTTTTTTTTAAATTTAAACTTCATTGTTTAGTTGAAATACCTAATATTTTTTATTTTTCTTTTTTTATAATTGAAAGTTTTATATAAAATTTAAATAAGATAATTTATATTATTAATAATTATTGGTGTAATTTTCTTTTGAAATTTAAAATTTATAAATTTTATAATAATAATTTTTCCAAAAAGAAATTTAACGTCATTTGATAAAATTTTTGAAGAAAAATTTAGATTTTCATAGAATTTAGTAAAAGTTAGTGAAACAAAATTCAACCATATTTTGTTTTATTTTTCAAATATAAGTGTTGAAAAATTTTTATCATATATTCCCGAGCGACACAAATGACGAAGACTCCGTCATGAAAATTAAAAAGCTTGACTAAACTTCTTTCATTAACATTAAATGGAAGCCTGCTTTAAAGCTAGCATTAAATTTGGCAGCCATTTGGTATTAATTATGCAGGTTTAGCGGAGCATTAAAAGCTCCGTAGCAAAGCCTTCTTCATCCGTTTATGAGTTCCAAAAGTAACCTGAATATGCATATTGAAGGAGGAAAATCATAAAAAATTTAGTATTAAAATTTTTCAGTTCACTTTTCTCAGGGAATCGTTTTATTTAAGAATTTTGGACGAAAAATTTCAAGATTAAACCATTACACATGAACATTAAAGTAAAACATTCATATAATATTTTCGAATATAAAAAGAAGAAAATGTTTTGTAAAATTCATCTGTGGGAATGAAAACAGGATTTCAATATAATTTATGTCAAAGGAGATGATAAATTTTAATTTATTTGATTTGTTTTTTTCAATCCCATATTTTTTTATACAAAATCAAAAAAAAAAAAATATTTAATGAAAAATTTGAAATCAATCACAATTAAAAATTCCATATTAGAATATGTTTGTTTTTGAGGCCGTTTACTTATTATGTGATGCAAAAAAGATTGAATTGGATCTCCTTCCCTCCCTTCGAGTCCCCCCTATAAACGTTACGTCATAAGCGAACGGTCCCTGAGATATTTATACGTATTTTTTTTTTATTCCCATTTTTTTTCTTATAGTGCGTTATTTTAATTCATTTTCCTTAAAATTCACCATTCATGATTTGAACTAAAAAAAAGATCCAGGTGCAATAGAAGTTTACAACATCCAAGAATTTGCGTTTTTGTTTAAAATAAATAATATGTATTAACCTGCAACTTTTACACTTTTTAAATGGATTATTTTACAAATAATACATATTAATATTGACTACATAAGAAATCAGTGTGTAACATTTTTTTTATAGCTTTATAACTTGTTACTCAAATGTGTTATAAAAAATAGTCAGTATGCTAAATATTTAGTACACATCATTGAAAAAATTGTGTCTAAACATTTAATTACTGGTTTTTTACTCCTGATTATGCTTTATGTGTGCTACTATTTGATCATATAACTTGCTGAACGAGAATAATCTCAGGTCCTATTTAAATTCTTTAGATTATATATTTCAGTTAAACTATCATGTTTAATTTTGAAAAAATGAAGATTCTTACACGCATTTTTATACAATGCATTTATTCCAGCGGTCGATTTGAAATTAAAAGTTATCAAAATAGAATGCTTTTTAAGGTTTAGCTTAATTTCGTTGTCTAAATGCAATTTCTGTTACATAATTCATACATTTAAAAAATGCACATTTTACGTTTTAGATCTTTTTTCTTAATACCGGCTCCAATTCTTTATATCGCATATGTATGCGTTTTTGAAAATTGAAAAATACATTTGTGTAAAACTTGCAGTATTAAATTAAAAAAAAACATGAAAATGCACAAATTGTCTCGTACATACTCTAGCAGAAATAAGCAGTAAGAATTTCGCTTAGTGTAGTAGAATGTTTCACAATGTATGTATAAAATTTTTATACACAAGAGATAAAAAAATGCATGATGCTATTTTAGCAACAAAAAAAAAAAAAATATGTATAAATAATAATTACACACATACACACATGATCTTCTTTATTAAAGGTAGTAGTTGAAACTTTTCCATTAAGACGAGCTCATCGTAATACCGCTATCGCTGTAGCTCTGGATACATAAAAAACTTGAATATATTCTTTATATATGTATAAAATTTGCTTCATTTTCACTGACTGCGTTCTTGATTTTATTTTGCTTCACATCCACACACAACGACACGCCACATAATCGGGATTCTTTTTAAGTGTATTTTTCAATTGATGAAGGGAAAATGCTAGTAGTTATTTGATGGTGTATTCATTTAAACTCTTTCCTTTTCGCCGAATGAAAAAGAGTAATTTTTGTACTTTGTGAACGATTCGCACAACAATTTTAACAGTGCACTAGTAAAGTTGAACGCGATCGATTAACAACATTGCGAATAATTGCGGACAGAAATACACAAAAAAATTATCGCGTTGCATTTTTCATTTCGTCATTGAATTATATTTTTTTATGGAAAAAAACTCATCATTAAATGTGCTGAATGAGAATATTTTTAGTGTTTCTTTCTGAACATTATTTTTTGCAAAGTATTTAAGTATTCAAAAAGGATTTTTATATCCTATTGAAATAGTTCTTGTAGAAAATGTTTTGTTAAAAACTTGAAATAATTAACTAGTTGACTAAAAAAATGTACTGCAACATCGATATATGAAAAAAGTTAAACCAGAAACTTACAATTTTCATTAGATTAAAAGTTATTAAGAACATTAAGACCTCTTTAATATCGTGCGATTTTGATTTCAAATGAAATAACGTTAGATACTTATTTTAAGACAAAATGAATAAAATAAATAGTTTAAATTAAAATATTAAAATAATTTTGAAAAAATTTAAAAAAACAATAATTGTCAAGGATAAATTAAAAAAGATAAAAAAAAAAACTAAACAAAAATGAAATTTTTAATGTTCTATAAAAATATATGAGGACTATTAGTGGATTATATAAATGAATTTTGAAACTAAAATGTGAACTACATGCAAAAATTATAAAAAATTATAAAAAAAAACATTACGTTTTTACAAACTTCTATATTTGCAATATTTATTAATTACTGGACAAATAACAAAAAAAAATTTTTTTTTGAATTTTTAAATGAGTATTTGATACCAAATAATTAGCAAAAATAATCTCGTAAAGGAAATTGTGATTCAACTTGTTCTCATTATACGCTTTTATTATAAGCTAATAACATAGATTAAGAAAATCTTATTTCTACTAGTGAAAACAAATCAATAGGAATACCAATAAGTAAGTTTAAGTGATGCTTAATGCAATTAATATTGAATTAAATTTTAAATTCTGAGCCAAGAGTCGATTTGGAGTTTACATCGAAAGTGATTAAGTTAAGTCAACTTGAGTACATGCAGTAGCTTATAAGGATGAAGCATTTGAAATATAATTATAAATTATAAATTTTAGTGAAAGTAATTGTTTAATTAAAACCACAAATTGTTTAAACTATCAAAATTACCATAGTAATTTTCTAGTTTAATATTAAAATGTGCTTTTGTTATGAAGATTTACGTTATAGACGTAGATAGTTCATTTGTTAAAAGATTAAGACAATTTAGAAAATAAAATATTTCTGGTTAAAAATATTCTTTATCAATGTTGTTTCTTAACTGTTTTAAGAACGCTCTTCAATATTATTCGAAAAGTTTTAGACGACTTAAAGCACTTGTGTAAAAGTCAATGAAAAGCTCTTCGTATTTGTATTAGTAAAGCTCTAAAAAATTTATATGTGTTAATAAAAAAAATATTACCACAATTTGATTCCTTATAAGTTAAATATTTAATTGCTTTGTATAAAATATTTATTTTTTTTTGTTTTTTTTTTTAAAAAAAAAAAATTTTTTATTTCAATTTTAAAATAAATGTCATTTTAAATTATTTAAAATATAGTATAATTTATGCATATGGATGAAAAAAATTTTTAAATTTTTTTCTTCTTTAATTATGTACTGTCAATAATGCTTATTGAAATGTGCAAAATGGTTTTCGCTAATAAAGTGGAAAAAATTCAAGTCGTCTCGACAAAAGTCTTACATCAAATTTTATCACACATGAAATAATATTTTTTATTATTATTATTATTTATTATCGCATCACCAACACCTCAAAAAATTCAAGTTAAGCAATGAATAAAACTGACAATTCAATTTTAACGCAAAAATAAAAATAAAATAAAAAAAAAATGCTTTGAAATAGTCAGTCTCTGTGTATTATTCTACAAATAAAATGAGAGATAAAAAAGAGAAACGAAATATTGCGAATTTTTTGCACTGAATCTTTTTTTGCACATACACAGTAAAATTGCTTTGAAGCATGTCAATGTTAACGCGATATGAATAAAATATTTTGTGTGTTAGCGAAACAATTTGCGATGAGAGTAGAGAGCGTCTCAAAAAATGTTGTCGTGTTTTCAAGGCTTTAAACAAAGAAAATATAGCAATGCTTATATTTTTTTTGTTCGAAAAAAATACTAGATTTAATTTTTTATTAATCCAATTGATATTTAAGAGTAAATTGAGATTTTAGGTTTATTTTATTCACTTGCATTTTTTTCATATGATATAATTAATACTGATGTTATTTTTAAAAATTCAACATTCAAGCAAATGTACTATGCATGCTGTGTCAGAGTGTACAATCGAATACTCAAAAAATCCTTCTTTTTATTCCACCCGAAGCCCATCATATTTTTTTCATACGATGTCTCTGGCTTCATATACTACATAGACTCATATGTGTTTGTATCAGTTTAATATGATACTGATGTAGTTGTTCTCTCGTTTAGTTAAGCAAGCTAGATATACATTGAAATGTGAATAAAAAAATTATTGAGTATACAGAAAAATTTGCACATTGTAAAATCCTGCTGCTTGTCTCTATACAAGAAACTCACGAAAACTCACGATGACGTAGTACCGAGCCGCCATTACACTCGCCTTTTATAATATTCTAAGAGAGTTTTAGTGTCTATTTTGTGTTTGAAAAGGTAAAAGACCAAGCAATTTTTCCTTCTGCCTTCGAATCAAAAACTCTTTTGTGAGTTGATTTTTCAATAAAATTTATTTTCATCTGTCCAAATAATAAGTTAAAGGAAGAAAATATAGTTTCCGGGAAAAAATAACCGAAGTTCAATATTGTGTAGTTAAATAACTAAATAATTTTTAATCGAACTATAAATTATTCAAATAATTTTCAAAAAATGTTATTTTAAAAATAAAACAATATAAAAGGTAATTTATCGGTTAATTTGAAAAAGTGATATTATTTTTTATTTCTTAATGAAATTTCACAGTAAAAATTTGAACTTGATGTAAAGTATTAGGTGTATTTGTGCAAATGTGGAAAAAGAAGTCAAATAAACGTAGCATCATTTAAAGTGACATTATTGTTCAAATTTAAATATAAAATTAAATTAGATTTTAGTTTTACCAGTAATAAGTATTAATATAAACTATAAATGATCGGTTCTTTTTTAAATAAAATATAATACTAATATCTGTATTACATACAAATATAAGCCGGCCGGCTTCAAAATATTCTAACCTTGAGTTTTTTAAAGGGAGATTTTTTTTCCATCTCTATCGTCCTTTTTTTTTATTTATGATTGTATAACATACTATATCTTTCAGTATTTCCTCGATACATATTTTTTGTAAGCAGTCTGGTTTTATATGTATATATGAAAAAAAATGTCAGTGTGAAAAAGACCTGACTTCAATCCAATGTAAAATTAAAGCTTTAATTTTTAATCAAAGTTAATATTTCTAAATTTATTTTAAAGAACCATATTTTTTTTTTTGATGAGTATAAATAATTTAAAATGTGATATAAATTGTACTGTTTTCCACCATTTTGATTTCTGATATTAAATTTTTTATATTCATTCTCATTTCTTTTTTTTTCTTACTTTTTGTACTTTTTACTATATTATTTTCTTCATAAATAAAAATACTTTTATCCATTAGTGTCATAAAAAATAAAAAAATGTCCGAATATTTTCAACTATATGATTATTGTATTATGCACTATTTTGCAACAACTTCATACGATAATTCATGAAAAGAAAAAAAATGTTTGCGTTATTTTAAATTCTTTACTCTTATATGCTTACAATAAAATATCTTATGAATTTTTTAAAGTAAAAAATTAAATACCATATTTTAAATGAGTGATTTCTAATTTTCAAAATACTCTATTTAATTGTATTTAAATTTTATATAAGTGCATATGTGCGCGTCGTCGGATGTTTGTAGAAAAAGTGCACTGTACTTTGTGCATTTAAAAATGTGCTTTTCTCCATTTTGAATTTTCGCTTCTCTTTTTGTTCAATTTTTTTTTCTGCAATTGCAGTACTGAGTTGAATTTTTTTTGTTAAACACGTGGCTTCAGCTTTGTTCCAATTAAAATCTCTTTATTCTAAAGTATATTTTCAACTGCATTGAATTACAAGATACTCTGTAAGTTTTACCAGTTTTAAATATTTGCAGTACTATTTTTTTTTGTATTTAATTTAAAATTTCATTAGAAAACATTTTTAATTACATCATTCAAGTTTAAAAATTCTATATTCGATTTACACCGTTCAGTAAAAAAGAATGATAACTTCCCGAAGCAAATAACTAAGTTGATTTATTTGAATTTGCAATAAAAAAAAACATGAAAAGGGGCTTATAAACATAACTAAATTTAAAATATATAAAATTAAAAAACGTTTTTTTGCATTGAAATATTTATACAAATATTTTTAAAGAAAAAATAAATACAATCATTTCGTCCTGTTTTTTGTCAATAAATATTTTTAATTCAGTTAAAATAATGAAAAAGAAGAAATTATTGAATATCAAAGTTCAATATACTCAATGACCGGTAGACGAGTGCAGTATCATGCACAACACGAGTTCAAATTGCTTGTGGTAGTAAATTAAATTCTAAATATTAAAAGCATATAACAATTTCCACTCACATTTTCAAATTTTCTGCTCTCTTCCGCTACGAAAAATATCCTATTTCTCTCAAAATTCTCTTGTTTTTCTTTATAACTCCTACACACACAAAACTATATCTGATAGAATACAATGACAGTACTTGAATCAAAATTTTCCTTAACTCATACATGCGTATAATATTGATATTATTTTTAAATAAATTTCCACCCGATACGGAAAAATAAAAAGAATATAAACAGCAGACGACAACACAAAAACCCCTGAACCTACCCCATCGCAAACCAAAATGCTTCTTAAAAAATGATTATGCGTCTGAAAATCTAAAGGGAGCCATAATATAAGAGAAAAGAAAATCGTAAGAAAAATAACAAATATCTAATTATTTTGTTCGGAATTTTTGTTTTGTGAAACTTAAAAAAAAAACTAAATAATAAAATAAATTAAAAAATCGAACAAAAAAAAAATGCGGATGGATTGAAAGGAACACAAAAAATTAATTTTTTAAAATTTAGGGCAGTAACATTATCTTAACTTAATTTCATAACTTTATTACATGTTTAAATTTTGTTATAAATGTTTAAGCTCATCATGCGGATAAACACAAAGAATTCAAAAGGAAGAATAAAAGTTCTACGAGACATAACTTTACCACACAAAAAAAAATCAATAATTTTGTCTGCGATTTTCCGTGTTTCTTAATGGCAATATTTTTCTTACTATTGGTGGGTTTTTGCTACACTTGCATTTATAATTATTATTATTATTCTATGAGCTGATTTTAACTAGTTGAAATCTGTCTTCATTTCCATCTTTTGAAACCACTTCATCACTTGGCCAATACTGCTACGATTCATTGAGTTTTCGAGCAAAACACAAGTTGCCGAAACCTCATCCTTAATTATTCAACTTGCATTTTATATAAATAACTTTTTTTTCTTTTGTTTCTATTGGTCTTTTTGTAAACTTTTTTTGACCACATTTCAATTACTTAAAGCAAATATCATGTCAAATTACGAATCACTTCTCATTAGCGTATTTGATTTAAAACCGACGAGGTTAATATCAAGATAAAATCTTTTTTTTTTCCTACCTATGTAATGAAGTAAATAAAGGATTATTATTATTATTGAATCCGCAGGAATTCTTGATTTCAATAATTCAATTTTGGTTTTCCTTTTCTCAAATTTTGCATTTAAAAAAATCATTTTAACTGAAATAAACCACATTTATTTTGATCTAAAATAATAAAAAAAATCATTTCAGTAGTTAATATTTAATTTAGTATTTGAATAATGCAAAATTTACTTACCCTCATATTTATTATTAGAGTAGTCTGAATCCCGTCACGGGCTTCTAAATCATAATCAGAATCACATCTACAGGAATGATTCTTTTTAATTGTAGAAAACTAAATATGGGGCCGTTCACTTATTACGTTACGCAAAAAAACGAATTTCTAGACCCCCCCACTTCGTTACAAAATTTCCAAACAAAAAAAAAATTTTGGTTAGGTTGTTACAAAATCGTAGACCCCCCCTCCCCCCTAAAAAGCGAACGTAATAAGTGAACGTCCCCTATTTGTGTGGAGCAAAAATTCTTAAAATTAAATTTCAATTAAGAAATGTCTTGAAAATATGGAACAATTTTGTAAAAAAAATACAAATGTAAACTTCGTATTATTATATATTATGATCATATGTGTATGAATCTTATAAAATATTGCAACAAAAAAAAAATTTTTTTGTTCATAGTATTAACGTAAAATTATTTTTTACTCCTTCGTAACCACTAAAAGGGGTCTATTTCAATTAATTAGTGTAATTTAAGTATGTTATGATATGTCATGCATATTCTTGAAATACTCGTTTTATAGGTTTCAGTTTTCTTCTTCACCTTTTGATAAACCAACTCTGGATATTTTTTTAAAATAATTTACACATTTTTAACATATTAGAGAAACAATGCAAAAACAACGCACTTTAAATTTCACACATTTAAAAAACAAATATTGAGAAATATAAAGGAAACTGCTAGATTTTATATAAAACGCGAACAGCAAATATTATTTGTGAGGGAAACAGAATCATCAAAATTCATTCTGAAGGCCGTCATATAACTGAGATCAATGAACTTTCACTGTACAAAACTCTTTGTTCAAAATTTTGTGCCTTTTATATTTAAATGAAACTTTGAATAAAATTGAATATTTCACTTTAGCAAATATACTTAATATTATCAAAATTTATTAAAAGTTCACGGATTCTTATTAATTCATGAGTGTTTATAAATTTAAATGAACATGAAAAATGCTGTGTGTAAAAATTAATAAAATATTAAATAAATACAAAAAATTAAAAAAAAAATCACCAACGGATAACAAATGTGCCAAAAGCTAAAACTAAACTGAAAGTATCACAAAAAAAAGAGATATTTTTTTTTAAATATATTTTTAAAAGTTGCGAAAACCATACGCACTTTTTTTCTTTGAATGTATTAGGGACAACCTCAATTGAGTGAGAATGAATTTATTTTACTTTCGTTTTCAAGAATACAGTAATGGCAAGCTAATTTTACTTAAAATTGAAAAAAAAATTCTTACACTATTAAATTCAGTTTTAACATTGTAAATAAAGAAAAAAATGCGTGACCTATTTTTTGCTCTCACACAAGTTTCGCGATTTTTTTGGGTATAATAATTGCAAAAAATGATAGCACTAATACAAAAGTGCGTGACCTATATTTTCTGCTAACACATAAGTCTTGCGGTTTTTTTTTTATTTTTCTTATTGCATTTATTATACGCACACTTTTGCTAGTCTTTATTTTATAAAATATGAGAAAATATGAGTATTTTCGAGTTAATGAAAATACTTTATAATTCGTTAACGTCAAGTTAATTTCCAGTTAAAGACAATTTCTAATGTTTTTTGTCCATTCAGGATTGTTTCACGAGCTAGTTTCATTGATGAAAAGCAATAAAAGAAGCATAATTACTGATTTTTAAAAATGCAAAAATTAACTAGGAATTATTATTCAGCAAAAATTCATTATGACAATTTTAATGAACAACATTATGATACATTTATTAAAGTATAATATATACTACAATTTATCATTAAATTTTATGATGATTTTGAATTTCGCTTTAATATCTATAATTAGAAATGGCGGAAGGAAATGGAGAAATTGTTGATGACACCACAAAAAAGGCTGAAGATCGTGGAGATGGAGAAAAAACTGAAGATTACCCTAAATTGATACAATATGGACTGGATAAAAAAGTTGCTGCCAAATTAGATGATATTTATAAAACGGGCAAACTTGCTCACACAGAACTCGATGAACGTGCTTTAGATGCACTCAAAGAGTTTCCAGTAGACGGTGCCTTGAACGTATTAAGTCAGTTTTTGGAATCTAATCTAGAACATGTGTCGAATAAATCAGCTTATCTATGTGGAGTAATGAAAACCTATCGGTATGCAATTTCTAGTTATGAATTTAATGTTTTAGTATTACTCATGAATATTATTTTATTTTATTATTCAGACAAAAAAGTCGAGCAAGTCAAGCTGGAATTCCAACACCACCTGTAACAGTTCAAGCAAAGGGTCCTGATGAAGATAAAATTAAGTCAATTCTAGAACGAACTGGATATACATTAGATGTTACAACAGGTTTATATTAACTTTTATTTTCACCTGAAATAAGCATTAACTATAAATTTATTTCACAATAATATTTTTAAATTTTAGGACAACGAAAATATGGCGGCCCACCACCAAATTGGAATAATGCCCCACCAGGAAATGGATGTGAAGTATTTTGTGGTAAAATACCGAAAGATATGTATGAAGATGAGTTGATTCCGCTTTTCGAGAAATGCGGTACAATCTGGGATCTTCGTCTAATGATGGATCCAATGACGGGTACGAATCGAGGTTATGCATTTATTACGTTCACTAGTCGAGATGCTGCTTATAATGCTGTACGAGAGGTAAGTAACATTTTCAAAATTTTGCTTTTTGTAGAATAACTTTTTCTTCAACACAAATTTATTTTTAGTTTAACTATTTCTTTTTTCTCTCCCCAATGTGATGGTCATAATGTATTAATTGTGTAATTATTCAAACAATCCATAAATATTACTTAAAAAATGATTTTCTTATGACTATCTACATTAATACTTATTAAATCGAATTTAGTTTTATTCGTAAAAATCCTTTTAATTTTTTTAGTAAAAATGAAGCAGTTTGGAATAGAACTTTTACTCATTTCTACCAAAAACTTAGTACAGAATTTTTTTCCTTTGCATGATTAGTTAGTTGATCATTTTTTTAAATTCCAAGTAAAATTTTTTTACATACGTCATAGGCAAAACTTGTAGTTGTCTAAAATTATGTATGAAATCAAATCGATTCGATTAGACTTTTCCATACAAAATTCAAATCGATTTCGAGCTCTGAATATAAAAGAAATGTACAACTATTTTAATGCTTTTTCCTGTATTTAAATAGTTTTAATGATAATTATTATATTACTTTTTTTTTATCAATTGCTTGAACGTTTTAGCTAGTTAAAAAGTTTAGCAAAATATTTATTATGAACTTTGTTTCCAGATCAAAACATAACCCCAAAATGAGTAAAATTCTTTCAGTAAAAACCGGCAAGACATTTTCTTAAAGAGTTTCTTTTTGAATTTTTTATGATCATATTTCTCTAAATTTCCTAGCTATCGATTTGTTTATTTCTTATTTCTTCATTCAAAACTGTATATACCTTTTAGAGTAAAATGAAAAATTGTACTATGTTACTTATTACAACGACTCCTTTTTTGATTAGTCAATCCTTTATTTATTTTTTAAATCCTTTTTTTTTTTTCATTATTATTTCTAACATTTTGTGTGTGTATAATATATTTGAGAAAAGAAATATTTTACTGTATCTCAAAAGGTACATAAATCAAAAATAATGTTATTTCGGTATTATCCTTTTTTAATACTGCACATTCAATTCTATTAGTATTTTCCTTCAATAAACCAAACTGAAATAGACCTGTTATGGTCTAAGATTGATGAAATGAAAATTATAATTTTGAACAGGCTACTTAGAACAGCAAATTCAATTCGTGAATAAATCTTCTTTTACAAATGTGAGAAAAAATATCCAAAAAATGCACTATGAGCCATTGATATTATTACACACAAATCTCGTATAAACAAAGTTTTTCTTTTTTGTTGAGACGTAAATAGAAGCTTAATAAAAATCGAGCAAATTTTTATAACTTACTTCGTATTAACAAATTATCTTTCAGGTCTCCTCTTTGCACACTAAATATATTATTTTGTAAATAAAATTACAAAAAAATGCTTAAAATTTATGGCAGAAATCAAAATTATGTACTCAAAACTAGACAAAATTTGAAATCAATTTGAAGTTTTTTCTTCTCTATTCTGTCTTAGGTGTCAATCATTTAACTAAAATATAAAGTGAAAACTTCAACTTTAACATTGCTTATATTAATTGGCTACTTTATTATTCTTTTTATTTTTTCAATATTTTTAGTTTGTCAGTTATTTTTTATATTAAAAGAATTCTTGGTTTTGGGATAAAGTTAGAATTGTCTGGTTTTATTTTCAATACACGAGCATGATTCAAGAAACTTGAATTATAATAACTTGTTCTTTTTTGTTTCTGTTATTTTTTATTAATTTGGAAATTTTTTTAATATATTTTTTAAACAAAATACATAAAGCTAAATCATATACAATGTCATAAAAATAATCTTTTGGATTTATTGAATCAGTTGAAAAATCCAAAAATCTATTAAAAATTGCTGTTTGATTTGATTTGATTTTATTATTTCTTAAATTGTCTACAATAATTGAAAGAATAATTAAAAAAAGCTTTTCTGTATTTAGTTTTTATTATTATTTATTTATAATTTATTTATTTAATTATGATTTAGATATTTATAATTGGAAACAAATTTTATTATTTTCTTTTTAAAAAATCATTAAATTTATTATAGTTGTCTTATAAGTATTGACTTTTTGGTTATTTTTTCCTTTTATTATTTTTTATTTTTCTTCTCCAAATTCCCAACAGCTCGATAACTACGAAATAAAACCTGGCAAGTGCTTGAAAATAAATGTTAGCGTACCCAATCTCCGCCTCTTTGTAGGCAACATACCGAAATCAAAAGGCAAAGAGGAGATTTTAGACGAATTTGGCAAATTGACAGGTAATTAATATAAAAAAGATCAAGAACACAAAATGGCAAAGAAAAAGCTCACCAAAATATGACTTTTGTCTATTTTAACTGTGAAGCTTTCTAAACTTTCTGAATAGCTTTTTGGTTTTTGTAAAATAATGTGAAAATATAACACACAAGAGTATTTAGGAAAAAAAAAATAATATTTCAAATTTTTTACTATTAATTACAAAGTTCAAATTCGACTAAATTTTTACATGGAAAAGTCGACTTCAAACTCTGCTAATAAATTAGTAAAAATTTAATCGGTGATTCTTAATTGTAAAATGTAGTAAAAAATATGTTTTAAAACTCTTTCATCCTAACACAAGTCGAATTATATGATATATTTTGAAAATATACTAAAGATTGACATAGACGTGTTTTTACTTTTAAAAAATATTGAGGTTTGAAATCTTAACACATTATATATTTAGTATTTGTCTAAAATAACGTAACGTAAGATAATATCCGATCTGCATTGCACATTTAGTGTTTTGTTAGGATGTTGAGATAAATATTGCATTCGCATCAATTAAGAAATGAAGCTCATATTACTAGCTTTTATCTGTATTTGTGGATGAATTTACTGGTTTGTTTTGAATATTGATAATATTTCAAAATTGTAATATGGAATTCTTTTCGTCACACCAGATCTTTTTGCGTTAAACAGTATCTTAAATGGATATTAAGTGCGACACAAAATATTCATTTTTTACCATTTTTTCTTATACAAATATGTTAACGTAAAAACGTTAAGTCTGCATTTTTCACTTTTACCACCTGGTTCATACTTGCTTGTGTTGCACAATTTTTAATGCATTTTCCCGAAAGGAAAAGTCTAGAAGTTCGTTTTTTGTGTAACGTAATAAGTGAACGGCCCCTTAGTTATATATTTTTATGCCAAAATTGGGGCAGTAGTGCAAAATTACTATTTACTGTCTTGTTTCGCATACAAAGTTATACACCGACCACTTAATTAACAATATGTTACTGTCTTTTTCTCGCAACTTAAGTGCAGTTTATACTATCTCGTTTCATTTCATCATTCGTTAATCACACCTGTTCTTTTTTTTCTCACATAATTTTTTACCAACATCAATCTACGAAATATTTTATCATTGTTACCTAATTTTCTTGTTAATAATTGCTTATAATTTGTCCTCGTTAAATTTTACTTTATTCCTTTAATTTTTTTGTATCATCGATATTATAATTTTTTTAATACGTTTGATTTGCTAAAAAAAATTAAAATCACACTTTTATTTTAACTACCTGAGAGAGGTTTTAAAGGAAATTTCTTAAGGATTTAACCTTTTTACTGAATATTCACAAAAGTCATAGCTTTCTGTTATCAAACAGACATTGTGTGAATTTTTTAAAAAGTTTATTACTAAGATTAAATCACTTTGGAACCTCTTGATAAAATATAATCCTAAGTATACTAAAGAACTATTTATAATTTTAATCGAAACATATATACAGTTATCATTGATATCATTCATTTTTCATAAATATTCATGTCATCACCGATAAAGAATTGAAAAAGCATATCTATATAATAATTTTTTATATTACTATCAATAATTACGTAAACAGATTGTTTACATTTGCAAATGATTTGAATATTTGAACACAACTCCAGTCATTATTGCTTTGTTTGGCATCTCAAAAATTTTCTATTGATTAACAAAAAAGTTTACCTAAACTTAGTTTGAAATAAATTATGATCATAATTTTTTTAATAATTAAAATACGTGTTTTTAAGCAAGGTTTAATTTATTTGAAAGATTTTTGAAGATTTAAAGAAATCGATACTTAACCTTTCCCTGCAAAACAATTCTACCAAAACACAAATTTGCTAATTATTCCAGCTAAATGATTATGAAATTCGCAAAGGCAAAAAGATTGGTGTAACGATATCATTTAACAATCACCGGCTATTTGTCGGCAATATACCTAAAAATAGAGATCGCGACGAAATTTTAGAGGAATTTGCTAAATATGCACGTAAGTGAATAAAAGGATTAAAAAAATTGAAATTCTTAAGAAAATTCAAAAATTTATCAAAATTCATTCTTCTTCTTAAGAAATATAAATTCATTAAAGAAATATTTAGAAAAAAATATTAAAAACAAAATTCTATTTTTAAATTTTTTCACTCAAAATTAACATCTAAAACGATTTGAAAAAATTGACTCTGGATATCGGATATCGACACGCAATGATTGTGAAGATAAAAACCAAAAAGAATTATTGACATTAACAAGCAAATTGGAATAAACTTTATTAAGTTCCTTTAAAACCATATAAATATTGATACAATATTCAATTGGTGAATTATAATTTCTATTTTCTTTAACATTTGTTTAACTATTGGCATAAAAATAATTTCATTTTCTCCAATGCAAAAGCTAAGATATTTATTTAATATCAGATAACATTTAGGCAATATCGACATTAAAATATATAAATATTATACAATAAAAATACCTTTTGCATTGAGGAAAAAGAAAAATTTTATCGATAATTTAGAAAATAAATTTTAACAAGATTTACATATAATGTTGTGAAACAGTTCTGTAGCTAAACAATTTCATTTTTTAAAGGAAATTTTTAAAAATTTATTTTTTCATGCCGATTAATTTCTTGGAGTTTGCGAAAAAAATTTACGATATTGATTTACCAAATCAATTGTAAGGCTACAGTTCTTAATACTCCTTTCTTTCCGAAACATTAAAGAATGCTAGTTATCAAAAGCTTTATATATATATAATATTATATATTTATACAGATACGTTTTTTTTTTGTTAAGTCATCATTTCCTAAAATTCTATCAAAATTTGTTTCGTAATGACTGGAGAAATTAAAAAAAAAAAAAAAACATATTTTTTAAGGTTTTTGGATATTATTTATTTATTTGTGTAAGTTTACGATTTTACAATAATGTTTTTGTGACTAATTTTTCTTACAAAATTTTAGAAATTATTGTAAATCATCTTCCAATTAAAAAAAAATATTCACACCGTTTTTTGACACTTTTATTAACCTTTAAAATTCCTAATGATAAAATCTTAGAAACTCTGAATAATTTTATTAAATCGGCATTGCAATTTTTAAAATGAGTGCAAAATTCAGCAACAGCTATAGTTTTAAAATTTGAAATTGTTTAGTACTTGAATAATGTTTCTCAATATTTATATACACATATGTTTATGTGTGTCTTTTTTATTATGTTTAACATTTTACAATTATAAGTTGTTACTTACACGATTTTTTTTTGTCTAAATTATCTTAAACTAATTTATATTAATATTTTTTAAAAATCAAAACAACTTTTAACAGCTGGACTGATGGAAGTTATAATATATAGCTCACCAGACGATAAGAAAAAGAACCGTGGATTTTGCTTTTTGGAATATGAATCACATAAAGCTGCTTCATTAGCAAAAAGGCGATTAGGAACAGGCAGAATAAAAGTAGCATTTCATTTTAACTAATTTATCATTAAATAAAATAATAATTTTATTTTTTAAGGTGTGGAGTTGTGATATCATTGTTGATTGGGCTGATCCTCAAGAAGAGCCAGATGAGGGAACAATGAGTAAAGTAAAAGTACTTTATGTGCGCAATTTGACCCAGGATGTGTCGGAAGAGAAACTAAAAGTAAATCATTAAAATGAATATAAAATATCCTCTATTATTCTGAATTGGCTTAAAACGATTTTCCATATATTTTAAAATCTTAAAAAAAAATTACAAAACTCCTCGTGTTATTGATCGCATTTTTGTCCCAGCGATCAGTAATTGATTATAAAGTCAGTTCACCGACCAAAAAACAAGATCCAGTAAGATCCAGGTCACTTCTTGGCTTAAAAAACAAGATCCAGTAGGATTCAAGTCACATACAGAAGAACAAAACAAGACGGTTTTCTTGGTTTCAAACTGTAAATTTCAAAATTTTCCCGCAAAAAGTTCTTTGCACTTTGTATTGAAATCAAAAAATCATTAATTATAGCGACCTGGTCGAAAAAAAATTCTACGTCAGTAACGGATAGTTTTTGCTAATTAACTCGAATATTTTCAATTATGTTATATGATTTTATATTTTTATCCTATAGAACTCGCCTAGACACACAATTTGGTACCAATTTTTCACATTTTTGATGCTTGGTTCCATTGTTAGAGCCATTTATATGACCGTTACTGACGAAGAATTTTAGGGATTTGGTAATTTGAGCTTACGAAACCATTAATAACTTTCTTTGTGTACAAGCTAATTTAAAAAATTTTGGACTCAATTGTGTATGAGCTTCTCGCTGACATTTCTGACTATTGAATTTATTTTTGTTTAAAAATTTTGTAACGGTTGGCCATAAATTTGAATTTTTTCAACAAAATTTATTCAGTAAAATTATTGTAAACAAACAAAGATTCATTGAAAACTAATTAATGAAATAGAATTAAACTAATATTCAGGCAAAAAATGATTAAATGAATTTAATTCTGTGCGATGATCGATTTTAATCAAAGGTAATGGAATAGATTTAGTTATTTTTTTTCAATCCAAATTTTTGTTGCATTCACACAAATTCTTCTATAATATTTAAATTATGAAAAACCGTTATTGAAATTTCATCAAATTTTCGACCCAATAACTCGATAGAACTAAGCTATTAAAACAAACCAGAGCTCTCTACGATGCCTAGTTTTCGAGATCTCGCGTTCCAGCCGACCGAACGAACGATCAAATAAAGTGTCTTAATAAGGGACTTTAGCGCATTTTTGTCCCAGCGATCAGTAATTGATTAATAAGTCACTTTCAGAGCTAAAAAACGAGATGCAGTATTATCCACGTTACTTCCAAACCCTCAAAGCAAGACCATTAGGATCCAGGTCACTTCCAGACCGACAAAACTAGATCCAGTAAATTCCAAGTCATCATCCTAGATTTTTAAGAATTTTATCATTTAACGGATTTTCATAATTTAAACCTCATAACGGTCAAAAAAAATTCAAACTTTGTTCTGCAAACACTGTTTTCAAAGAACATTGAAAAACAATGAGAAAACGTGTTGTTGTTGTTTATCGAAATAAAAATTTGTTAATTATAATTTTTATTCTATGATTTGAAACTTTTAAATGCATTTGCCCGCAATAAAACAACAGGACGCAGCTAATAAAACAAACCTGAGCCCTTTACGATGTCTAATTGTTGAGATAAGCACCGGACCCGAACGAACGAACAAACAAAGTGCATTATTAAGCTACCTTTTTGAAAAAAAAGTTTCAAAAATGCGTTAAAAACTACTAGACTACTATCAGAACTATTTATTACTTTATCGTCAACAAATAATAATTTTTTTTATTTTTTTTTAAGGAACAATTTGAGCAATACGGCAAGGTTGAAAGAGTTAAAAAAATTAAAGATTATGCGTTCGTCCATTTTGAAGATCGTGATAATGCTGTGCTAGCGATGAGAGATTTAGATGGAAAAGATCTTTGTGGTTCTCAAATGGAGGTATTTAAAACTTAGGAAGTAAAACCTTGATTACACCAAATAATAACTTTACTTTTAATAGGTATCTTTGGCAAAACCACCGTCCGATAAGAAAAAGAAAGAAGAAATTTTGCGAGCACGTGAGCGTCGAATGATGCAAATGATGCAAAGCCGATCCGGGATTTTGGGGTGAGAAGTTATTGCATTCAGTCATTTATCTTGTTGTTTTCGAAAAATAAAATTAAAATTAATACCTTTAACTTTTTATTATTTATGCTTGTATTTTAGATGTGATGCATTTAGTATGTCTCCAACTGGAATTATACCACCTACTATACCACCCATGGCAGCTGCAACCGCCGGCATGCGGGCTAGTGCAAGTAATCAACCACGACTGCCACTTCGAGGACCAATGGCTTCTGCACGTGACTATGGTGAGTATATTATATTATTAAACCATATTAAGCCTCATATGTATATCAAGAAATAAGATAATTAATATATGCACATATGAAAAAATTACCGATATGCAATTTTTATTAAAAAAAAAAAATGAATCACAGCTATTGATCACTAATGGACATAAAATCCATTAAAGTTGTTTCCATAAGTTTTAATGATAAATTAACTTTAAGATTATATTGTAATGCATTTTATCACATGATGATAAATTATGTGAATGGATAATTATAGTAATAATAATTGACTTTTTTAATATATGTAAAATTTATAATAATATCAAATTTTTAAATAGTTTGGATAAAACTTCGGGTTTTTTTTTCTTGAATATTTTATTATTTTATTAGTTGTTTATTTACTATTTATTTACATTACAAAATTATAATATTAAGAAAAGAATTTATTGGCCTTGATCTTAAATTTTTTTACTTTAATCAATTAAATAAAAAAATCAAAGCATAGTACTCTAATCACCGTTATTGTTAAAGTATATCGTTATAAATTTATATTATGATAATTTCTTATTATTTATTTTTTTATTTGAATTTAAAAGCTTTTTTGTTTCCTTTTTTTCATTGTTATTTCATTCATGAAGCACAACTAATAAATTAAATTTTTCCTTCTTTTTGCATAAATTCAAAGCCTTCATGTAGACAGAATTCAAAATTTAAAAATATTGGCTATATGTATAAGCATTTTGATTCTTAAAAAATAAATTAAGAACACATTTTTTTTGCTTTATTAATGCTTAGAACGTTAAGAAAAAGAATTATTGATGAATTTTCACCTATCTAATTATAGATTCCTATCAAATATGCATGTTAATTCGTTTAAAACAATTTATCTCTAAATGGTAATTATATATTTTTTGGTGCAAAATAAAGTGATGATTTCTTTAAATGGTTCATAACTTTAAGTTCATGGTTTAAATTCTTATTAAAAATCGTTAGAACTCTATGAATTTTGTTTTATGAACCAAAGTCATTGAGCGTATAATAAAGGAGGCCTTTACAAAAACTTCATAAGTCTTTTTAGGCAGGACAAAATCGGGATTTCCCGTGATATCTTGATCTCGAATATATATTATCCCGATCCCGATTTTGAAAATTTATCGGGACAGGGATTTTGAGAAAGCACACCTAAAATAATGAAAGATTTTTTTCGGAGGGGAGTTATAAAATCGATTAATGTTTTATAAAATTTTAACAATAGAGATATATTTGAAATGTTTAACATTTAAACTAATGGTGGGAAATTTTAAAAATGTTTTTTGCACAAACATGCAATTTTCTTGGTAAATTTTTATCGATGCTACTTTTATTGTACCAAAAACTATGTTTTTAAACCTAAAATGTTTTATCGCAAATTTCTTATTTATTTATGTTCATCCTCATTTGTTGATTTAAAGCACATAATATTTAAATTTTTTGTTCATTTTGTTTTACACATTTGACCAATTTAACTCACATTTACATAAATACATTTCTACTACATGCTATAAAATTTTCTGTATCGCATGAAATTTTTTAACTTTTCCTAAAATTTTTGTCGAATTAGTTGCATAATACTAAAAAATGTTCATTATTGGATTTTGTTATACGAATATATATTTATTCAGAATGATCGATTTTTAAAAGTAGCATTTATTAAAGATTGGTAAGTAATCTAAATTATAAAAAATGCACTTTTATTAAAATAATGATAATCATTCGCGAGAGAACCAGAATTTAGTCAACAGCAAATATTTAATTTTATCAAAAAATCTAAAATATACTCTTACTTTTATTTGATTTAAATTTTTTTATTTCATTTTTGTGTTGCAAATACATAAGATAAAAGAAAATCTCAATTGAATTATATTTGAAATTATTCAGAGACAATTAAAAGAAAATAAGGTTGTAAAGAAATAAATTGTTGTGAAGTAGTTGAAAAATTAAAGAAAATTTCATGCTCAGACAATAATCATGAAAGTTTCATAATATCAGTATCTCAGTATCTGCCAAACTGTGTACCAAAATTTTTTTAGATGTGTTAAAAGGTTTCTATTTTATGCCCATTCAATAGATATGTCGTAAATTCCTCGCAAAAAAAGTTAAGCAGATACTAAAAAATAACTTAATGTTATTCATTTTATAGATTATGATTATGATTTTGTCGGCTTTTCTGACTATCGCGGAGGATATAATGAAACATTTTACGATGAATATTATCGACCATTTGATGGAGACTATTTAGGGCAGCGACCAGGACGTCAAAATTCGGTGGGTTTCAAATATTTATTATAATTTTCAATTTCTTTAAGTACAAAATTTTTTTTTTTCAAATTTAATATTTTCAATCACAATTTGGTAAAAATGTAAAAAAATTATTCTAAATTTAGTTAATATTGGTTGTCTTAAATTTCCGCATAGTCAAATTAAAAATTATTGCCTTTTGGAAACTCCTATTCAAATTTTTAAAATGAACCATGAAAGGTTACAATAAAAAGAATATTGAAAATTATGGTCGCATACAGCATACATATTTTTTACGTACACAATTGACTTGCTGACTCTCTTTTTTAAATTTTTAGTAATTTATTCTATCTTAAATTTAATTTGTTTGATTTTTTTAAAAACTTTTGACATGAAGGTTTTAAAATATTTTTGAATATGTTTTTTGAGGAAGAGGGAAAACCAGAGACTAAAATGAATGAAAAAATCTTTGATGAAAAAAATAATTTTTTTCCATGATGAAAAAAATCATGATTTTTTTCATAATACGTACATTATTACGTAGAATTTAATCACGTAAGCTTCATAATTACGTAGAATTTCATCAAGGGCAAAAAACATTGTTTAAAATTTTTCTCAAAAGTTTTGTGTCAATCATGATGAAAATTTTGAAATTTTTTTAGCTCAAATATTGAATTAAACTAGAGTATTTTGAAACTTTACATGTTATTTAACTATATTTAATAAATTAGTGTAGTTTACTGAAAATACTCAAATTTATCATTTTTAACTTAATATTTGTGTACTTTTTCAATGGATTTATTTTTGTTTCTCCATGAAAAAAATACCAAACTTCGTAGTTCATTTTCACGAATCTAACTAGTTTAAACACTAGAAAACTACACTAATTTATTAAATATAGTTAAATAACATGTAAAGTTTCAAAATACTCTAGTTTAATTCAATATTTGAGCTAAAAAAATTCAAAATTTTCATCATGATTGACACAAAACTTTTGAGAAAATTTTAAACAATTTTTTTGCCCTGCGTGATGAAATTCTGTACGTATAATAATGTACGTATTATGAAAAAAAATCATGATTTTTGTCATCATGGAAAAAAAATTATTTTTTTCATCAAAGATTTTTTCATTCATTTTAGTCTCTGGGGAAAACATTGAACATCGTATCGAATAAGTTCTAAAAAATTTAAAAAATACAAAATAATGTGTCTGGAGATGTCAATTATTTGGGTTTTTTTTACTATTTGTACAAATACCCAAATATTAAATCCAAAATATTTGTACAAATATTTCAAAAAAAATTTTGGTCTAAAAAAAAGGCTGAGCTTTTTATACAAAATGGCGAAAGTCATTTACCGCTTATTTTAATTAAAATAATGAACTGAAAAAGTCAATCTAGTAAATATTATAATTCTTGTACCCACTTTGCACCGAATTTACACCCACTAGAGATGAGACAATGACAGCAGATTCTTGATTAGATTTTTTTTTCTTATAAATATTAATTCTTCATGAACATTTTTGTCTCATGCAGATCAACAAAACTACCTTTTTGCAGATTTTATTGTCTTTTAATGATAATGCTGAATTTATGCAACTTTACTATACTTTCTTCTGTGGTTTATTATATAACGAAAATATATGTTATAAATGTCTTGACGCTAGCTTTATGATTGACTAATTTTATAAATTTAGGCTTATTATGCTTAATATTTCAAAAAATGAGATTAAATTCAAATTGGCAAAAAATTGACAATATAAATTTCAATGGAGATCAGAAATTTTATGAAAAATTTTATTTTGAGTTTCTAAAAAGTGATGATTTTAAGCAGACACAAATATATTTGGGGTACCCCAAATAGTTCGAAATACCCCAAATAATGGGGTATTTGGGTATTTGTATTGACATCTCTAAATGTGTCTTAATTCGAAAAACCTAACAAATGACTAAATGATCTATTTCAATTTTTTTTCTTCTTATCAACAATTTTTCAAATGTTTATATACATATGCTGGCCCTTGCAACGCCCTGTTAATTATAAAATTTCATAGTGATCAGTAGTAATCGTCAATAAAACATTATAAATTAATATAATATTAATTATTATGAAAAGGATGATCAAAAAATAAACATAAACTTTTTATATTTAATTTACAAATTGCAATCGAGGAAGGTTTTTATAATAATCATGTTTTTGTATTATTTTTTCATTAGCTTTTTTATGTTTGGCTTGAAAGCTTCATGTTTTGTTTATCATATTGCAGTTGTTTTTGCTTAGTTTTGATATTTTTATGATCTTATGATTTAACTACTAACATGAAATGTATATATAATTGAACGACAACCTAATCTAAATTATCTTAATCTAAAAGTTAATTGACATCTGAGAATTTATTAGAAATTTTATTTTTTTTTTTTGCCACGGAAAACCAAAATAAATGAACAAAAACCTTTAGATTGTGTGACATAATTTTGATTAAAACTTCTGTTTCATCATTTTACACTATGTTTAGTAAAATTCAACATTTTAATTATTATTTTTTCATATTTTTATATATTAATTATTTTTTATCCCGCTTAAGCATATTTCTCTAATTAAGCTCATTTTATATTATTTCTTTTACGATAACCAAACTCACAATTTATATTTTTAAGTAACCAATCCAAGTAAAAAAATAACTCGAACAAATCAATCGCAAAATTCAAAATTTTCAAATTTAAGTTTTAAAATTAAATGTGAATAGTCTGTAATTTTCAAATGAAAGTTGTCTTCTTGAAGGAAATCAAATGATTTGATTACTATATGAAAAGTCTTACATAAAATAAAATCATTCACATTTATTCGTTGTAAATAAACTTTTTGCAGTTATAATTTCAGTATTGAACAGGGTATTGAATTGTCCTGTCAAATTTAAAAATATACATAGTATATTTATGTAAAGAATAAATGCAAAAAGTTTATTCTTTTTTGTGTTGTTGAAGTAAGAAAAAATGTAGAAATTATATCTTATTTTAAGGGCATTTGGGATGAAAAATTGACTAAAATGCACATTTATATCTTTGTTTTAAAAAAGTTTACTTATCATATATTTTAGGCACTTTTTCATTTCGATCCCTTAAATCATAAATTTGCAGTTTCGATACTTCTTAGCTTTTTTTTTCTTCCTTTTTTTCAATTATTATAATTAGTTAATTTTTATTTTATTATTTTTTCGTTTAATCATAATTTCTAACGCGATTTATGCTTTTTTGTTTTTCTTCTTTTTCTCAAAAAACTAATTTTTTCGTAAAATTAAAAAAAAATAAAAACTTGATATGAAAACTCAAAACAAAATGCAAAATTTGTCGTAAATTTTACAAAAACGAAAATAATTCAATTCGAACAACAATACACGATGCCCTATTGGAATTACCAACCTATGTAAAATGTTTAAACATAACGAAATAACAAAACTTTTGGAATACAAAAAAAAAAAACCAAATATATCCAAATTCAAAATTTTCTTAAAACTCAATAATGGCGTTTAATAAAAACAAAATATAAAAACACAAATATCATCAATCAAATAAACATACAAAAGGTGGGTGGCCTTGGGCATGGAATTCTGCAGCGTGGACAGGTCGTTGGGCTCCGTGGCAACAAAGTGGATCAACGCCCCGTGGGTCAAACAACAACAGGACAAGTGGGACCTCATGGAACTCGTCTCAACAACGCTCATCGTGGCATACGAAAACAAAATACAACAGCAGGTGAGAATAATCTAAAAACCATCCATTCCTCTTTCTTTCTCGTTCAGGCTAAAAATAATAATATTTCCATTGTTCTATCGTAAGATAGATTACAATTTTATTTTCTCCAATGAATTTTTTACTTACCAACTATATTAACATTATATATTCTTAGTATATTTGATAATTTAATTATTATATTGAACATGCTCTGTTCATTGTTGGGTTCTCTCACTGCTTTAAAAGATTTTATTTTTTATTCTTGTTGAGTTTTTTGTTCAAGGTTGATTTATAATTAAAATTTAATTGCATGTGTATTAGAAGACTCCAATCAATTTATTATTTATTAACTTCATTTGTCTAAATATACATCACTGAAAAACTCATTTAAAAAAAATTAAAATCAAATCTAAATTATAAGCTTTCCAATTTATTGATCTATTTATCCTTCTTTTATTTAGCAGAATGAGAGCACATCATTGACTTTTTTCATTCACTTATTTTCCATAAATTATTTTAATTTCAAAAGAAATCCCTTCAAATTCAGTTAACTTTTTTTTTTTTTATTTTATTGTTGAATAACAATAGCACAAACTATATTGAGAAATAAAATTACCCAATACTGCTTATCATCTTTTAACAAATTTAACTCGTTTCGATAAAATTGAAAACTCTTTTGGTGCAAAATTGAGATTTTTTCTTCGTATACACAAAACTGTTTGCTTGATAAAATGCAGAATTTATTCAGAAAATGTGATTTATGATTCATAATGAAACAAAAAGTAGGTTGAAATGAAAATGATAATCTTCTCACTCAAATTCAGTCAATTTTTGAAATCAGTAAATTATATTTCAACATATTATCATGAAAACAATGAAACTTATTTTACGCTTACTTGCTTTTCTTAATATTTATTATTTGCTGCATCGATAATTATGATAGGAACTTCATATTTTCAATTATGATAGTCATGTTAGGAACTTATTTATATTCGCAGTAAAGTTTTTGGAAGCTGGATTGATTTTCAAAATTTTTTAAGTTGTGATTTTAAAAAATGCAAATTTAAGTTTTTCAAAAGAAACGAAATTTTACAGAATTTCTATTAAAAAAAAAATTCTACAAAATATCTTCAAAAATACAAATTAAAAATAATAATAAGATATTTCTTGAACTTAAAGCTACAATGACAAGCTTTGCAACCGGGTCGAAATTTACAAGCACCAAAATATTATTTTAAACATTATTATCATATTTTTCTAAACAAAATCGTCATTGGAAAATTTAATTCAAAAAAGCCTTTACAAAACGTATAACCTCTTCGCATTATTTTATAATGTTTATTTTATGTTCACATTATGCAGTTTTATTAATAAATTCAACAATAAATTCTATTAGTTAAATTTAAGAATAAATTTTTTAATAAGAGTTTATTAATAACAATAGTATTTAAAATTGTACACACAAAATATTAAGTATTTTTTAAAGAGAACTTCTATAAATAATGAAATATTAGAAAATTAAATCTATAATGAATCGATTAGTATAGATAAGATTAAATGTTCTTTTTATAATATCTAATTAATTTTTTTTCTTTAAAAATTAAAAGTTTTAAAAAGTAAAAATAAAACAAAAGCTTATGATTAAGCATAACGATTTATTTTGAAAATTGCGATTGATATTCTAAAAATTAACTACATTTTTTTAGTTTATGTCCTGTATATAAAGTTTAAAAATTCTGTAGCTTTTTATACTATCTTAAATATATTTTAATCACTTATTAATACTTAAAAATACAAAAATAATAATGTGAACTTAATAAATTTTCATTCATATTATCATTTAACAAATCTTTAAAACAAAATTTTAAAAATTTAACTTCAAAATAAACGTTTGAAATAGGTTATTACATATTTGCGTATTAAATGGTAATTTCGATGTTTTTTAATATATTAATATTTTTTTCTTATTAACATGCTTTGGTGTTTTTATTAATTCTAACATATTGTTATATAAATATGTTTGTCAATATGATATTTATATATATATAAAAGACTAAAAAGTAATAATAATAAATATGTTGAATAAAATACTGTTTTAAAATTCTCTGCAAGTTCTAAGTTTATACTAATCGATTCGTTTAAAATTACACTTTTTGAATTTACACTTTAGATTTGATTTTTATATTCACGCTTTATAAGAGAAATGAAAAGTGTTTAGTACCTATGCAATGATTATTATAATAAAATATGTAATTACAAAAGAAAAAAAAATATTTTGTGTAGATAAATGCTTTGAATTTATAAATCAAGGAACATTTTTAAAAAATATTTACACTTTGAATTAAAACTAAATTATAAATTAATTTAATGAAAATTCTTACTATTTATTATTTGATCAAAGTTAAAGCTTGTATTTGAAGCTCTAAAACTCAAAATTAGTCCTTAAAATCTTCGTTTTTTTTCAACAAAAAAAATAATACGAAAAAAAAAATTATATCATTTCTTAATATGTTTTGTCATAGAAAATCCCTAATATTTAGATTTATCCATGAATATCTTTTATTGAGTCTTGAAATTTCTCAGGATTAATTATGGGTGTTAACTTCATGCTTAATATTAACAATTTTCAATTTGCTTCTTATCTATACACAATCTAAAACTTTATTTATTATTATTCCATATTTGTTGATAACTCGATATACATCTTGAAATTCGTTTTTTCTTTTTTCTTAAATATCTTTTATTCGCCTTTTCTACATATTTTAATGTTAATATCTGCTTCAACATCTATATCTATGAAAAAAAAAAACAGTAACGTTAGCAAAAAAGAAAAACAACAAACCAATACTTAATTGAAAAATCTACTTCTCAAAATAACATGAAATAATCAAGGAAATTTAAGAAAATATTTCTTTTGTAAAACATCAATTTTTATTGTTGCTGTTATGTTTATTATTTTGTTCATTATCTTATCATTTTGAATATGTTAGTTAAATTTTTTATGTTTCTTTTTATACTTATCTTAAAAATATAAAAATTATCGGATATAAAAAATAAACATTGTAAAAAAAAATTTGAAATTTTCAATATGGTGATTCAAATTAGAAAATATTGGGATTCAAATCAAGCTTGATATTGGATTAAACAACTGTGATGAAAAACAAAATTATAGGTGACGTAGAAAAAATAACAAAAATTAAGATAATGAACTAAAATAAAATTTGATATTGAAACCATAAATAAATTTAGGAAAAAAATAAAAAAATAAAAAAAAAAAAACATTTCCTTTTAAATATATATCAAATGTAATTTATTCATATATATTTTAAAAGTTTTATAAAATTAAGCATACTTTTTGCATTATGTAAGATGGGTGTATTAAATTTAAAAATATTTTGAAATGTTAGTGAAGCCTAGATTTAAAGAAAAAGTGCACCATTAGTTACGCCCTTGTTACATAGTGTAAGGTACATAAATCATAAATATTCAATTAAATAATTCTGATGATGTATAATTAAAAGGAATGCATAGAATTAAGTTTTATAATATGCAATAAATACTAAAATTTAAACTTTTTCTCCAAACTAATTATCTCATCTGTTTTTTTTTCTTCCTTGATTTATGTCTTGAACTCCTATTTAGTAATCGGTAAACGTAAATTTGATGGGTTGGGACAAAATCAAGGGGATCCGAAGCGACGTTTTGGAATAGGAAATGGTGGAAACTGGGGAAGTCAACCTTTGCCGCAACAACCGCTTAATGGTGCAGAACAATGGTATACCGACACATATGCTGGATGGAGTTAAATTTATATTTATATACATAAAAATTTATTCAAAATTTGCGGTCAAGTAATACATCAAAAACAACAAATATAAACAAACATCAATAATTAATAAATAAAAAAATAAAATAAAATTTTTTAAGTAAAATCAAATGAAATTGAAAAAAAAAATTCGATTATTTTGGAAACCATTAATTTAAATAAGAAATGATGGACTGGCTTGAGAATAAAATATTTTTTAAAAAAAAACATTAAAATTTAACAAATCATTAAAAAAATAAATATGATAGAATTATATTGTGATTTTAATTGTGGGAATGAATAAATAGGAGTTTTTAAAACGAATAAAAAATATAATCGCAAAGCGGCTTAATTGATATAGAATGAAAAATTTCTTTTAGACTGATTTTTTTTACACACAAAAATCACATATAAAAAACATTGTAATGAAATTTAAAAATTATTATTCAACATACATTTTAAATAATAAGAATACATCTTTAGATTTTTTCACTGACTTAAAAATTTTGTATAAAAATTTAGTAATGAAACGGAAAAATAATTAATTATCTTACGTAAATATTAAAAAAGAGTGTATAAAAAAGTAGGTGGATTTTTAAAAAGAATTTAGTTTAACAACATTACATACAATCCTAAAACGAAAAACATAGCCGATAAAACACTACAAGAACAATTTTCCACAATGATTCGATTCAATAAAACTAACTATTCAAATTCAATAGAAAAAAAAAAACAATAAATTTTCACACGCGGCAAGTATAAACGGTCGATAATTAATAGTGGAAAAATTAGAAAAACAGCAATGCACGCAATAAAGCACTTACATTTTGATCACAACTAGCAAACAAGACTATTTAATGAACACCAAATTTCATAAAATAAAATTTAAATTTTTTTTTGTTTTTTCAAAAGTATTTAAGTTTTTAACATGAACTTGAATTTTGACAAAATAGAAACTTCACAAAGATTATTGCATTACTCTTAGTTGAAAAGTCGTATTAGAAATGTTGAAAGTTATATTAGAAAAAAATACAAAAAATAATTTTTCATATTCACACCAAAATTTTTTTTTATTAAATTTAGTAATATTGAAAAGGTGTTTCATTACAAAATAAACCGGTAATATATTAAATCTTCGAAAACAACATTTTACTCCACAATAATAATTAAAACGAAAGTAATATTCAAAAAAAATATGATTTTTCAAAAAACACCACTTCTTTAAAAATAAATTTAAAGGAATTTTCTAATACCTATATAATTTTAAAAAAGTTTTCATAAATTTTCATACTTATTCCAATTTAAAGTTTTAAGATCAATCGATACTGGGATTTGTAATCATCAATAAATTTTGATTTTTGCATTGTAAGACTTTCTATTTAATTCTTATTTGATTTGTAAGAAAACAGCAGTTTCTTAAACACTAATGGAAAATTTTCTTATTTCATTACGATAGATTGCTTAAATGTCGGTATAAATTTTGTCAAGATGCGCAACAAAAAATAACTAAACTTTCAAATATTAACTTACGAAATTTCAGAACATTTCATGTCACAAATCACTGACAATATCAAATTCATAATTGATGATATATTAATTAAGGAGCGAAAAACGTATTTGTGGTGTTAAAATATAGATAATGAAAAGTAAAACTTTAGGGAACTAAATATTAGATTAACTATTAGAATAACTAATTCATTTTAAAAAGAAGAAAAATTCTCATCATTTTCTCATAATAAATAATTAAATATTTTCACAAAAATTGTTGTAATCATTAATATTATTTTGATTTGTGCATAAATTCAATACAGAAAACTAAATAAAAAAAAACTTAAGATGTTCATTTGAATTTGCAAAAGTTTGATAGTTTGATAGAATTGTGTAGTAATTAATACTACTTAAATAATAAGACAGAGAAAAAAATTCTTAACAATGAAAAGCACATCAAAAAACGAATACCCCAATATTTTTTTTTTTTTTTAATTTTCTCTAAGAAATTTGGAAAATTTAATTAAAAATTAAACAAATTAAAAATAATCAAACTAAAATTCTATATGGATGTATGAATGATATAAAAAATGTAAAGAATTGAAATTTTCTGTGAAAAAGTGAAGACTTACACTAGTTTGAAAAAGGGAAAAAATTAAGCATTAAATACATCATCCACCATTTAAAAGTTAAATCCATCAAATATTTAATTTAAAACGTCGCTTCGCTGAGTATACAAATGAAATATATTAAAATAATATATTTTTAGCTTTTTTTATTTAATTTACTTTATTTTTAATAGTTTTCCAATAAGAACACAGATAAAGAAATTTCTTAATTAAAAATTCACATTTAGGCAAATAGAGATATAATAATTTTGTGTTGATGTAAAAAATTGGAAATTTTAAACTTTTATTAGATATTGTTTTTTTTTTTTTTTTTAATTTTTTTTGTTACTTTTTCATTATCTTTTGTCATTATTTTGTAACATTTTAGATCAGATTATCCATTTAACAAATCAGTTAGAAAAAATGAATATTGCTATTTTTGGTCTTTAGTTATGAAACTTCAAAAAGTTGGTTATTTTTGAATCATTGAAATTTCCATTTTTTTTTTTTTTGATTTGGCATTACTAACTGTATATTATTGATTTTTTTATTCGAAATTGCATTATTAAAAATTACCAGTTCGTCTGTGTAACTGGATAAGTTGTTTTTACATTTTCTGTTCTTTACAATAAGAAAGTAAATAGCAGTTTGAATTTTATTTAGTATATTTATCTATTTTTTAATTTCATTATGTTTATGTTTTCAAAATTATGTGTCGACAATTTTATAAAATTTTGATCTAGCTCTTCAACAAGAAAATTTGTCTTCTACTCTTTTTGAGTTATTATAAAATGAATTTTGATTTCAAGTTGAAGTAAAATTGTAAAATGGAGATTAAAATACATGATACGAGATTTGATATGTTCCTGTTAATATTTCAATTTTAAGTTTTCAAAACATTAAGACAATCGTCAAAATCTGCAAAACTTAACACCGAATTTAAAAATCTTGTATTTTTGAATTTTTAATTGAATTTTAAATTCGTATCACAAGTTTTATCAAAAATTTTCTTCAATGTTACATCATTATAGTACTTTAAATTTTAAATGTGTTTCCGTTTTTGTGTTTTAATTTTTTTTTATTTTTTTGAATTATAACTTTAAATTACATATTTTCAAACAGACAAAATTTATAATTAATAAAAGCCGTAAGTGTCTCTTAATCATTTTTATTCATAATTTGAATTTTTTTAGTTTATTAAATTGTCACAATTGAAATCAAAACGTCAAAATATTTAATATGAAAATATACAGTGTAACTTGATTGGATAATATGAACAATTATGGGATAATAATACATAACTGAGAAAAAAAAAGTACACATTTATTAAAATCGAGTAAATAAAGTTTTGAAATTTTTATGCTAAACATTTTAATTTTTAATTTTTTCATTTTTGTTGTGTTTTTATCATCTAATAATTTCTTTGGGGCTCTGATTTTTTAAGCATAAAATGTTGAAAATGAATTAAAAATTATTGGTTTATTGTTTTTGACTTAGTACGTTTATAACCAATTTTTAACAATTACTTTTATTTATATTTTCTACATATACTGTTTTTTTAAGGGCTTAGTCGTTTTCATGTTTTAGGTTTTTTTTTCATTTTCTATATAGACTTCTATATGCGAATTTTAAATGTTGGAGAATACATTAAAAGAATATTTTAGTTTATAATCTGTTTCGGTAATACTTTAATTAACGCTAAAACTTAAAAAAAAATTGACACTGAATTTTGTTCTATTTTTTTTTTTTTTTTTGTGAAAATAGCACATATTTAAATTGTAGAAACATATTGATTTAATGTCCCTTTTTAAGGTTTGGCTCCTCTCCGATAATAAATCATACTACAAATAAATGCAAATAAGTTTAATTTAATATTTAACTTAAAAAAAAATTATTGTAAAAAACTAATTCAAAATGGAAATTTTTTCGACTGAGTCCTTAAAGTTTTTAAAGTTATAGTTTTCCTTCATATACACTTTGTATTGTGATTAATAAATACACAAAAAATAATTGATTTTTTTTTATATACACACACTGCTGACAAGTATAAACAATAATTAATTTTAATGAATTTCAACGTTATTTTGCTCTAGTTTTCATTTTATTTGGTTCTTATACTTTTGTTAAAATGATGAAAATATCGAGAAAATTTTTTAGACTATTATTTTCAATTTTAAAGACATAGAAAGAATATTTTCTGTAAAATCTAGCACCTTTTAATCCAATTTATTTTTCTATTTTTATTATTTTTTAATTGCTGTGCTTTGTAATTCTGTTTGTTTGTACGCTATTTGTACACTGAGAAATGGCTCAATCTTTTATATAAGCGGAATTATATTCCCAAAATTGAGACTGTTTTTTCCCATCTGGTTTATGAGACTATTTTGAAAATTTAATATAAACATCGCATAAGATATATTAAATTGAATTAAAAAGTGCTAGTATCAGTAAATAAATATAATGATTTTTTAATTAATTATCAATTTTGTCTAATAGTCTAACAAAAGGTTTTATTTTCGTTCCCTAAAAATGGAAAATTTGCTAACGTAAAAATGCATAAAAAAATATTTAGATATTATTTAACGCCAAAAATGATCATTTGACACCGGTCAAAAAAGCATGAGTAAAAAAAAATATACAGTCCGATTAAATTCAAAGCAGGAATGGAAATTGATGCAAGTGTTATGATCATAGTAAATGATTTTTAAGCAATGCAGACGTAAATAATGCAGTTAACTTGTCTTAGAACATAGTAAAATATGTAAACAAATGTTGAATAACTTCAATCGCAAGTCAATATAAATATAAATCCAATCGAGTATGATGCGAAAACTTGAAGTTGACCCGAAACCTTTCTCTCTATCTCTTCTTTAAAATTCATATTAATTATATGTCTTTTATTAATCATGAAGAGAGATTTTCGGGGAGGAAAAAAAGACTGAAAATATTTAAATAAGAGGAAATATGAAAATGTCCCTAAAACTATTAAATAAGTGACAAAGTGACAAACAATTTAAATAGAACTATTTTTCTTTTTTAAATTTTAATTAAGTATTCCTCTATTATTTTCATTTAAAAATGAATAATTTATTAAGAACGATTGAATTATAGTTTGCATTTTTTTATGTTTATTGAATTAAACAGCTAACTCAAAAAAAAAATTTTTTTTTTGATAATAAAAAATATGCAGTTAACTTTTATCAAAACAATGCACTTTTAAAAAAAAACTTGTGTAGATCGGCTATTTAAAAAAAAGGATCTTTGCAAAATATTATTCAATAGTTTTTAATACTTGTTTATAAATTTAAAAAGTTTTTTTTTCTTTTTTTATAATTTTTTTGGACTTTTAGTAAAAAATATAGTGTTTATTTAAGCCTAAATGAAAAATGCAAATGTGAAATCGAAAAGTCAAAGTGAGAAAAAATGAAACTAAGATAATTACGAATTAAAAAAATAAGTGAATTATGAACGTTGTGCAAATATTTATTAACTGAAAAAGAAACAATTTGATTGAAAGAATTAATGAGAATTACATTTTTTATTTTATTATTTAATGATTTCTTTCTTTACTTAGGAATATTTTATTACAAAAAAAATAAGATTTAATTGTAAATTAATTTAAGAAAATACGAATGATAAAATGAAAAAACAAAGCAAAGATTTTATAAACATTAAAAATTAATATAAACTAAGAAAATCAAAATCAATTCAAAATAATAAATGTGGTTTTATGAAAATGTCGAAAATTCATCTGCACCATACGAAAAATGTAACCAAGTTGACAAGATGACTTCCTTAAAAAATTGTCAAAACCCATAAATATCAAATAAAGAGAGGATAAATTTCAATTAAAGCAGCAACAAAAAATCGTACATAAAATTACAGACAACAGGGAGGCTGTTATAATACGCGAAAAAGTATGGTAAAGCAAAACATAGTTAGACGATAATAAATGATTAAGATTTTTACAGTAAAAGCACTTAAATTTATTTGAGCAATGCTTCTACTACATTGGCAACTTTTCGAGAAAAAAAAAATAAACTAAGCAATATATATAATATCTATACTTTTATTCATTTAAAAAAATTAATTCTTTTATTTTTTATTTTATATTATTTTAAATCAATAAAACATTTATTTAATTTAAGAAATTATTTTCAATGGTACGGCATAGACCGATAATTAGATATAATTTTTTATTATTATTGTTTTCTTTTTATTAAAAAAAATTAAACTGATAAAGTTAAATAATAAATCAAATCGGCTAATAATGTTAGATGCATTGCTCCGATAAAAGTTTTTTTTTCTACAGAAAATATTTTTGGGGAAAGAAGTCGAAAGAATAATAACTTTTTCCAGTCCACATTAAGCTCAATAAATAATAATAATAAAAAAATGTAGATAGACTTCAGTTTAAAAAAAATAAAACAAAAAAGAATTAAAAAAGTTAGAAGCCATAGAATCGATTACAGTTTCAAAGTTTTGCTTTTGTATGTTATAAGTTTTTTTTTTAATATTACTTCTCAAAACATTTATTTGAAACTAACTAAATTAATTTTTTTGCCTATTTCTTGCTGTGCGCCTCACAACAAAAACGTTTTAATAGAATCAATTATAATTAATTTGCATTTTTTAAGCATAATTTAACACAAGATTTTCTTTTATTCTAAAGTAATTAACTTTTATTTTGATCAACAATAGTTTTATTCTGGATTTTTTACCTTAATTATGTACTACATTTTGTCATTAATTAATCTATTTGGTATACTTTTAATAAAATATTAAAATAATTCATTTAAACAGTTTTACTTTTAAAGTATATTAAATTGCTAAATATATAAAAATTAAATAAAAAAAATGATCACGATTTTGATCAGGAACTTCTCATCTTATTTTATAACGATGAAAAAAAAACTAAATTTCATTTATTTCGTATGGAATATAAACATTGTACTATTATATTAAAAAATTAATAAAATGATGGAAAAATGTATTTTTTATTTATATTAACTTATTTTTTCAGTATTCTTCATTTGAAAAACTTGACTAATATTTAGAAAGTTCTTAAACATTGTTTTATAACGATAAAAACTTATTATATTAACATCGTATTAGTTCATTTTCATCGACTTATTAGCAATTAGAGCATTTTGAAAGTTTTACACAAATTTCAAATACGAAAACTAATAAATTTTTGATTTCAGGCTATTAAGCAGATTTTTTTATAAATACTAGATTTTCTCTTAAATTCACTCACTTTTCTATTGGGTGATTGGATGATCCGCAGATGAATTTTTTCATTAAAAATTATTGTTCTCTTAATTTGCTCACTTTATCATTACTTTTACTGCCCTATATTATGTTTACTACCGACAATGGAGTCCATATTAAAATAACGATTTTCAGAAATTCTTCATTTTTACGAATGACTCATTTTTGCGAAAAAAATTTTCTTTATACACCTACCCTGAATTTACGTTATAAGCCAGTGGCTTATCGGAAGAAAAAAGTATTCAAAATCTCAAAAAAAGGCTTATTAACGAGTAATGGCTTAGTAAAGAAATGAGTCCCTATTAAAATAACGAATTTTAAAAATTCGAAACTTCATTTTACGAACACTTCATTTTTTCAACCGTATCATTTTTTCGAAAAATTCTTCATACAAATCTCTTATAATTTTCAAATTTTAAAAAACCGTTGAATTTACTATGCATTTATATTTTGATGTTTCCAATGTTTTCTACAATAAAACTGTTTATTCACATTAAAAACAATTAAATTAGCTTAGTTCTTCAATATAAGAAGAAAATTTAGCTGTAAAATATATTTTTAAGAAAAATAAAATGCTTGAAAAAATTAACGGTTTTTTTAAAATTTGAAAATTATAAGAGATTGTATGAAGAATTTTTCGAAAAAATGATATGGTTGAAAAAATGAAGTTTTGCAAAAATGAAGTTTCGAATTTTTAAAATTCGTTATTTTAATAGGGACTCTAAAGAAATGTATACAAACGAAGAAAATTGAAAATTTTCATGGAAAATTTAAAAATTATTAATGTTTTCTAGTGCTAACTGATTGTCAATGTCTAAAATTTATCATTTAAAAACAATTAAAATGTTTTATCTAGTTTAATTAATGGCATTTTGGTAGTGGCTTATTAACGAATCCAAAAAAATTTTTTCAGTCAAATTTCTTTACTAAGCCAGTGGCTTATAACGTAAATTCAGGGTAAGTTTAGTATCATTTTCAAATTTTGAAAAACCGTTGATTTACTAACAAATTTTTATTGATAAATTTCTTTGTAAACTAGTGTATCGTATAGAAACCCAATGCGGATATATTCACACCGTCCATAAAAATTCTCGCGGGTAGGCCAAGCTTCGCTTGGCACATATTTGAGGGATCAAGCTCCAGCGGGTAAGCCAAGCTTCGCTTGACAAATGTTTGAGGGATCTCGCTCCAGCGGGTAGGCAAAGCTTCGCTTGGCACATATTTGAGGGATTAAACTTGTCAATATCTGTTAAGTTACAAGACCATGCGAACTTCTTTCAAGCCGAGGTGCAAGACATTTGCTTAGGGGCCAAGCATTGCGTCAATTTGAAACTTAAAGAGTTCAGTCTAAGACTGTTCTAGACTGCATTTCTTATCTGTCAATTCTGAGCTATGATAACGAGGTTTTGTTGAATTGGGTTCAAGGACATAGTAAGAATGATGGAAATGAGGAAGCTGACCAGTTGGCGAAAAAAGCGGTCGAAAAGTATGAATATGATATCTCGGTATATTACAGCTTCGAAACGGTCAAACTCGAGATACATGAATGGCTTAATCGACAACACTTTCTCTCTCTGGAATTCTGAAGTAGGAGCCCTTACAGCTAAGGTGCCCTACAGTTACACAGTAAATGAACCATTGTTTTCTATTCTGTAATCCAGAACCTGCAAAATTTAGTGTTACTTAAATTTAGCTTAAAAAGAAAACTATTTAAACTCATGTGACCCGTCATTTCTAGATAGTTCTAGAGCCTTAAACGATAATCAGGGATGGTACAACAGATCGTATATCGCAGTGCCCTTTCGTCATCGACGGACCCTAATCTTAAATCTATCTATCTATCTACCCTAAATTGAGAATTTCAAGCTTAATTTTTCAAGAAGATTACCTATATTTCGGTTTTCGAATAATACCGTTGCACTTATTCAAGACTGTACAAGACAGATACTAATCCAAAAACAGTTCATAGTCGTTTTCAATAGATTACCTATTTATCAACTGATTAACAGCATTTTTTGTCAGTTCATATAATTAGAAACGTTAAAATTTGTTGGGATTAGGGTTTTGAATACCGGAACTGATTTGTATGGAAAATTGATATTCAATAACGATATTGTAGTAGTAGTATTCTTTATTTACCATAAAGGTATTTTGATTTACAAATGAAAATTGATACAATTGAATTTTTGGAACACAGTATTTTAAGACACATTGATATGTATCAAGTTAACAATTTTTCAAATCTAGGTTTCAAATAAATTTAGGCTCTCGTTTCGGCGGCTATCTAGCATATTACGTGATACTTTTCAGGTTCGTTCTATCCAATTCCAATCATTAGGTAATCTAGTAGCTCTCGTCCCTTTGTCTCTCGCTACACTTCAAGTTTATGACCCGTTCCTTAATCCAACGTTGCTCAGAATTTCAAATTAGGCTTAATCTCGTACATTAAGCAGTCGAAGTATCTAAACTTCCGAAAAAGAACAAATTTGGAAATGGAGGGATTCGAACCGACGACCTTCGAGTTACCATACCAAATTTGAGCCAAGCGCCTTACTTATTTGAGGCACTGAACTGCTTTGCAAAGATCCTTACATATGAATCAATGTCAACTAGAAACTTATTTAAAGTAGAGCGAAGAAGCCAGTTTTTGAATTAGATCCATCTTTAGATGGCAGTTCCATCTCAATTTAATTCAAATTTAGTTAGTTTTAGTTGTTTTGAGCATAATTTGATACCGGATTTTGAGTAAATTATAATATCGGTATTGATCCCGGGATTGAGAATTTTCCTATACCGTAATCCTGGGATTGAGATTTTGTCCGGTATTGAAATCCCTGATGAAAACTTAGTTATAGTAAAATTACAGCTTCATAAAAATAAACTTTAAATTCATTAAATTCTTAACTTAATTATCTACAAAGTTTGGATACATTATATTTGTATTTAATTTTTTATGATATTGTAATATTTGATGTTTTCGTTGAGGAGTTTGATGTTGTCTCTTGGAAATTTCCTGCAGTACCTATAGGTAATGAATAAGCCTTGAGTCTTCTGTTTGTTGAGATTTATCCTCCATTTGTTCATGTATTGTTGTACTTTTCTTCCAGTGTGTTGTAGATGTGTTACAATATCGGCTGAGTTTTCTGCAGAATGATATATGATATGAAGAGTGCGATATTATTGGTTGTTTCTCTTACAATATCATATGTATAGATGTTGTAGAGAGTTGGTGAAAGCACTGCTCCTTGTGGTACTCCGAATTTGATTTAATTGGTTTCTGAGAACTGACCTTTAATAAAAACTGAGAAAGTTCTTTCACTTAAGAAAGATCTTACAGTTTTTATAAGTGGTAGTGGAAACCCTAATTTGATCATTTTAAACAAGAGTTCGTTATGCCAGACTCTGTCAAATGCTTTCTCCACAGCTAGGAAGATCATGCCTGTACTAAACATATATCATTTTTATAGCATTCTTTCATAATTTATTAGGAAGTTAAAAGCATTCTAAAATAGATTTTCCAAAAAATGTGGATACCACAAAACCTTTACCCTATTATAGCATTTATTTAGAGCTGAGCTAATAAAAAGAACTAGTGCTCTCTCTGGAGTCTAGATAAAAAGTGTCTTGCGTTAGCTGAACGGACATTTAAGCAGTAGCTAACTAATTTTTTGATAAAAGTTTCAACTTAAAATGACTGAAAATAGTTAATGATAGTTTACAACAAAAATGAACTTTATGTCTTATTTATTTATACTTTTATTTTTGTATCAATCATAGACCAAAAGAAAGAAATTCCAAAAGGAAAAACATTTTAATTTTAGGAAAGCATATAAAAATGTTTAAAATTATTAAAAATATTTTATGGTTAATACATAATAATAATGTTTTGTACACTTTTTCAAGACTCGGTACCGGCAGCTTTGCGCAATAAAATGTATATTTTTTCTTTAATCCATTCCTTGTTGTATGGTGCGTATGTGTTACTAGATTTTTGGTAAACCAGAACAGATAAATCTCGTAATTGGTCAATAAAGTCAAAAAGCTGAGATATATCATAAGTTATTTGAGCAACTTGAGGATTTCTACGTTTCAAATGCTCTTCATAAATTCGACATACTCCTTCCAAGCAATCGTTTACACTTTCGTAATCACTGTATGTTCTACTTTCGGGACTGCTGCTCGGCTGAATCAGTAATATACTATGCGACATTTTATCTTCTTATTTTTTTTAAAGTAAATAAGCTAAAATTTTAAATTTAAGAAAGAAATTAATTTTTTTCTAATCTATAACATTAATAATGTGATTTCTTAGATATTTCCTTTTTAAAATGTGATTTATACCTTTAACAGTTGATTTGTTATATTTTCTTGTTTGATTTCAAACGAAATGCAATTAATTTCGATTTAACTTATAAATGTTTCCAAAATAATAGGTAGATCATAATCTTTTTCCTTTTTATGGATGAGTATCTATTTTTAAATAATTTTTGACCGTTAAATTAGTTTTTTTCTTTTTTTTTGAAGATTATGAAATCTACCTAATAAGAAATGATTTTATTTTGGTAAAACCTAAAACCATTAAGAATAAAACTATTAATTAAGATTATTGTTTGATGTGAAATAGGTAGAGGCATAGTATAGGGATATAAAAAGTTTTTAGATTAAGGTTTTTTGTTATATTAACGATAGAAAATTATTTAAAAAAAAGAAGTTAGACAATATTGGTTGGCCAAATTATGCTACTGCATAAGTAACTAGTGAATATTATGCAATTGAGATTAATGATTAGATCGACGGGATACTGATATTGAAATTGGATAATTTAATGTACCCCAGAAATTTCGTATGGAAATGTCAAGTCGACTTCGAGCTCTGCTCAATATTAATTAATTAATAACAACTTTGTATATATCGATTGCTTTTTATCACTTTAAAAATATATTGAAAATATGGTAATTTTGAGCTTCAAGCTACAATGAAGCTGATCAAAAAAGAATTATTCATGTAGATAAAGAATTTTTTTTGAATATTTAATCAAAATTTCCGGGGTTTTTTGGTCGATAGTCATTTAATAACAATATATAATATATATATATATATATATATATATCAAATTACAAACCATCATAAAATATTGCATTTTAAAATTGTGTGATAGAAAAGCTTAATTAATGCTCTAGTTTCTGCAATCATCTTACATTTGCAATATTTGTGAAATAATCTCTACAATATTGATTTGTGGAACAGTTTGGAAGAAAAAGATTATTTGTGAAAGAAAAATAATCATGTCTTTTGGAAAATCTTTTCGAGTTCTTGAAAAAAGCAAACCAGAACAACCACACAGTATTATATTGGAACACAGATCTAAAACAGATACTCTATTGTTTGAATCAATGGCAGTGGCAAACTTATGTAAATTAAGAAAATTTCTTTTAGATTATCGATTTTTCCTCCCACAATATATGTTTAGAGAGAGTTGATCATAATATTTTCTTTATTTATTTCTTAATAGCTGGACAGGAAACTGAAGCAATCAGGAAGAATTACGTGAAAATAGTTGATGCTTATGGATGTTTAGGATGCTTACAATTAAATGCTGGAGAATCAACAATTCTTTATTTAGTGTTGGTCACTGGATGCTTTAGTATAGGAAAAATTTCTGATTCTGAAATATTTCGTATTACACAAACTCAACTAATATCATTGCAAAACCAAAATCATAATGAAGACAAAATTGCTGAAGTACGAAAAGTTCTAAATTCTGGAACATTCTACTTTGCTTGGAACTCATCAAATCAGCAACAATCATTGTTTGATATTACATTGAGTGCGCAACGTCGACGCAAAACTAATGAAACTGATAATCGTTTCTTCTGGAATCGAATGCTTCACATACATTTATTACGTTTTGATGTAGATTGCGATTTTTGGCTTTTGAAGGCAATGTGTGGATCAATTGAAATCAGAACAGTTTATGCTGGGAGTAAGCAAGCTAGAGCGATTATTATATCAAGACTATCATGTGAAAGAGCCGGAACGCGTTTTAATGTACGCGGAGTAAATGATGAAGGCCATGTTGCCAATTTTGTAGAAACAGAACAAGCAATTTACTTGGACACTGATGTTACATCTTATGTGCAAACACGCGGGTCAGTACCTCTTTTTTGGGAACAACCTGGAGTCCAAGTTGGATCACACAAAGTGAAACTATCACGTGGCTTTGAAGCTACTGCTCCAGCTTTTGATCGTCATTTGACATTAATGAAACAACGATACGGAAGACTTGTGATTTGTAATCTTTTAGGTACGAGCTTAATTGGAAGTAAAGAGGGGGAAGCAATGCTCAGTAACGAATATCAGAAACACCATGAAAACTCGGTGCACAGAGACGTTCCTCATGTTGTTTTCGATTATCATTCAGAATGTCGAGGAAATCAAGTTAATTTATCTAAACTTAAGGAACGTGTAGATAAGTGTTGTAGATATTTTGGATTATTTTATGCTTCAGGAAATGAAATTGTTAAAGAACAATACGGAACAATTCGGACAAATTGCATAGACTGTTTAGACAGAACAAATTGCGTCCAAACTTTCATCGGTTTAGATATACTAAATGAACAAATAAAAATTATTGGACTTGCAGACAAGAAACAAACACTATCGCGATTTGAGGAGGTTTTTAAACAAATGTGGATATCTAATGGGAATGAAGTTAGTAAAATTTATGCTGGAACAGGTGAGATAAATACTCTTCAGAATTATTTAGATTTTACATATTTAAATTTATAAATTTATTAAAACTAGTCGAATTATTTAAACTTGCAAAATAGGACAAATTTGGATATGGCTGGATCTGAATCCACGACTTCCGGTTTGCCATAGCCATATTAAATTTGAGCCAAGCACCTTACTTTTTGACCAGCAAGGCTAACTATTTTACTCAAAATATTCGACTGTCCCATACGACGATATTGTCCTTCATTATGGTTGATTTTGGGATTGATTTCAGGATCATCAATGTAATACAATGGATGATTCATGTAGTACAACGTCAGTGGATAATTATATTAACTTGTATTTTTTGCTAAATTAAGTCACATATTATAAGACTCGGGGGAGACACATTCATAGGAAATATTTATATTATAAATCTCCCATACAAAATAAGTAAGAACTTATAAAAGTGACTTCTGTCGGCGCTTGTAAAGTGAATAGAAGTCAAGAACATTTCGAAGAAACACCTTTTTTGAGATTCGAACCCTGGGTTGTATGGTAATCCATTCTAAGAATATAATTTTATGATAGAATTTACCATTTTCATAATTTTTCAAGCAATTTACCAATGTTTTCATTACATTTGAATTTTTTTTGTCTACCTTAAGTCTTTAAACTTGTGCCAACCTAATCTTGGCCTATCGGTCTAGCTTAAACCTTCAAACATGTTCTAAGATTACCAAAATGTTAAATTAAATAATCACTTGACTAAAAAGATGACGCAAAGCTTTGAAGAGTAATTTTTTTAAACATGATTAAACCAGATCAAAATACCTGATGTTGATATTTAATATTCGGATTTTGCATTCTTTAATCATGACTTTTAGTGTTTTGATTTTTAGGTGGAAAATGCACTTTCCACCTCTGTCTTAGTTCTTTTTTGACGTCTAATATTTTAGGAGCGATGGGTGCATCTAACAAGCTAATAGATGGTGCTAGATCTGCTGCGAGAACAATTCAAAATAATTTATTGGATTCGTCGAAACAAGAGGCCATTGATATTTTACTTGTTGGGTCAACTTTAAATTCAGAACTTGCCGATCGAGCTCGTATATTGCTACCGACGAACATGTTACACGCTCCAACTAGTGTATTGCGAGAAATGTGCTTAAGATCAAGTGAATATTTATCAATAAGTGAGTTAAGAGTAGCTGTTGGGACCTACAATGTCAACGGTGGAAAACATTTTCGAAGTGTTGTTTACAAAGATTTATCCTTGATCGACTGGCTTGCTCCAAAAAATGGTAGATAACAGAATCAACAAATAATTGTTTTAAAAATAACTTCTTAAATTATTGATATTATTGTTTTTAGATGCAATAGTTGATATCGAACATTCCGATTCTGTTTATGATAAAATGGCAGATATATATGCGATTGGTTTCCAAGAAATTGTCGATCTAAATGCACAAAACATTGTAGCTGCAAGTAGTGATAATGCAAAAGCTTGTAAATTAATTTTTTAAAAAAATTAATATTTGGCGAAAATAAATTAATTTGTACTATAATTGTAGGGGCTGATGAGCTTCAAAGAGTTTTATCAAAAGATGATGAACCATATTCATTGCTGACAAGCCAACAGCTTGTCGGAGTATGTTTATACGTCTTTGTAAGACCACATTTAGCAAAAAGTATTCGTGACGTTGCTACAGATTCTGTAAAAACAGGTTTAGGAGGAGCAACTGGCAACAAAGGATCGGTTGCGATTAGATTTGTTTTAAATGGCACTTCATTTTGCTTTGTAGCTGCTCATTTTGCTGCTGGCCAATCACAAGTTGCGGAAAGAAACGCTGATTACGCCGAAATTACACGAAAAATTCAATTTCCAATGGGCAGAACATTAAAAGGACATGACTATGTATTTTGGTGTGGTGATTTTAATTATCGTATTGATATGGACAAGGATGAAATGAAGGAATTAATTAAGTTAGGCGATTTACAGCCTATTCTTGAAAAAGATCAGCTGAGAGTGAGTAAAAATTTTAGTTACCATTTTATTCTTTTATCGCATTTTGGTCAATTTTCTAATGAGACATTTAATTTTAAGAGGAAATTTTTAGTTAAATATGTATATTGATATTATGTGGAGAAACTTTTATCGGTCAGTATCTAATTCACCCCCAACAAAAAAAAAAATCAAATGTAGTAAACCACAAATAGTTACCCTATTAGATAAAAATAACTTCCTTTGTAGGGGTGTTCTGAAAGTGGTTTTCCAAAAACAATATTTTCATACAAATTTTTCTGTATTTACATCATATTAAAATTAATTGTTTAATTAATGAGCTAAAATAGAAATTTTTAGCGCATTTTTGTAACTTTTTTTGCCAAACTTAACTCAAAATTCCAAATTATCAATTTTCAATTAATTTTAGAGCAATTCTTTATATGGGTAAATCCATGAGTAAAGGGAACTGAAAATTTCGATGTGCAATATTTCTCAACTTGTTATTTTTAATTTCTTTTTAAAAAATATCAATAATTGCTAATATCTACAACTCGAACTTTTAACAAGCCATCAAGTAGTGCCGGTGGAATGAAAAGCAATTGTATTTAATGCAATTATGTCCATACAAACTTAATTAAGTTAAAAAAAACTCGAATTATTTTTCTTACGTTTTTACGTACGTAAAAACCAAAGTTTTAACCGATTGACGCAGTTTTTTGCAAATTTTGACTTAATTAAGTGTTCAAAGAACTTTAAATAGACATAAATGAATGAAGTTTGGGTATGTTTATGAGTTTAAATGATTTTATCCTAGAAAAATTGGGTAATTATCGAAATATTCTAATTTTTGTAAAATTATTTTACGAAAGTTTAACCGATTGACGGAAGTTTTTTGATAATATCTCCCTTAATAAGCATAAAAGCTACACTATTTAGTTCAGAGAAGCTGTAGACCAAGTTTTTATACAACTTTAGTTGTAAAAAGTAAGGAATTTGGCCGTATTTAAAGAAATATTGCAAATTTAAACTTTTTTGTGACATTTTTTCACTCATGGATTTACTCATATCGATGGAATTTTTAAAAAGTGCATTCTAATTCTTTTTCTACTTGTTTATTCAAATTTTAAAAAAACCGTTGAAATGTTTAGTCATAAAATGTCATGATGTTTAATTTATTTTGTTGCAAATAATTAAAATAATGGTTAAAAATTCTATTTCTAACTGTAAAATTGAAATAAAGACATTAAACGAGTATTTTATAGGTTAAAAATTTCCAACGGGTTTTTGAAAATTAAATTTTTATGTGGCAGATTTACCCTATTAAAGCGTTTTTAACGCTCCGTGACTAACATTTTTTTTCGGAGAATTGAATATGAATTGAAAAAAATCTATCATTTGTTTTTGGTTTGGTCCTGTTAAAATTCGATTTTAATGGTAAATTTTTGATTCTCCGTAACTGAATTCCATTTTTGGTCACGGAGCAACGCACCGAAGAATCGAAATATCTCAAGAAATGAGCAAGGCTTAATAAGTTAATTTAGGTGATAGAAAATGGAAAAATACAACAAATAAGCTTGAAACATGACTAGTTATAGAGAAAAAATGCATTAAAAAATCCATTTTAAAGTTGATTTTTGGAGATTTTCCCTGTGGAGAATTGCTCTTTAATCATTTTTGGCCAAAAAAAATTCCCTTGTAGGAGGCTACGTATTGGGCTGATTCCACAGATAATTTTTTTTTCACAAAAAATGATTTTTCTCTTAAATAACTCGCGTTTTCACTATTTGTACTGCCCTATATCATGTATTTGCACATTCACTACCGTTAGAAGTTATCTGTTAGGTTCAATATTTTATCAAAAATTTCTTTTCATACAAATTTAATATACATTTCAAATTTTGAAAAACCGTTTGGAAAAAAACGCATTCTGACCGATAAAATTTTGTTGAAAAACAATCAAAAATAAGTTTTCATTACATTTTATACATTTAACTATTGTTTAAATGATTCATCATTGAGAATAATTAAATTTTTTAGCTTAATAGCTTGATTATGAGTATTAATTGTAAAAGTCTTTGAATAGTCTGAATTTTGCTTTTGAATGATGTCAAACACAACAAATTCCAAAAAAAAAGTATGAGTAATAGGTATAAAAATGGAAATATTTCCTTATTTAAAGTATATCAAAGTGTACAGACAACTTATAACGATAGTGAATGGGTAAATACATTATATAGGGCGTTAAAAGTAGTGATAAAGTGAGCAAATTAAGGGAAAAATCATTTCGTAAAAATGAGTTTTCGAACTTCTGAAAATCGTTATTTTAATATGGACTCAAGCTACCATATTTGCTTAATTATGGACTTTTAAACGTTGTATTAATTAAGTTATTTCGATTCTTTGGTCAATAACTCGATCACCAAAATCGGAATTTGCATTTTTTGCATCCAAAGAATCGAAAACTAAACAAAAAAAATTTTTCAAAAAATTCAACTCATCCAAAGAATTGCCCTATTGCAAAACAATTTTCGTTTGTTTACAAAATTTAATTACGATTTTAAAAGGGACTAGGCACTTTTATCGTTGAATAATGAAAACATCACAATAGTAATTAAAATCTTAATCGAAATTCCTGGTCACGATATACTTTAAGCAAACAGATTTAGAGAAAAAAGAACTTGAAAATTTGTTTACACTGTTAAAATTTTTTGTATCAAAAAGTCTCAATTCACTTTATCTGTAGATTTGCCCTAAAAATAAAAATCTATTTGAAAGAAGTAAAATAAGTCTAATTCTGAGTCCATATTAAAACAACGATTTTCAGAAATTCGAAACCTCATTTTTAAGAAATCTTAATTTTACGAAATGGGTGATTCTCTGGATAAGTCAAATTTGTCTAATTCGTGTCTCAAAAACTACAAAATTTGCTTCATAGAAAAACATTACTTTAACTTATCAAACAAATTAACTAATTGTTAATTTCGTTAAAATATTAATTATAATATCTTAATCTGTCTTTATTTTGTATTGTTAGTCTATAATTCCTGCAAAAACATAAAATCAAAAAATGAATTTTCTCACGGATTAGGAAAAAAGTTTCTCGGAATCACTAAAATTTTAATTTTTTTCTTTAATTAAGGATTTTTGCAGCATTTAAAGAGCAACAAATAATAGTTTTAGGTGTAATACACTCGAAATATCAACTCAACCATAGTGACAAGTAGAATATAGTGCAAAAAATTCATGTTGAAAGTCGAAATTTGATATTTTGATTCCGAGAAACCGGCACAAAAATTTAAATATTTAATTAAATAAAGCATGACGGTAAAAAATAATTGTACATAAATAAAGATCTGCACAAATCCCGTAAGTGTATATAAAGAATGAAGCTATAAAATTGCCAGATTATGAGAAAAATTAATTCAAAGTCGAAAATTTTGAAAAATTTATCCAAAGAAACACCCAAATGCTCATTTTTGCGAGAAATTTCTTTTCATACAAAGTTAATTTAAATTTCAAATTTTGAAAAACTGTTAAGAAAAAAACGCATTCTGACTGATAAAATTTTGTTGGAAAACAATCAAAAATGAATTTTTATTACATTTAAAAATTAATGTATAAATGTCATATTTGTTCATTTTTGAACTTTTTTACAAAGAAATTTATCAATAAAAATTTGTCAGTAAATCAACGGTTTTCCAACATTTGAAATTGATACTAAATTTAGGTGTATGAAAAAATTTTTTTCGCAAAAATGAGTCATTCGTAAAAATGAGGCAGTGTGCAACACTGCTTTGATACATTAATATTGATGATTTCTGACATTAATAGTACATAATTAATAGGTAATATATTGTTAAATTAGGGATTTTGCAAAAAAATGAAATTTTTGGTAGATTTTTCTGCTGCAGATTAAATCTACTTGCAGATTCTGTCTTCCTGTAGACACTTTTTTTTGTCTACTGGAAGACAGTTGTCTGCGGAAGATTAAATCTACAGGAAGACAATCTTCCAAAAGACAATTTTATTTATCTGCAAGAAGACAATTTTCTTCCGCAGATAAAATCTTTCGAAAGACAAATTCTGTGGAAGAATCGTTATTTTAATATGGACTCCTAATTCTTAGAAAAATTTATGACTAAAAATTTCGCTGAAATTGTAAACAAAAAATTTGTCAAATTCAAAATTAATTTATTCAAGTAAGACAGCAATTTGAAGCTTTATATTTAGACCAGATTATAATCTGGTCCTTTTTTAAAAAATTTCGGAAATGGGACTTTTTTTTGAAAAAGTGCACCATAATTGCTCGGGGATATCTCATTTTAAAGATGATATAGATTAGAGATGATTTCCAAAATTTCAAGTTTTTTCGTCCACCTGGTGCCGAGTGGGAGGACTTCAAAGTTGTGTATATGAGAAAATCTCGATTTTCAGGTTACATTATTCAAACTGAATTTGCGTAGAGATTACTCAACCAAACCAAAATCGGTTTTCAGTTTCTGAAAAGGCATTATAATATCTACATTTTAAGCTAATAATATATCCTAAAATATAGTGCAAGTATGTGTACTATATGATTGAAGGTGAAAATTTGAGGGAAAATTGTACTATAAATTTTCTCGCTTGCCGGAAACTATATATGCGTCTTGCAAACCTAATGAGGTTACGTTTTTTAAATTGTACTAAGTACCAAGTTTCCAAAATGGGTTCAACTATTGTGTAATTCCCACGCAACTAGGCGCTACAGTTCTTCAAATTTAGGTAAAATTCCAAAAACTGAAATTTTTAATTTCAAAAAATTCACACAAAAATTCAACTTTTTTCAAAAAGAGGATTTTAATTTGATTTTTTCTGTTATTTTCCTATAACTGTGCATTTTATGAACAATTTTTGAAGAAATTTTTCAAAAAAGTGTCTTTTGAGCCCTCTATTCTGGTTATCGAGCTGGACCATTTTTACCTTACTTCAACCACTATAACTTTTTTTTTTATCAAAATATTTTTTACTTCTGTTTTCAGAATTTAGTACCTCTTATTATTACCCTTAAAATGATATATAATACATGCTGACCCTTATCTCGAAAAATTTTAAAAACCATATACTTGAATCTGTTATTTAAGAACAAAAATAAACATTTAATTTAGGTTTTTAATGTTGATTTATGATAATTGTGAGTCGAAGTGAGTCAAAGTGGCTCGGTGGCGGAATGGTTTAGTACTTCGGTACATAATTATTGCAACACCGATCTATCGATCATGGGTTCGAGACTTGGCATGGGAAATTTTTCACATGTCCTTTTTCGAATCATATGTAGTGGAAACGCGGCTCACAGCCTCCCTTTGAAGGCTATAGGCAGTAATGTCATCAAAGGAGTGGTTCTGATCCCACTATAAACTGTAGGTCTAATGAGTGCAGTGGTCTGGCGCACCCTCACTCGTTAAACAATCATTAGCCGCGTATCGCCCTAGCGCAGCTCTGGATCTTAAAGATCTGAATAGCTAAAAGGTTTTTTTTTTTTTTTATGATAATTACGAGTCACTAAAACCCAAAATTTGTATATTATAAACTTTGTGCAGTCTCAGGTACCCCTTTAAGTACTACCCTGGTAGTCTCTATTGGGTCAATAAATCTCGAATGTGCGCCTTTTATATTGACTTTTATTGATTGATATTTATTATTTACACTTATTTTATGCAAAATATATCAATTGTAGAAAGTTTTGCTCGAAAAATAGTGTTTTTTTTACTATTTTTTCAAAAACAGGCTTAGGTAGGTCACCATTAATGCACTCCAGTAGCCACTATGGCTAAGTTCCGAACAAATATTATACATATTTATAAAAGTTATGGCCATTTGAGTGGTCAAAAAAGTGCTCAGAAAGGCAGCGTAGGTAAAAACACAAAAATTTAAAATTTAATATAATAAAAATATAAAAAAAATTAAATTCAAAGTATAATATTTGTTCGGAACTTAACCATAGTGGCTACTGGAGTGCATTAATGGTTACCTACCCAAGCCTGTTTTTGAAAAAATAGTAAAAAAAACACTATTTTTCGAGCAAAACTTTCTACAATTGATATATTTTGCATAAAATAAGTGTAAATAATAAATATCAATCAATAAAAGTCAATATAAAAGGCGCACATTCGAGATTTATTGACCCAATAGAGACTACCAGGGTAGTACTTAAAGGGGTACCTGAGACTGCACGAAGTTTATAATATACAAATTTTGGGATTTAGTGACTCGTAATTATCATAAATCAACATTAAAAACCTAAATTAAATGTTTAATTTTGTTCTTAAATAACAGATTCAAGTATATGGTTTTTAACATTTTTCGAGACAATCGTCAGTCACAAACTAGAGCCGTTTTTTTGGTCATGACTGTAATTATCCATCATGTTTTATATATCATTTTAAAGGTAATAATAAGAGGTACTAAATTCTGAAAACAGAAGTAAAAAATTACAAAAGTCCTCGTGTTATTGATCGAGGGACTTAAGTGCATTTTTGTCAAAGCGATCAGTAAATGATTAACAAGTCACTTCCAGACCTAAAACACAAGATCCAGTAAGATCCAGGTCAATTCCAGACCTAAAAACCAAGATCCAGTAGGATCCAGGTCACTTCCAGACCGAAAAACCAAGATCCAGTAAGATCCAGGTCACTTCCAGATCTTAAAAACAAGATCCATATAAAACTTCCAAAAATTGAAGAACTTCATCATTTAACGAATTTTCATAATTTAAACCTCATAACGGTCAAAAAAAATTCAAACATTGTTCAGTAAACACTGTAAAAACATCGACAAACATTAAAAAACACTGTAAAACAATGAAAAACGTATTGTTGTTTTTGTTGTTCGGTGATTCCACCGATTGGTTGAATTTTGAAAATTTTTACTTGTATAATCCGTGTTCTTTAAAATTTCATCATTGCCAAAATGACATTTAATTTAGTTGACACTTCAAGAATACCTGATAAACATCATTATTTACTTACTTAATATCATAAACAGCATTCTAATCATAAGAATTGCTGTTAATTAAGTTAAAATTTTGATTTTAAAAATTTGTTTTCACACGGATTAGGAATTTCGTTACTTATACTTTTTTTCAACACTGAGAATTTTTTATAATTTTAGCTTAATAGCGTGTTTTTGAGTACTAAAGAGCACATTTTAAGATGCATTATATTAGGAACCATCGATTAGACCACCAAAGAAGCCATATATATATATATATATATATATAATGACTGAAGGGCCCAGCCTTATGAGCTGGAGGCACTGCGATTTTAAATCTGTTGTACCACACCCTTTAGACCTACAGTTTATAGTGGGATCCGAACCACTTGCAAGCTCTGCACATTGCAAAGACACGAGTACGTCATAAGACCTGATGTACCCTGCAATGTACCTAGTTACAATTCGTGTGCGCAAGATTTCGTAATGAAAGTCATCCAAATACTAGTATATCCTTGTATACCTAGCAGTGGAGACACATTTTGTGCCAAAGACCTCAAAACTCCACCCAACACACGAACCGAGCTTCATAACTAGAACGGTGAAATGGAAAAAGAGCTTCGAAAATTAGACATGGCCTGGGATTGAACCCAGGACCTTTGGCACGTAAGGCCAACGCTCTACCATTTAGGCCACTGATGCCATTTCACCGTTCACCAAAAAAAAGAAGCCATAAAAGTGTTTAAATAGTCTGAATTTTGCTTTTGAATGATGTCAAAAACAGCAAATTCCAAAAAAAAAGTATAAGTAACGGGCATAAAAATGGAAATATTTCCTTAACTAAAGTATATTGAAGTTAAAAGATAATTTATAACAGAAACTGAAAACCGATTTTGGTTTGGTTGAGTAATCTCTACGCAAATTCAGTTTGAATAATGTAACCTGAAAATCGAGATTTTCTCATATACACAACTTTGAAGTCCTCCCACTCGGCACCAGGTGGACGAAAAAACTTGAAATTTTGGAAATCATCTCTAATCTATATCATCTTTAAAATGAGATATCCCCGAACAATTATGGTGCACTTTTTGAAAAAAAGGCCCATTTCCGAAAATTTTTAAAAATGGACCAGTGTGGCATTAATAAGGCTTAAAAAAGGTCAGGTTTTTTCGATTCTAGATCATTGTGCAATCTGTGGAATTACCCATCGACGCTTTTTTAATTAGGTACTAGAACAAAAATGCGCTCGATAAGACGAATAATTCTGTATTTTTTTTATCATTTCTGTCAATTAAATACTAAGAATTAAAAATGCGCTGAGCAAACTCGATTAACTTTACAAGAACTGTTATAGTATGTTTAATTTTAATAACATTTTTTTAGAAACAACAAGAAGCTGGACAAGTTTTTAGTGATTTTTTAGAGGGTGAAATTAATTTTCCGCCAACGTATAAATATGATCTTTTTTCTGAGGACTATGATACTTCGGAGAAATGCAGAGCACCAGCCTACACAGATCGGGTGTTATGGCGTAGAAGAATGCAACAAGCAGATTCAGATAACCCAAATTGGAGTCCTGGCAAACTTTTATTTTACGGTCGAGCAGAATTGAAGCAATCTGATCATCGTCCTGTAATTTCTATTTTAGATATAGAAGTGGCTAACATTGACGTTGATAGAAGATCAGACGTTTTCAATGATGTTATAAAAAATCTTGGCCCTCCAGATGGAACCGTTGTGATACATTCTGTCGATCAGCAAGTTGAAGATGATGGTGAAAGTATATATGACGAAAATATTACAGCCACCTTAGTGCAAGAATTAGCTGAGTTTGGCGAAGTTACACTCGTGAGATTTGTTGGAGAAACAATGTGGGTTACATTTAAGGTAACATTGTCAAATATCATATAGAATATTACAAAATATAGTTTTTTAACAAAAAAAAAAATTGAATTTATAAAATTATAGGAAGGACAGGCTGCTCTTGCTGCTATCAAAGGAAAATGTAACATTAACGTTCGAGGAATAGATTTTATTTTGCGACTGAAAACTGAAGATTGGTTGAAAAAAGTTTTTAATGAAATTTCATTATGTACAACAAATTGTGTACCAATGTGCGAGTACATTGATATTTCAACGAATGATGATTATAATAATATCGGAATCCCTACAAATGCTGATGTTTCCCGTTCAAAACCCCGCTTCGACCACCTCTTCCAAAATCACCACAACCAATGCATAAAGTTAAACATCAGGTTTTTATAAGTCACAATTCTATAATATACATTTGACTGTTTAGAAAAAAGTTTTTAATGAAATTTCATTATGTACAACAAATTGTGTACCAATGTGCGAGTACATTGATATTTCAACGAATGATGATTATAATAATATCGGAATCCCTACAAATGCTGATGTTTCCCGTTCAAAACCCCCGCTTCGACCACCTCTTCCAAAATCACCACAACCAATGCATAAAGTTAAACATCAGGTTTTTATAAGTCACAATTCTATAATATACATTTGTATTTACATAAATTTATGTCTTATTTTTAAGGCTGGTGTTGTAGATGTATCTCAGATTATACGAACCTCATCTTCAAATTCACAACCTCAAATTCCTGAAAGGCCATCTATTCCGCGTAGACCGAAAAATTTGGAATCAAAAATCGAAACGCATTGTGCCATTTCTCCAGATTCGTCAAAACAACTTAACATTTTGCAGCACAACGATGCTTATCAAGCACCGTCTGCAATTTACGAGGAAATTAGGGATGACATTGTAATAAATTTTTTCAATTATTTTTGAAATCAATTTTGTTAATGCTTATAATGATTTTATCATTTTCCATTCAGCCTCCTAAAGAACCACCACCAGTATTAAGTCAAATACCACCAGTACCACAAAGAAATCAACAATTGCCACCTATTCCAGCACGTAACAAGCCTCCACCGTTGCCAGTGCGCGCAAATCAACATTAAACTACGTTAAAACCTATTGCATGTTATTTCTGAAGAATTAAATGGATTTATAAATTAATTGAGCCAGAATATGTTGGTAATGCATCCTAAAGTTACATATTTAAAAGTGCTTTAAATTTAAAATTCATTCACTTTTAAAATTTGCTGAGTTAAATAATGCAAATAAGACAGTAATACTAAAAACCTAGTCATTGACAAAAATATAAAAATAACATTAAAAAAATTACAGAGGTCGAAGAAGACTTTTTCGGCTAAAACCATATTTTGTATTTTTTTTTTTGACGAGACGAAGCCATTTTAAAAACATGTCAGTTATTAAAATTGTTCTCTACATGAAATACCAGAATTCGCAGTCATTTTTGCTAAGCTCATAGGTCTAACCCTAAATTTGGCTTTAACTGATTGTTTAGCCGATGTTTAGCTAATCGACTAAGAAATCGGCTTTAGTGCAATTCCGAGCATGTTAAATCTAAAAGTTTAGCAAACATGGCACAGAATTCTAGTATTTCATATAGAGAACAGTTTTAATAACTAACATAAGTTTGTAGATGACTTTATACTGGCAAAAATTGCAAAAATAATTTTAGCTGAAAAACCGGCTTCGAACAAACATTAAACAAACCAGAGTTCTCTTTGATGTCATTATTAAGACATTATTAAGATAGAAGTTTCAAAATGCACTAAAAAACAAGTAAAACATTCTATTAGACGTAATGCACACACATTTAAGACGTGCAAATTAAAATAAAATTTGAATCTTATCAAAATAAATTATAAGTATATTTAGATGCATTTGCAACAACCTGATACATATAACGTATAAAAATATTAGACCTAGTTAAGTTTTCTTTATTGTTTATATACTATGAAGTGATTGAAATAGATTCATTAATTATAAACACATTAAATTGGCATGCTTAATATTAAATAAAGTAAATTAACATGTATTGTAGAGGAGATTATTTAGAAAAAATAAAAACCTATTTAACAAAATACGAAATAAAAAAACATACAATTACTTATAAATTGGTTTTAATAAACACACTTAAACAGGTGCTTTTATTGAAATTCCAGTATATTTCTCTAAAATTAGTGAAATATGGTACACATAATACTGCTCATTCAGTTTAGCAGTAATCCAAAAACTAAACATTATTTTGATTTTGAATCAATTTCAGACGCAGTTAAACGTATTTGTAAATTATATGAGGAAAGACTAAAAAAAATTAATCAAGAAATACCGTATTTAACATACGATATTATGCATTTTGCACCAGTATATTGATGAGGTAATTTACAAATAAATATATAACAATATATTAAGATTAATATGAATTTAAGTTGTAGCTGCAAGACTGTTCACTTTTAATTGATCGCTTTGATGATCGTAATTATTTCGCTTACCCTAAATTGTGAATAAAAATTATTTTTTCCATATTTTGAGACATGAAGTTCCAGAATAAATGCAAATAAAAATCATAAGCATAATCTTCTTGTTTTTCCTTAAAAAAAAATAACGAAAACTATTCGAAAAATTTGTTGAGGGGAGCAAAAGTACGATAAACTAAAGTTAACCAGAATCATAGATTTTGCCGGAATAAAATTTAATAATAATTACTGATACAACCCATCATATTATAATGGCAGATGAATTTTTCTACGGTAAGAAATTATAAGCTCTCAAAATTATTATAGTTTTTATGAATTTCTGGCTATTTATTTGAAAATATATATATTTTTTTTTGCATGCGGTTTCATTTTAATAAATAGAATAAATTTACATTTTTTTATAGGTGTTACATTGAAAGGAGCTAATGCTCATGTTCTATGGAATCCGGAAAGTACAAGCGGTGCTGAAGAGCTCGAATATCCAAGAGCAAACAAATTAATTGTAAAACAAATTTTACTCGGAGTTGAAGCAAAGCAAGATGAATACAACGTGGTTGAGGTAAAATAGATAGCAGAAAAAGATAAATAATAACGACTAAAAAATTTTTAAAAAAACGTTAAAACAAAATTAATCGTTTATTCTTATAAATACAAGAATAAACTTTAATTAAGCAAAAAAATACGAAATTGAAAAGAGTTGCTTATAGCTTAAAAAGAACAAGACAAAATGTAGCTAATAATTAATTAACCTTTAAATATAAAAAAAAATTTAGGTGGAGACAAAATCTGAAGATTCAATAGTTAAAATTCCAATTGCCGTTTTAAAAGTTGGAGAGAATCGTTGCAGTCAAAGTTTTCTCGAATTTCCTGACAACCCAGTAAAATTTACATTGATACAAGGAGAGGGTAAGTGTTCCGTTCAACGGGTGTAAATGAGATTAAACAATTAGTTTTCTAAGCGTTCTATTGTTTTCCTCTTAAATTAATGTACACATTGACAAGTACTTAAAATTTTTTTAAAGGTCCTGTTCATATTCACGGTCATCATTTAATCGGTGAAATTGATACCGACGAAATTGAGGAAGAAATCGATGAAGAAGAGTTTGACGATGAAGAGGACCAAGAGGAACCAAAAAACAAAAAAGCTAAAATTGCGAGCCAAAATTCTAAAGGGGCCAAAAATGACAAGAATAGCAAGAAGAAATAATTTATTGCATGATAGATTGAAGGGAATTACACAAGTCTATAATTTTATAAATAAGCCTTTTTATTTCTTCTAAACCACTTAATTTTTTTTTTTAAACCATTTTGTTGATATAAATCAGTATGATATGAAATTTATAAATCAATAATCAATAAATTTTTTACGCTAAAAAATGATATTTAGTTAGTTACTTTTGAAAATAGGTACTGAAAAGGTAGGATTTAATTAAAAAAGACAGAGTTGTTTTGCTAGGCACAACGTCAACTTGCATTTTAGGCTATAAGTCCCAAATTTTGAAATTTATCATAAATGTTTATATATCATTCAAAATCCTAAAAATCTCAAAATCCTTACTCCTAAAGGAATTGGATTAGAAGCGAAGAAGAGAGATAGGCAAAAATAGGCACAACCTATGCTAGGCAACACTCGTTTTATGCTTTAATTTTATCACGTTGAGAGTAAGGATTTTGAAATTTATGCCAAGTGAATTATGTGAAGTCGAATCTTTTGACATATAAATATTATTGAGAAATTTAAAAATTATCAATTTAGAGCTTAAAATATTAATTGCATTTGTGCCTATAAAAACAACTCTGAAAAAAAAAAGAAACAGGCTATTATTTTTTTTTTTATTATTATTATTATTGTTATTTCATTCACATAATTTTTGTCAGTTAAAACTATAACCAAAATGTAATTAACCATCTGTTAGCATCTCTTCAATATCCTTCATTAAATCTGCTGAACTTTCACCAATGTCTTTTTCAATTTTTTTTTGTATGACTGATTTTAAATGATCAGTTGATAATTCGATCTCAGAATGTTTTTGCTCTTCATTTGTTAAAGTTGGATTTTCATTTAGCACTTGCTTAGGCTCTCCCGAATTGTCAGATTTATCATTTTCTAATGATTTGCTTTGTAACGCATTTAGGTTAAATGGATTTTGGAAATTTTTCAAGTTTTCGGGAACTGGTAGTTTGGCAAATTCATCTCTCAATTGTCGATATTGTCGTTTTAAAACCATTGAGTTGAAAGAAATCGTTCTTCCACAACGTTCGCTAACTTGAGTTGAGCGGCTCAACTCATCAATCCAGTTTTCAATTTGTTGGCAAATTTCATTTCGTTTAAACCAAAAGTGGGTATAAATGACATCTTTAAAGCAAGGTGACGGATTCCGAATTTGCTCCAACATAGCCCATTTTACACAAGCTTGGTATATATTACTATTATATTCCCGCGATGAATGATTTCCACTTTGTGTTCCTCGTGATCTTTCGAAACCTGGTTCGTTAAAATATGGTTCACTCACTAAAATAAGAGATTGAATCGAAACAAGAACTTGCAAGAAGCTAGACGTTTGCGCATTCCATTTTTCTTCTGGTCTTCCATGCCATGTGTTTAAGATGCTAAGGCAAACTTTTCCATCATTATATAAATTTGGATTAAATCTTACAGAATGTCGTCCTGTAGTCTCTAAATTAATCATCATTGGTGAGTTAGGATAATCATGCGGGAAGTAGACATCAAATTCAAAACATCCATTTGCATATGGTGTCTCAAACGGCCCTGTTATAAGTACTTTCATTATATCTAAACGATCAGTATCACAGCGTACAAAAACAGAACTGCTGAATGAAAGTGGCAAACTTGTAGAAAGTGTAGTGGCTTCTTGAGCTAAACGTTTAACTCGTCCAGGATTTCCTCTTTCATTGCTCATTCTTACGTTCGATTCAAAATGGTGAGAGACTGTAAATCTGTAACCATTTTCTGATTCGGCTATCATTTCAAATGTATCTAAATAAGATATTATGGATAAATAATAATTAAAACAAAAAACAAATTTAATTGTCTCTATTGGCATTATAAAAACAAATTGCTCTTACCAAACTGTAATTTCTTCATAACTTCTAAATATTTTTCTTCCATAGTCGTATTATTAATTTGATATTCAACAGCAATAGATTGGGGTTCTTCTTTATTAAGATTGCTATTATCTGAATATGTTGCAGATTGAACTAAAGAAGTCGTCTCTTGAATGTCTGGAATTAATAAGGCTAGTCCTTCGTCATCACTCTCGTCTAGATTTATAGAAATTTTCTGTGATTGTCCTTTTAAATTAGATTTCTTGTTGATTCTGTAAATCACAAATTTAAAAAATATTATTTTTAATTCGTTTATTGTAAACAAATATTTAAAATAAACTTCTTACTTCAAACGGCTAGCATAAGTGTCAACACAAGATTTCATGTTGTAAAGTAAACTTGCTATTGAAGTTTTTGAATCATTTTCCTGCTTTGTAGTCAACAAGCTAATTAATTGTGGTGAAATGGATAGTGCTCGTAATAGTTGTAAAATCGCTCGATATAATGGAATGTGTCTGGTTATGTCAAGAACTGTTACAAAAAAAAAAAAAAATTGATTAAATAAATTTAAAATTTTTTTTTTAATATGATAGAAGGTCTTAAGCGCATTTTTGCGCAATTACTATTTGGTAAAAAAAAATGCAATCAGTCATTTCAATTCGAACCCCACTTTTAAGTGAGTTTCAAATTTCAAACTTCATAAAATTCAAATCAATCGAGATGCGGTATTCACTGCAAGATTGGTACTATTAGGCACAGACTTTTGAGTAACACTAGTGGAGGACGATTGTGCAAACTCATGAACGAGAAACAATATATTCACATGATTTTAATTGTTTGCATATGATATTCATCTTACCCGAGTCGTTCCTTAAGTAAGAACATAAAGCAGGAATGAGACAAGACTGTTGAACAAGATCTATAAATAGAGGTGGAAGATCACATGCTTCTAACGGTGACTCACGATAAGAGATGCAGTTTGACTCAGCGTTGGGAATTATGTCTCCAGGGTTGATGTAACTCGATAAAACCTATCGTAAATTGAAATCAAGCAATGAGCGTACAAAATTAAAAAAAGATTGAGTTATTTACCTGTAAAAGGACTGTGACAAAATCTTCCTCGCTTTTTTGCTTCATAAGCGCTTGTTCAACATTCCATGATTGTTGAGTAGATCCTGTTCCAAAACCTTAAAAATATGTCAATAGAACAGATCAAATCAATTTATTCGAATATGCTAACAAACCTGTGCCTTTGGCCCAATAAACGTGACTTTTGTCATCAGAAGTTTGTTCTTCGTTGAGCACCGTATAACTTTTCATCGAAGATGACTTTATAAGTTCAGGACCCGTGGCTAAATTAGAGTTATGATGTGTGAAGATGCTCAGACAATTTAAAACAAGATGACTTGCGCCAATTTCGCAAATCATTCGTCTCAATAAAACACCATCATCTGTTGAAAGTGGTGAACTGTCTAGTAATTGTCTTAAAACTTCAAATGGTAATGTTGGTAGCGATGAACTAAGTGTTAAACTATAAATATCATCTAAAATAAACAAATTTCATATTTTTTTAAATAATTTAATTTAAATAAAAAACCGTAATAAAAAATTACTTACTTCCTTCACCATCGCCAGTTACTCCAAGAATTAATCTTAAAAGACATTGTGCTCGAATTTTATCGCGTAATAATACTTCAGAATATGCTGGTAGTTTGAGAAAAAGTCCAAATGCAGCTAAAGAATGTTGAGGGACTGATGATATTACGTTTGCAATCTTGCACGAACTATCAATACCATCATCGACATCTTCATAAATCTCTTCATTTGGTTCAATTTTAATCCATTCCCCTTTGACCCATTCTCCAGGTAAATTTTTTTCCTTTTCACTAGATTTTTGAATACTTTTAGGTTGCTCTGGATAAACAGTTGGCAAGTAATGTGCTAACAAAGACAATCCTCCACGACTTGAGAATATTTGTAACGGAGAAGATAATGGATTAAAATCTGAAGCTTTCATAAGTTCAGACGTATCTTCTTCATTTGAATTAATTTTTGATTGAATTAAATTTAAATTAATGCATGGTGTGGACAATGAGATGCCATTTGATTTGAGCATATTCAAAATTTGAGCTATCGTCGTGTCGCTAGTAATTACGATATCTGCACAAGCGGTGTGCACAAATTGGATACTGTCAGGTAAGCATTTTGATTCTTCAGATTTCATTTTAAAGACATTAAAAATATCTTTAGTTTTTTGTGCATTTTCTTGATTTTTTAGTTCTTTAGATCGTTTATCTTTCGCTTGAACACCTGCAGCAACGCTCAAAAATTCCATTCCAAAATTCATTTGCATACCTAAATCCCACAAATCTTTTTTCTCAGTACGATTATCAAGCGGAAAATCTGAAGATTTTGTTGATATTCCTTCATTACTAACGAAAGATGGAAGCAAATTGTTATAAGCAGATATGCTATTTTGTAAAATTTCTTGGCATTTGGTATTGATACTAACATAAAACAATAAGTGATGTGAATTTGGTTTTTTTGAAGGGTGATTGCTAATGTATGTCATGTTTGAATCGTATTTCCTCAGAAGAGGTAAGTCGCTTCGCACACTGATTACCATTTTTTCGCTTTCGAGTAATATTTGAAGAACGAGACGTCTTGTGAATCCAGATATAGAATATTTCATATTACACGATAATGTTTTAAATAAATTTGATGGTTGAGTAGAACTTCCAGGACTTTGTTGATTAATATTGTAATTGTTTTTCTCAGTTGTACGAATAACTGATATCAAATTTGTTGTTAGTATGTCTTGATTTTTAGGATGGCAAGAAGTGAAATTTGATAAAAACTTTATAACCGTTTCTTCCAACTCCAAAAATGCCTGGATGTTAACGTCATCATTTAATATTGAGTTTTGTAGTTTATTATTGCACATTAAAGATAAAAGTGGTTCTATCCACATAGAACCTTCATATGATCCTAACCAGTCCCTCATGTGTCCTTCTTCAGCACAAACTTCACTCATAAAGTTTAATATGTCGGTGATCTTTTTAACATTAACCATAGGATATGTATTGTCGGTATGTAATGCCTTATTGGTATCAGTTTGACAAATTGATGAGCACAGCAACTCGTGATTCGATGATAGATGGCAAAATTCCAAAATTGCTGTTGTGAATAGATTAGGTAGACCCGAATTGATCAGTTGATATATAGTTAAGGGGGATTGACAAGCCATTGCAATTGTTTTCATTTGTGATGACGTTAGATTTAATGATGAAAGATTTTGTATAGTATGATTAGAAAGCCATTCTTCAGCATCATTACTACATTGTTTACTATCATCTGTCATCAATCGTTCATTTTCCTTTCTTTCATCACTCAGACATAATAATTTATTACCACTTAAATCATATCTTGGTACGAGAATACCTACTTTCTTCAAGATTATATTAAAAAACTCTGGTCTTATACAGCAAATTGAGCATAGCATAGAATCAATTGCAAGTTTCATTGGACTATTTTCAGAAATTCGTTCTGACCAACCAAAAAGCCTTTCAAATAACTCTACATTTATCAAATTTGCAAGATCTAATATTAAATTTGTTGCATACGCTTGCCATAAAATCGATGCAATACATTTTACGTATCCACTATTAGGATTGATATTTTTTAGTTGATTATTCAATTCCAAGTTCATTAACCAATCAATAATCATTTGAATTCGATCTCGTGAAAAACAATCAGATGTTGTGCATAATTGATAGAGTATATCGGAGACTGTCTCATTACATAATTTAAAGATGTGTGGAATACTTTCATTCAGTAGAATATTAATTAATTTTAAGCTTAGTTCTCTATTATACAATCCCAATTTTAAAAGGACAGTTTCCAAATTTTGAAGCAAAAAATTAGACATGGATGGAGCAATACTTAGAAGAGAACAACAAGATTCCATAAATCCATTGACTTCTGATGCGGATGCGATAACTAAATTTGAAATAGAATTATCGGTGTATGTGCCAACATTAAAACACTGTGCCAAAATTCTTAACCATCCAAAACTAATTTCAGACTGCGTTTCTTCTTCACTATTCATTTCGTTATTATTTGATGATAAATTTGATAGAGATGTTTTATCATTGAATATTGATGAACCCAGCACGGAAATCATTGATAATCCAATGGTTGAGCTGTCTTTTGGACGATATAGTCGTATTACAAGATGCGTAGCTATTTCAGCTTGAGGAAATTTAAGACGAATGCATGTCATACCAGATGTCATGATTGGTTGAGTCAATGGTATTAAATTCATACCATCACGTGAGATTTCAATTGACACAGCGGAAGGACATGAAGCGAGAGTTGATAAATGTGGTTGAAGTTGTATTTCTTTTAAAAGAACAGCAGTTGGCAGAGTTAATATTAAGTCTACATATGACTCATTAGGATAAAATAAATAACTCCATGCTGGACTTCTAGCTCTTCGATGTGACGATACTTGACCTTGGATTAAAACATCTGCAGGTTGAGCAGAAGGATTTTCAGAAGTTATTGTACAGTATGGTGCAAAATTTATCAAGCCTTCATCATATTTTAATGATCCAATAGATTTTTTAGTCGTTTGATTTGATATTGATTGGACACTTTGTGCTTTCGATAAATGTTGCATGATCATTGTAACCAAATTTGGATGAGTATTTAAAAGTGTACGGTTACTTCTCACTAAATTTTCTGCCAAAATTTTTATTCCACCCATTTCACAAAACACTTTGAGAGATTCATTTGTTTCAAGAATTTTCAGCATCAACCATAGAAAAGGTTCAGATAAGTATATTTTTGGCATTGCATGACGAACATTTGAGACAAATTTAATATAGTCAAATATTGGTTTTATCATCAGAGAAGGTTGAGATGCCAGTGTGTTCATATAAATTATCAATTGAAACAGTGCATCTTCAACATTCATTGGATCACTTAAAGATGCATTTTTTGATTCATTATACATTGGAGAATAAATGGAGCAAATTACAAGTAATGCGGTAGATGATGTGTTACAATGTGATAATGCACTGAGAAATCTTTTCATTGTTGGAAAATGTTGTAAAACTGTATCGGTAAATGTTGGCCAATTCTTTTTTATTGATTGTGCATTTGTTTGGTTTTGTTGTTCAGCTTTGATTTCATCTGTTTGACTTTCAGCATTTTCAACAAAATCAACGGATGTCATTGTTACGTCATAATCTGTCATTGACAGTGGAAGTTTTGTTCTTATAAAAATTGATGATAATTTTATTAAATTCATTAGGATTGTTGAATCAGTTACGGTTTTCGTTTGCGTGTTTTCAGCTCCTAATACTGTAGCAAAGAGGCTTCCGAAAACATTATTTGAATTGGAATTACCATCAGAACTCTTTTGACACTGAATTTTTTCAATGTTTGTAACAAAATGATAAATAAGATTTGAAACGCATTCAATTATGCTCATAGCAATGCTCAAGTCCGACTTTTGATATTGGTAATTCAAAAGTTCTTTAACTATTTGATTCTGTGCATCGATCGGGCCACATGATTTACTGATTGCACCATCAACTTGTACTAAAGAAAAGCATACTCGTAATAATGTTTCCTTTAATTCATCTCTCAATTGGCATTTCACTTGAAGACATGAAAATAACTCTTGAAGTAAGCGACAAACTGTTGGGCCTGCAAATGTTGATTGAATAGAGTTATTTTTATAGATTCCATTACAAAAACGTAGAATCATTTTTTCGAAATTTTCGTTTTTAATAATCAATAGTCCTATTTTCTTGTTATATCCTGCTGCTTCCCCTGTTCCATTAATTTGACTAAAATCATCTAATGGTTTACTGGAGATGGAATATATTAAACAAAGGAAGCCTAAGCACCAACCTCTTATTTTTAATGCTGGCCGAGTTGCTAACGCCTTTAAAAGTCCATTAACAGCTTTCTCACCGAATGGTATTTTTGACTGAAGATTACTGAAAATTATTTTTGGAAGGTCATTACTATCTCCATTCAGTGTTAGCCATAATTGCAAAACCTGTTCTAGATTTAACCATGAATCTTCAAGATGCAAATCAGTGAAAATGGTTTCAAAAACATCCATTAGCATGATATTTGTATCTGTCTTTTTCTGATACTCAACATTATTCCAAGCAGACAATGTTGATGCTGGCCATGGTGGTGTTTCAATAAAAACTGAATCAACCATTTCTTGTTGCGGAATATTTGTAATGAAATTTACAGACGATTTCATAATCAAACGCCTTAAATTAATTTCCGTGTTTGTATCCAATCCACATTCTAATCGCGAATCCATAGTACACGATACTTTGCATCTATTTAGTAATGAGTAAGCACTTTTCAATTGTGAATTTGATGAAGATGAATCCTTTTTAGCAAAACTAGTCTTAGATACTCCAGCAGATGTAAGTTTTTTTGATTGTTCTAAGATATCATCCAGAATATCTTCAATTCCATCTGTATCATCTTCTATAAGAGAAGGAAGCTGATATTTTGTATCTGTTTTAAAAACATCATAATTACAGAAATCTTTAAATATTGATGATGACTGACTTGATGTAGATGATGGAAACTCTGACATAAATCCTAATGCTTGCGCCAATGATATTTCATTTCCATTGTTTATGTCTACTTCCATAGTATCGGGATCAATATTTCCCATTAGTAGGGATTTGTAACTACGATCTGCTTCTAAAATATCCTGGAGTAAACAAGTTATTGCATGGACTGCCCAAGAATTTTGCTGATTTTCCCATACGGCTATCCTAACAAGTTGAAGTAACTGTTGAACTGTTATTATTGAGCTAAGTTGAACAGATATTTTGCATGCATTGACGAGTTTAGCAATTATTTTGCAGGTTAATAAAAACAGATCCATGTTACATGTAAAATCCATATTAAGAAGCAAACCTATTAATCCTCTAACGACAACCAACACATTTTGTCCTTTAATTGATTTAAGACCCTTATCAATTACATTTTCATTTGTCTGATCATCAATTTTATTGATTCCACTATTTGTTGATGGAGAGTTTAATGCTTTTGTTCCAGCATCAGTCACATTTTTTTTGAGAAAACTTTTTGGAAAAATGTAGTCATTGTCATTCGGAAGAAGTTTTTTTAGATGGTTCTTTAAATCTTGAGCTTTGTTAATAACTGAATCTAAATTTGATGTAGACGTAGAAAGCATACTTGGTGCATTTGCAATTTGTTCTGACATCATGTAAACTTTTTCAGCGATATTGTTTTGATTTGTGTTTGTTTGTTTATTTTGAATAAAACGTTTTTTGAATGAACGTGAAAATGATCTTGGATTGTTGTTTGTCACACACAGTCGAGCTTTTGCGATATCACCAGACATGAAGTCCCATCGAGGATTCAAATTGTCCTTCTTATCGTTGTTATCGTCCAAACATACAGACAAGAATAAAAGTAACCAACTCAGAAGTGTTAAGTCTGTATTTTTCCATAATTGAAGATGACTTTCATAGTCATTTGATAATGGCGCCAAGAGGTTTGCAATAGTTTTTAAAATTGCATCCAAAACTGTCGTTCTACAAGTGTTCAGTTGAATACTTTTTCTTCCCAAATATGTTAAAAGTATAAAAACTCTAAAAAATATATAAAAGATAAGAAATAAAATGATTAAATTGTTGCAACTTATGGTAATAGCGCTTTTTAATCTGCACAGAATAGATGTATTTTAATATCGTTATCATAGTCTTTAATCTCACACTGGTAAATTGGCATGATACTCCAGATTAAACTTTGCTTTTACATTAAAATTATTTTATACAGAAAAAACATAAATTACCTATCTTGAGGAAAGATTTCCGTGTTCTGAGATGAGAATAGAGATGTAAATATGTCTGCAAAAAAATTTCCCCACCAAGGTTTCACAGAATACGAGCACATTTTTACAATCATAGAACAAGTAGCAATGCGAACATGTGAGTCTCCATTGATTACTAATGTTCTGAAAAGTAAATTACACGTTTCTAGATCAAAAAAGAAGTGTAATATGGAAATACTTTGAGCATCGTATGTTGATACAAAATGAAGCAATAATTCAATTAAACATTCACTTAACACATGCAGCTTATCAGTTGATAAATGACTAAATGACATGTCCTCTAAAGATGCTTTTTGATCTTCATTAAGTGAGTTTTCAATGCGTTTGATGACATTTTTAACAACATTCAGTTGATTTTGAAACATCATGCATTCCTCATAAACATTCAACATTTTAACGTATTCAATATTATTATTTTCGTCACCATCCTTTAAACGATTCAAATAAGACTTCATATGTGACATATTTGAATTTTCAGTCTTAAGAAATGGTCTAAGAAGATCGGATAATTTACTGCTTGCCAAACAATATCGACAGTGTGTGTCTTCATATAAAGCTTTTAATACTTTCAGCTGATTTTGCAAGTAATTTTTTTTAATTGTAACAACTTTCATCACAGGATCGGCATAACTATCTTTATCAAGTATGACGTTATGTCCAAAGAAAGAAGCCATTGGTAATTTACATCTTGTAGCGGACATTCCGTACCGACCCATGAAGGTCATTCTTAAAAATCGACAAATTGGTGGAGGTTGCAAATCACTTAAAATTAACATTTTAAGGGCAATATCATTGCATAACGCAATACGAACACAATCACTTTCTTCGTCAAAGCACCAAACATCAATCGTTAATGATGCCAAATCGTTACAAGCTGGAACAACTATGTCGGTTAGCACAATAGGATTTCCAAAGTCTAATGTCACTTGTCTTCTAGCACCTGAATGCATTCTGTCGATTACAATCATTTGCTTTGCAGGCAAACTCAATAATTTATGCCACGCCAAAATGTTCAAACCATCGTCTAAATTTGAATTATCGATAAATTCACGTACTTTATCATCATAAACTGTGGATGCATTTTGAATATTAGATTCGTTATCTAATTTGTTATCAGATTCTTGTTGTTGCATCATCATAAACTCTTCATCTCCGGTAAATATAGGTACGTTACTTGTTGCCCCTGTCTTTATGTATGGTTCCTTATATTTGTTTTTCTTAATTTGTGAATAAAATATTTTATCGACCACATTTTTAGCTAAAGCATACGGTGACTCAATTTTTTTCTCTATCTCAGTATCATTATTAAATGAAATTTTTTCATTCGGTATTTTAATAATATGATCATTCCCAGCTAATTTCGATGTTCCGATATGAGGCGGTGTTTCAATCAAAATATCATCAATTATACTTGTAGCTTGTAAAGATATTGAATCCACATTTTCAATTCTTGTTGCTTCTGATGTTGAAGAACATGTAAAGTGCAATGGTTCCACTTCTAATAATCCTTTAATGTGATTATTTATACTTTTTTTTCGTAAATGAAACGGAATTCTTATTTCTGGATTATCTACAACACAAAAAGAAAAAAAGAGTATTTAGAATAAAAATTACAAATAATTTTACAAAGTTATACTTATAAGGTTTACAAAAAAGAAACATACCATGAGAACAAAAGTTCTTTAAATCACTAAATTGATTTTGTATTGGTTGTGATTGATGTCCATTAGCAACAGGTTTATGGACAAATACGTTACTATAAGAAATGTTGTTGTTAGTATTCCTTCCAAAAGATGGTAACTCAGTATCAAATAAATCAGATTCAAAAGGCATTCCATACAATCCAAATCGTGATTGTAATAATGAATTTAAAGTGTTTGTTCTTTTTGATACTTCATTTAAAATATCAACTAAAAGCTTCATTATTTCAACAGAAATTGGTCCTTGTGATTCATTAGTTGTTGTACCAGCAATTAATAATGTGAACCATTTCAGAGATCCAGCATGTTTAATTTTAATAATATTCGGAACTTTGGATAATATTGTATTTTTCAATGTTGTTTCAAAATTCAAGCAAGATTTTTGATCAATCATATTTCTTGCACCATTTTGAGTGGTAAATATAAGTTTTACCGCCTTTTTTGCCATGCTACGATTACTCGTCAGAATACAATTTTGTATTATTTCATTTAAATTTTTTTCAATTATTTCTACACAAAAACTTTGGTGAGAATTGATTTCAGCTAATAATTTTGGAATTCTATAACGCGCCAAATTTACACAAAGAATCCAATAGAGTATGTCCATCGCAAGGTTTTGCATTAATGAATTGCTCTTATTAATAGCTATTGAAATCAGATTTTTCATTAATATGTTTGACTCCAACATTGCAAGGCGTTGAATTCGTTCATTATTTACATTAGAAACTTCCCGTGTTGCTCTTATGGAAATTGATATTTCGTGAAGCCAATCGCAACCTAAAAAAAATAAAAAAATTATTTTTCAAGAATTTTAACCAATGTATGCTGCATACGTACAAAAATCGCCTCAAACAAAATTAACACTATCAAAATTTTGGGTTTGGTTCGGTTGCCCGCTGATCACTTGCCCACTGACATTTTTCCACTAGTCTTTTTCCCACTGGTACGTTTGCCCACTGGTACTTTTGCCCATTGATTTTTTTCCCCATTGATTTTTTGCCCACTGGTACGTTTGACCACTGGAAGTTTTGCCCACTGGTACTTTTCCCCACTGATTATTTTCCCACTAGCTTTTTGCCCATTCGTACGTTTGCCCACTCGTATTTTTCCCCACTGGTACGTTTGCCCACTGATTATATTCCTTCATAAGCAATGCGTTTGAAGCCCTGCAATGACTGGCTTCCTGACTAGACAAAAATTCTACGCAGGAAGCACTTTGAGACTTCGGGGTTTTTGCATTCAATAGCTCAAAATTCGTAGAGGTGGTAAACACTTTTGGTTTTATGGACTTCATTACCCTTAATTTTATTGTTTTTAGTGGTAACATCATTGATAAGTAAGTAAGAAAGTAAGTATCTCAACTGGATGTAATTATTATGAGTATAATGATTCTGGATCTTTTTTAAGGACATAGTGTGTCTGGAAGTTAACTAGATCTTATTATGTTGCACATTATGTGACTGGTTATTCTCTAGATCTTATTTTATGATCATGTTGTTGAATTATTATTTTCAATCGAATAAGATCCAGTGAGCATCCAGAATCATTATACTTATTTACTTACTTCCTTGGCAAAGGCGCACGAGGGCCCATTTCCGCATTTAGAGTTCGTCGGAAGCTGTATTCTGTCTTTAGTTAATTTCTGCCCGCTTCTGATTCCCAGCACTTTTGCATCGTTGCTCACACAGTAATCTCACGAGCTTATTAGTCTACCTCGAGAATCAATATACTCATAATAATTACATCCAGTTGAGATATTTACTTACTTACTTATCAATGATGTTAACATTAAAAACAATAAAGTTAAGGGTAATGAAGTCCATAAAACCAAAAGTGTTTACCACCTCTACGAATTTTGAGCTATTGAATGCTAAAACCCCGAAGTCTCAAAGTGCTTCCTGCGTAGAATTTTTGTCTAGTCAGGAAGCCAGCCATTGCAGGGCTTCAAACGCATTGCTTATGAAGGAATATAATCAGTGGGCAAACGTACCAGTGGGGAAAAATACGAGTGGGCAAACGTACGAATGGGCAAAAAGCTAGTGGGAAAATAATCAGTGGGGAAAAGTACCAGTGGGCAAAACTTCCAGTGGTCAAAAGTACCAGTGGGAAAAAGACTAGTGGAAAAATGTCAGTGGGCAAACAATCAGTGGGCAAGTGAATATGGGCAATCGACATAATCCCCAAAATTTTCTATGGTTTTCCGTTTAAAATACTAATGATAGTGTTGATAATGTTCATGACGTTTTACGTTTACTTTTAAAGTAGATTTTCAACTTACCCCTTGTTTTTGATTGTCCTTCTTTGGAAACATCCGTCATTGTTTTTAGATGAATTAAATAATTCCTTGCTTTTGATTTAAGAAGCTTTGGACTGATGAAAGTAACCGTACCACCTTGTTCATTTAGATCCATACATGCAGACAATTCGATCGGCCCTACAAGAATTTCAGCATTTCTAGCTTGTAAATATTCCTCAGATAATACTGGATTTTCAATTGTTGAGTTGTCATAAAAAGTACTTGTATGTATGTTTTCAGAATTTAAATTAAAATTTATATTATTGTCAACATCTATAGATGGTTCAATATTTTTTTGTTTATTGTTAGGTCCGGGTTTTCTTCGGCAACAAAGTCCAATAGACTTTTGCTTCAACAAAGTAACTTGTATAGCAGGTGGATTACTACAAGGCTGCAATATTGAAAACTTAAAGTCAATATGTCCTATTGATGATGGTTTTGGGAGACTTAATTCTATTAAATGTTCATCCCAAGTAGTTGCATCATTATGCAATCTCCAAGTTCTCGTCAAATGTGTATCTTCACTAGGACTCATATTCTGAGGATTTCTTCGTTTTGCTTGAAATATTTCGGTCCAACATCCTGGCACTTCAGCAGAGTATAAAGTAAGATTTTCATCAAATTGCGTCAAAGAATAAAGTAGTTTCAAATCATTTAGGTGTAAACTTTTTTGATTGGCAATTATTTCAATTTTAGATTTTTTTTCATATTCAATTCTTGAAAATATTTTAGATGTCGATGGTACAACTCGGCTATTTTTTTTTTCAATTGTTTCTAAAGAATTCATAATTTCATCGTCGAATTCGTCACCAGAATCGTTATCCAAATCATAAAAAGAATAAAAGTGCAATGTTCCATTTGAAGTTGATGCACATAAACGTTCGAGATTTTTGCAATAAACGCAAGAAATAAATTTTTCTCCTTGAACTTTTGCTTCAGATAAGGTATTTAATGTTTTAATTGACAAGACTTTAATTGAGCCATCTATGCAAGTTATTACAAAAGCATTTGAATCGGTTGGACATCCACTAAAAAAACGCTCATTAGTATCAAATTTTGGTAAGATGCAAAACTCTTTTGGTATTTGTTCATTGAAAAATAGTCGTTTTGACACAATTTCCTCTTTAATAAGTCCTTTATCATCTATTTCATAGATTAATACTTGAGATTGAACATTTTTATTATTTGATGCAACATTTGTTTCCATACAGTCCTTTTGATTCACAGATAAACATGATTTTAAAAAAACAATCATATAGTGATTATCACTTGATATTAAAATTTCTTTAATTTCATAATTATCATCTATATCAACTATTTCAATAGCTTGCATAGGAAAACAAACTAGTTCACTTTCAGATTTATTTTTTGTCAAAAATTCAGATGTTTGTACTAAATTCTGTTTGGAAATAATTGATGGACCATTTATTGCTAAAGATTTGACCGAATCTATCTCAGATGATTCATTTTTAGGAATAAAAGTCCAAGCATTGTCGTTTTTTGATCCTCCAGTCATCAGAGAGTCAGTTTTTTTAGCAATATTTTCTTTGCTATCCATGAATTTTAAAATATCATCAAATCCATCAAGTCTCTCTTCATATGTTGACTCTAGAATCGTAATTAACGATGACGATCCATTTTTACCATTTGCATGAGAATTTAATGATTCATTGTCGTTTCCATTTATCGTGGCAGTTTTATTCGATGATGAAGATTTATATGCTTCTGCTACAGCATAAGAAACCAAATAAAAATTTGACTTTTTTGTTAATGTTACTTCGAAAGCTTGCTTTTTACATTTTCCTATTTCATGACACTTTACACCTGCAACAATTCTTGTTCCACTAACCCTATTCGATTTGTTTTTTTCGAAATTTAACTCTTTTATCTTTGTAACTGTTTCTTTTTTAAAAGTGCACATGGCATATAAATCAATATGTACTTCATTTCCTTCATTACAACGCTGCATGATATTTTTCTCGCATGACTTTATATTAAAATAAGCACATTTTTCTAATTGTCGTTCTACGCTCCAAACACAAACATCTCCAGTTAGTGAGCTTCCCAAGCATATGATATCACAATCACCAAAGGACATAATATCAAAACCTGATATTTCAACAGCTGGGCTAGTGGCATATGTGACTGACAAAGGCACGTTTTGTGTATACTCGCCTATCATAAAATTGACAAATTAATAATTTAGTAGTGAAGTTCGCGATTAAGTGCAACGAAAGTGCATTTTCCTTGTAATAGAAAGTAAAGTAAGTGCTAAACAGTCGGTTGAACGGAAATTTACGATTTTTTAGGAAAATGCGCTTAATACACTTTTTGTTAATTATTTGATTTATATATACCTTTTAGGAAAACACATTCGGGGGAGTGTCGCTCGTGTTCTGACCAAGGCTCATCTGTTTTTTCCCAGCACACTAAGCAGACAGAACATGTGAAACACATTGCTCGATCATCTCCGGTTTCACTAGATTGATGATAAAATCCAGCTTGAGCCATTTGATCGGGCAATGCAAATTTGTAATCCATATGAGGCCAAGAATCGAATGTTTTTCGTCGTGCCGCTTCTGAATACATATGAAATCTTTGAATTTGATCGTTTTCAATTGCTCTTCCCCCAATAATGAGGTCAGTCAATCTTTCATTGATAGCTGATGCGATGCTTAAAGCAGGTATGTGCTTTTGAAGGCTTTTTAGCTCCATAACTATTGTGCTAGCAACAACTTTCAAGCTTGAATGTGGTAGCTCTAAGCATATAGTGTCCCACTAGAAAAATTAATAAAAATTAATAATTTAATTTCTAACTTTGATGGTTTATTTTACCTTTTGAGCCTTTATTCCTTTTTTTCCTTTTTTCTGAGCCTCACTTATTCTAGTTAAAAGATAACAAGAGGAAAATTTACAATAAATGGTCGTTGTATTAAAGTAATAGAATGTACTAAAATAACTATAAAAACAGAAACACAATAACCGCCCTTGGCTGGAATTTACAGGGAAAGTGTGACCAGGAGCTCCAAAAACTACTTGGCGCTGAACATTGATGAAAGGATTTCAGCTTAAAATACGGCCGGGCACATTATACAAACAAGGTAGCAGAACCAGCAAAGGAATCAGATGGAAAGCCTTTTGGTATAAGCTCCACTTAGGAAAAAGGTTAGTAAAGTAATACCAATATGGCATAAGCATAAAAATGAATTGAGAATTTTTGAAGATTTGTTTTTGCTAGTAGAGTTTTAAGCTCATTTTTTGAAACTTTTCTTAATACCCTGAATTTACGTTATAAGCCACTACCCGTTACTAAGCCACTAGCGTAAAGAACTTTAATTCTGGAAAAATTGTGTATCCGTAAATAGGCCACTATCAAAAGTCATTTATTAAACTAGATAAAATAATTTTTCCGATTTTAAATGACATATTCGGATATTAACAACAAGTAAGGGCTAGAAGAAATTGATTATTTTCTAGATTTCCATGAAAATTTTCGATTTTTCTTCATTTGTTTACATTTCTCACTACTCGTTATTAATAACTTATAACGTAAATTCTAAATAAATAAATAAATAAAATTTTAAATTTAATAATATTGTTGCATATTAAAATCCATTTCTTCATGACAAGTTATCTGACTAAATTAAAAAAAAATTACAAAAGTCCTCGTGTTCGAGGGACTTAAGCGAATTTTTGTCACTTCCAGACCTAATAAACAAGAATTAAAGTAACTTTTGGACCTAAAAAACAAGATCCAGGTCACTTTCAGACCCATAAAATAAGATCCAGTATAACTTGTTTTTGTGGGTCCGGAAGTGACCTGGATCTTGGTTTTGTGGGTCTGGAAGTGACCTGGATCTTACTGGATCTTGTTTTTGTGAGTCTGGAAGTTATATGGATTCTACTGGATCTGTTTCTTTGGTAGAAAAACTAATATCTATTATTTTCATTTTATCAATTACTGATCGCTGGGACAAAAATGCGCTTAAGTCCCTCGATCAATAACACGAGGACTTTTGTAATTTTTTTTTTTACAAATCTTAGAAAATTTAATTAATTACTCAATTTTGCATTGCTAATATCGTCTTAAGTATTTCTAATACTCGATTAAGATTCATTTTTGTGGATTTAAAGCGTTGAAAACACTTAGGTAAGCTAGGAATTACAAAAAATCCGTCACTCGATTAAAATTTTTACGTACGTAAAAACGTAAGAAAAACGTAAGGTTTCAAATTTATTAATTTAATTAAGACATAAGAGCATCAAATGCAATCGTTTTCCATTTCATCAGCACTAATTGATAACATGCTTAAATTTCGAATTGTAAATATTAGTAATTAATGATATTTTTAGGAAATTAAAAACGACAAGTTGAGAAATATTGCACATCGAAATTTTTCAGTTCCGTTTACTCATGGATTTGCTCAAAAGTGTCTAATTTTGAAAAAAAAAATTCAATAATGCGCTTAAAAGATAATTTTTAAGAATTCCATGAAAAAATTACGACTCGTTTTTTTATCGAGTAATTTAAGCGCACTTTTGTACCCTGAATTTACGTTATAAGCCAGTGAATTATCGGAACAAAAAAGTTTTCAAAATCGCAAAAAAAAGGCTTAATAACGAGTAGTGGCTTAGTAAAGAAATGTAAACAAATGAAGTACAATCGAAAATTTTCATGGAAATCTTAAAAATTAGTAATTTTATTTAGTACTAACTGATGGACAATGTCCAAATATGGAGTCCATATTAAAATAACGATTTTCAGAAATTCGAAACTTAATTTTTTTGAATTTCTAAAAATCGTTGTTTAAATATGGACTCCATTTTTACGAATGACTCATTTTTGCGAAAAAATTTTTTTTCATACACCTAAATTTAGTATCAATTTCAAATTTTGAACTAACAAAATTTTATGGATAAATTTCATTGTAAAAAAGTTCAAAAATAAACAAATATGACATTTAATAAAATGTAATGATTCATTTTTGATTGTTTTTCAACAAAATTTTATAAGTCAGAATGCGTTTTTTCCTTACCCTGAATTTACGTTATAAGCCACTACCCGTTACTAAGCCACTGGCTTAGTAAAGAAATTTGACTCAGGAAAAATTCTGTATCCGTTAATAAGCCACTACCAAAAAGTCATCAATTAAACTAGATAAAATAAATTTTCCGATTTTAAATGACATATTCGATTAAAAACAAACTATAAGGGACTAGAAGAAATTAATAATTTTTAAGATTTCCATGAAAATTTTCGTTTTTTCTTCATTTGTTTACATTTTTTTACTCAGCAATTACTCGTTATTAGGCCTTTTTTACGATTTTGAAAACTTTTTTCTTCCGATAAGCCACTGGCTCATAACGTAAATTCAGGGTAACGGTTTTTCTTTTTTGTATGAAAAGAAATTTTTCGCAAAAATGAGCATTTCGTAAAATTAAGAGTTCGTTAAAATGAGGTTTCGAATTTATGAAAATCGTTGTTTTAATATGGACTCCAAATATAATAACCAAGCTAGTTTAAATATTGGCATTTTGGTAGTGGTTTATTAACGGATACAAAAATTTTTCCATAGCCAAATTTCTTTACTACCCTGAATTTACGTTATAAGCCACTACCCGTTACTAAGCCACTGGCTTAGTAAAGAAATTTGACTGAAAAAAACTTTTGGATTCGTTAATAAGCCACTATCAAAATGCCATTAATTAAACTAGATAAAATAATTTAATTTTTTTCAAATGATATATTTAGACATTAACAATCAGTTAGGACTAGAAAACACTTAATAATTTTTAAAATTTCCATGAAAATTTTGAATTTTCTTCATTTGTTTACATTTCTTTACTAAGCCACTACTAGTTATTAAGCCTTTTTTTGAGATTTTGAAAACTTTTTTCTTCCGATAAGCCACTGGCTTATAACGTAAATACAGGGTAAGCCATGAAATCTACTGGCATATTGATTGTTTAGATTTTTCAAAGGCTTTTGACTGTGTTAACGTTATTTTACTCATCAATAAGATTAAGGAACTTGAATTAGGTACATCATTTTTAAATTTAATTAAATTAAATTATAAATAAAACCTTAAAAACAGAAAAAAACAAATCAGTAAAGATGTGCTGAATAAAGATGGAACACCACATTGAAGCGTATTGTCAGGAGAGTATATTGAAAAAAAAAAATACAATTACAGCAGGCTAATGAAAGACATCAAACAAGAAATCGAGAAAACTTTCTAGTTCCGTATTATCAAATGCAACCTTAATAATTAAGACTTCTATGATAGAACACTCAATCTTTTTAATCTATTTCCAATATCTTTAAAGAACGAATTTTCTCTTAATTTATTCAAGTCTAGAGGGCACTTTAAGAATCACTTTGTGCGGTGAATAATCTGATACATACGAATAAACTAAATAAAAAAAATTCAAGTTCTTCACAACCCACAAAACAAGATCCAGCTAGGTTTAAGTCACTATACAACAGAGTTGCGATGACAGGTGGACTGTTTCTGTTGACCTGTGACTGATTGCAAATCTGCTATACAACAAATTCATTCATTTATCGTTTATCCGAAAGAGTCTTGATAGCTTACTAGACAAGGTATAGGTCACGAGATTTAGATGCTTCAGTTTTTAAAGTAAGACAGTTGAATTACGAAAACAATCAAAGGTGATAGAATGGATTAAGAATAGTATTGTTAGAATCAGGGTTAGAATGAGAATAGATAAGACGTAAATTCATTGCGGAGAACTTTTATGAAATGTACACACAATATTCTTTGAAAGAATTTTATGTACTGTATGACTAAGCTCATAAATATATTTATTTTTAATCATTGTTAAGGATATTGTTAAACTTAGAGCAAGAATGACCAATAATAATAAAATTAAATTTTTAATTTACTTACTTTTGGACCAGCTCATTGATAATATCAGCTGAATTTTCAACTCCTTGTTGCTCTAAAGATACTAAACTGTTGTATAAAAGAACTGCCTCTGATAGTAATACCTCGACTTTGATAATATTATCCGTACTACATATAGGAGTCTGAAGAATAGTTTCTAATAACAATACACTCGTTGGGTATACACTACGCATTCCCATATTTTTATCATTCCAAAATAATATTTTATCGTGTTCAATTAGGTATCTTCCATTTATTGGTTTATTGGTTTCTATAAAAGAAATTCACTAGATAAGAACAAATTTAAATTAATAATAATGAAAAATTAATTACCAATATTTATTTGTTGCAATATTACTCCAGAATTTATGTCCAAAATCACAATGGAGTGATTCGTAATTATTAGCATTACGTTTAAATTTGGATGGAATATAATTTTATGAGCTTTTTTACATGATTCTACCGATAAATATCCATCTTCTTTCAGAAAATCTTTATTTTCTTTGCCTTTTTCCATGCTTCTGTAAATTCTTCCTTACTTAATCAGTTTTTCATTGCTGTTACCTTTCACAATACAAAAAGAAATTGACGCCAAAATCTTAGCGTGTGTCTCTTTTTTGAAAAACAAATTAAACAATCTTTCAATAATGGAAAACAGTTATCGAAGAATAATTAATTTCTGATTTTATGAACTTTTTATAGGTACTTTTATCCTTTTTCTTTTTTTTTTTTAATGAAGAGTAAATGAAATTATTCAAAAATTATTGTTTCGTTATGCTTTAAGAAAATTTAATAGAAAAATTGTATACATTTAGGTTTTTTTGGCACGTACTGAAAAAAATTTAAATGAAAATTGGATGAATTATTATATTTAGATTATTTTTTATTTTAATATATACCTAGATTATTATTTTTCATTATTAATTCTTAATTATTCAAACGTCAATACTTTTTTTAAAAACGTCTACATTCGACCAATTACACTAAAATAGATAAATCTATTTTCGAGTTTTCAAAAAAATTTAGGGGGCTTGATATTTTTTAATGTGGTTTACACAGTTTGAACAACAAGAAATTGTAATGATATTTTTTAATGTGGTTTACACAGTTTGAACAACAAGAAATTGTAAAAAAAGATTGAAGTAAATAGTCCATAATCGAGGATAATCCATTTTAGTGAAATTAGCTAATTATATCAAAATGTTGTGCTAAAGTTTTTAGATCAGTATTTGTTCGGTTATTTCAAAACGGTTTTTTAATATATTTCAATTTTTACTCAAAAGATCTTTATTCTTCTAATCTTGTCTAGATGTCTATTTTTCATATACTAGATCAAAATTTTTATAAATGTTTTCTCGTGTATCATTTTCATAAATAACACTTTTATAACGTAATAAATTAATAGTTTGTTTATTACTAGTTATACAATAAAAGCAATCATTTTAATCAGAAAATGCGCTTAAAAAATTTTAGTTAAACACATTTCTTACTGCTTTTCAGATAGTCATATTAATTCATTTTCGGGAAAAAATATTTCAGGAAAAATAATGATTCCGGTAAGTGCCAAAACAGTTTAAAGGATTAATATCATTAGTTGTTTTGTTAAAGTACGTCAATAAGTTCAAGTTTATTTATTGAAGTACGATTTTCATGCTTTTAATCATAAACAAACATTTGAAACATAATGGCGTTGTTTGGCTTCAATTATTTTTTTAAAAATATTTTTCTTGGTAAATAATTAAATATTGTTTTTTAGCGTAAAGTTTTCGTTGGAAGTTTGCCTCAAGGATCGAAACCAGAAGAACTTCGACGGCTTTTCGAAAAATATGGAGTTGTTACTGAATGTGATATTTTAAATCGCTGCGGTTTTGTTCATATGGCAACTTCTGAGCAAGCAGACGCTGCAATCAAAGCTCTTAATAATGCTTTATTTAATGGAGTGAATATTGTTGTCGAACGTGGAAGAATGAAACCTCAAGGTTCTTTAGGAAGTGGTCCAAAGCGAGGTGGTCAAATGGGAGGAAATAACAGAAATAATGGACCTCAAGGCGGTAGAGGAGGTAACTCGAGAGGAGGAGGTGGAGGTGGATTTAGAGGTAATTCTGATCAACATGAATGTCTATAGTCCGAAAACTATTTTTTAGCGCATTTTTGAAATTTTTTTCAAAAAGGTAGCTTAATAAGACACTTTGTTCGTTCGTTCGTTCGTCTGTTCGGTCGGCTGGAACGCGAGATCTCAAAAACTAGACATTGTAGAGAGCTCTGGTTTGTTTTAATAGCTTCGTTCTATCAAGTTATTGGGTTATCGGTCATTTAAAAGTTTCAAATCAACGCATAAATACTATAATTAACAGTTTTTCATTTTCAAATACAACAACAACAAAAACAACAACACGTTTTTTCATTGTTTTACAGTGTTTTTCAATGTTTGTCGATGTTTTTTCAGTGTTTACTGAACAATGTTTGAATTTTTTTGACCGTTATGAGTTTTGAATTATGAAAATCCGTTAAATGATTAAGTTCTTAAATTTGTGGAAGTTTTATATGGATCTTGTTTTAAGATCTGAAAGTTACTTGGATCTTACTGGATCTTGGTTTTTAGGTTTGGAAGTGACCTGAATCTTACTGGATCTTGGTTTTTAGGTCTGGAAGTGACCTGGATCTTACTGGATCTTGTGTTTTTGGTCTGGAAGTGAACTGGATCTTACTAGATCTTGTGTTTTAGTTCTGGAAGTGATCTGGATCTTACTGGATCTTGAGTTTTACTTCTGGAAGTAACCTGGATCCTACTGGATCTTGTTTTTGAGGTCTGGAAGTGACTTATTAATCAATTACTGATCGCTGGGACAAAAATGCGCTTAAGTCCCTCGATCAATAACACGAGGACTTTTGTAATTTTTTTATATAGACCTTTTTAATTTAGAAATAATTAAAATAATAAATGATATTAAGTTTAAGGTTTTTAGCTCATTTTTGAAAGTTTTTTCAAAAAGGTAGCTTAATAAGACACAATGTTCGTTCGTTCGTTCGTTCGTTCGTTCGGCTGACACTAAAAACTTTTTAACTAGACATCGTAGAGAGCTCGGAATGGTTTTAAAACATCAGTTCCATAAAGTTATTGCGGCGCCGGGCATTTAAAAGTTTCAAATCAAAGCATAAATACTATAATTAACAATTTTTCATTTTCATAACAACAAAAACACGTTTTTTCGTTGTTTTACAGTGTTTTTCAATGTTCCTAAAATTTTTAACAGTGTACAAAATTTGAATTTGTCATAACCGTTATGTGGTTTTATAAATTATAAAAATCCGTTAAATTATATTGAAGTGACATGGATCCTACTGGATCTTGCTTTGTTGATCTGGAAGTGACCTAAGTCTTACTGGATCTTGTTTTGTAGATCTGGAAGTGACCTGGATCCTACTGGATCTTATTTTGTAGATCTGGAAGTGACCTGGATCCTCCTGGATCTCGTTTTATAGATCTAGAAGTGACTTATTAATCAATTACTGATCGCTGGGACAAAAATGCGCTTAAGTCCCTCGATCAATAATACGAGGACTTTTGTAATTTTTTCATTGTTTTACAGTGTATTTCAATGTTTGTCGATGTTTTTACAGTGTTTACTGAACAATGTTTGAATTTTTTTTTACCGTTATGAGGTTTGAAGTATAAAAATACGTTAAATGATTCAGTTCTTAAATTTGTGGAAGTTTTATGGGGCCGTTCACTTATTACGTTACGCAAAAAAACGAATTTCTAGACCCCCCCCCCCCCCTCGTTACAAAAAAAATTTTTTGGTTGAGGCTGTTACAAAATCCTAGATTTGATTTTTAGATCTAGGAGTGATCTAAATCTTACTGGATCTTGGTTTTTAGATCTGAAAGTGACCTGGATCATTCCGGATTTCGTTTTGTGGGCCGGGAAGTAAACTGAATCCTATTGGATCTCGTTTCGTGGGCTAGAAAGTGACCAGAATCCTACTGAATCTTGTTTTTGAGGTCTGGAAGTAACTTATTAATCAATTACTGATCGCTGGGACAAAAAGTGCTTAAGTCCCTCGATCAATAACACGAGGACTTCTGTAATTTTTTAACATTTTAATAAAAAAAAAAAAAATAAACATTAGCTTTGCAGACCTTAAGGTCCATAGCTGCGCGTTTATATGCGTTTAACATTTTAATAACTCGTTTAAATATATTTCAGCAAACAATATGAGTGGAGGTATGAATCAGCAGCAAATGGGAGGTCCGATGCGCCAAAATAGACAAAATGATCGACAACAAACCAGAAACACTCCTTATAGTAAAAATCAACGCGGTGGCGGTGTAGGAAGAAGCTTCCAACAACAAAGAGATAATTCTATGGGTGGAAATAATAATGGTAATCAGAATATGGGACGATTTGATAATAATATGCAAATGGACAGTCGTCAGGGAATGAATAGTTTTGATCGTGGAATAAGCAACAACAATATGATGGATCGTAATCGAGGTGGATTTAATGAAGACAATAATTTTGGTTTTAGCGAGGACCGTCGAGGTTTTGCTTTGCCATTGCCATATTCAAATGATATTCATCAAAATAATTTTGGAAATGATCGACCAAACAACAGTATGGGAAATCGTCGAAATACGGGTATGCCAATATTTTAAAAATTTAAACTTTTTAATTTTATACGCTTTTATTGCTCGACTTGCTCTATCGGTCCTGTCACGTTAAAAATTTGTGGTCTATTTTTTTCTATTAATGCAACAAAAAAAAATTAGGTGCGCCTCAGTTCATGACTGGACAGAGTTTTGACCGAAGAAATCAAAATATGGGCAATAGTGGAGTGGGGAATAGCAAATTCCAGGTAATTTTTTTTTTGTTTGAAAAATTCGATATTTTAAAATGATAGTTAATAATATTCCAATTGTTTTCACTTTTTTACTTAAATTGCAAGAATAACGATATGTTTACGCGTAGAAGTGGACAACAACCAACCGTAGGAGTCAACAGAAATCAGAACAATTCAAATAATTTTGACGGTGGAAATTTTGGAGGCGGAAACTTTGGCGGAATGAATCGGTAAGAAAATTCGTATTAGCTTTTCAAATAAAATCAGTTCATTTAAATACAATACCAATCGATTTGGTCTCGTTGCTTTTACAAATATTTATTAACAAAGTTGCTAGCACGTTGAAATATAAATATCAAGCATTGATTCGATTTGATATATTTAAAATTTTCGTAAATTAAAGACATCAAGTCTTTCTAAGCTAAAGTCAACTGTATTTGATTTGCGATAGTCATTTGCGGAATGTTATTCAATTTGAGATGTATTCTTGCGTTTCTCAAATTTTCATACAAACAATTATAATGGACACCAAACCAAACAAATTTTTTTGTGGATTTAATAAAAAAAAATACTAACAATTATTCATTTAAATTAATCATTCTTTTATAGCAATCAAGGTCCACCACGTCGAGATTATATGAATCAAAATCGACGATTTTAAAACGATTCATAATAAACGTAAACAAAATCAACACAATAAATGAGTAGAAAACTATTAAAAAATGTCACTAATTTATGATAGACATGATTTGCTTGGATATTTGACCTCTCTCTCTTCCTTTATTTCAATAAACTTTTTGTAACATTCAATCATACATTTTCAATGATAAAAATGTTGTATCGACTGCAAAACAATTCGTTTTTATTCTAAATATCATATAAAAAAGCATTTAAAAATATAAATACATGATTAAATATTTTTTTTTAAAAAAAATCGTTTTTAACATAGTCGAAAAGCAAAAAAAAAAATTAGCACTTAAAATTGGTCATTGAAAAATAATAGAAATTAAATTCATACAAACATATTTTACTTAAGCGTTAACTTGAGTTCTAATTATTAAATTTATTGGGAGGAAAAAATAGAAATTCAAAGAAGTCGTTTGTATTTCTCTGACTAATAAAAGATCAGAAAAGATAATATGCGTTTTTTTTCTTTAAAGCATCTACAAAATTGTATTTCACGTACAGAAAATTTATGGAAAAACAAAAAATAAAAACACCGAAATATTTAACAAAAAAAAAAAAAAACAGCGTAATAATTAAAAAATAAGTTCGTTTGAATATTTTTATCCATGGATAAATATATAAAAAAGTTCAAATGGAGCATTTTCCTCTAATAATATATAGCTATTGGCCTGTGTAGGTTCAACAACTTGATTAACTTTGAAGAAAAAAAAAACCTGGCGACAATGTGGTGCGATTTTCTCAAAAATAAAGTGAATGAAACCTTGAAAGTGTAATTGGAATGTATTGTTTTTCGTTCAGTCTTTGGATCGCAAATCATACATTTGCGACTCATAATGCCTTGCGTTAAAACGATTTGGTGAGCTTATGGAATATTAGAACATAAATTATAAAAGCACGAAAAAAAAAAGATGAAGGCGTTTGTGCGGAAAGATTTTTCAATATTGCTAATAGAAATACATTAATTTAACAAATATTGATGACGAAAATGATTAAAAATGTTCGAAACAGAAGCTGATGCGATCTTGAATCATTAACGATATTTGCGGTAAGTCGCTAAAACATAATTACTTGAAATATTAGGATAAATTTTGAATGAACTTATTCAAAAATTGCGTATTCATAATGAAATTCTACGAAAATAATTTTGCTAATTCACTGGGAAAGTAGCCTGAGGTTTTATAGTTTAATTCTTTCATCGATAGAACAATATCAATGTGTTTCTCATGTTCCAAGAATGTAATTTAAAAAATAAAAAATGCACTTAACTTTTTTGAAAAAAATATTGATAGATATATTTCTTTCGTTTCAGACAATAATTTTTCAACCTGATGATAAAGTGATATTTTAACGAAAAGACTGAACGATACTTCCAAAAATAAATTGATTTTTAGAATATTATCAATGAATAAAAAAATTATCAATGAATAAATTAAATTATTATTTAATTAAGATTTTTATTTTCCACTGTTTAATTTTTTAATGATATATATAAAAATGTTTCACTGAATTCGTTGTTTGACTTAAACGGCCAATTTCACTAAAGTGGATCAGAGTTGGCAGGACTTTGGAGTCCGGACTTTAAAAGTCCCAAAAGTCCGGACTCCACTAAAGTCCGGACTTTTGGGACTTTGGGACTTTTAAAGTCCCATACAAAAAAATTTTTTTTTATTACAAAGTATTTTAATTATTTTTTTCGGTACCACTGCGTAACCCGAGTTGAAAAAGTGACATTTTTTCAACTCGGGTTACGCAGTTTAATGGTATATAAAAATGTGATTGATCATAAAACTCCTGGGTTGGTTGTTGATCTGGTTCATCAACCTTCTGAAAAAAATGTCAAAAAATTCACTTTTTTAGCTCGGGTTACGCAGTGTAATCGAAAAAAAAAATATTAAAATACTTTTTTAGCTCGGGTTATAAAAAAAAAAAATTGTATGGGACTTTTCGGACTCCCAAAGTCTTTGAAAGTCCGGACTCCACTTTAAAGTCCTGCCAACTCTGAAGTGGATTATGCTCATTTTCGGATAATCCACTTCAGTTTTTTGGAAATATCTCCATCATTTTAAGAGTTGAATTATTTTTGTATTCAGCTTATAATAATGTGACCCGGCCGTAATAATCCTATATATTTTGATTTTTGTTGGTCCTTGAGATGTCAATTTTTCAGTCAAATCAATTAGATTTACCGCAATTATTGCCATAAATTTGTCAATAATTGGGAACCCAAAATTCCAAATATACTAAAATATAGGTTTAAGTGTACTCTACAAAAATTACAAAATATATCTTCAAAAACTCTTAAAATGTTTGAGATATTTCCAAAAAACTGAAACGGATTATCCGAAAATGTGGATAATCCAATTTAGTGAAATTGGCCGAAAATGTTCAATCAATTTATGTTCACATGCTGCAACTTTAAAGAAAAACTTTTTTTTATCACACGAAATAATGTTTTTTACAGGGTTTTTTATTGTTGTTTTTTTTTTGAAAAATATTTTCATTTTCAAATAAATGCATTTTTTTATGGAAGTAGGTATATCCAAAAATAGAAAGGAAAAAAATCTCAAGAATTATGTAATTTGAAATAACTTTAGTTCCTTAATTTTAATCTTCTACTTTTTCCATGATCTGTTGAGTTCCTCAGCAATAGCTTCAAGAAAATCTTCAGTATTTAAATACATTCCTTCTTTAACATTTGATAATCCGTGAATACATCCAGCTAAATCCTTTGTCATTTTTCCTGATTCGACAGTATCAACACAAGCTTTTTCAAGAGATTGTGCAAATCTAGCCAAATCTGGATTGTTGTCTAATTTTGCTCTATGTTCAAAACCTATAAAAAATATTTTTTTTATTTGTCTATAATGATATAATAAGATATTCAATACCTCTAGTCCATGCAAAAATTGACGCAATTGGATTTGTACTTGTCGATTTACCTTGCTGGTGTTGTCTATAATGCCTTGTAACCGTTCCGTGGGCTATATTAAATAAAGTTTTTTTTTTTTTAATTTTTGAATTGTAATAAAGAATTAAATTTTTGTGGTAATTTCATTCTTCATGAATTTAATTTTGTTCATAACTTTTCACACGTTAATACTTTTAGCATAGTTTTTTCAACCAAATACTCAGGACACAAAGGAGTTTATTATAAGTTAAACAAAGTTTATCCTAAACTGTTATAGTTTATGTGAAACATTGATTTTATTAGTATTAAAAATTTTTGTCTTATGAATTGTAATTTTTGTGGTAATAACTCCTTTAATAATTGAGAATTCTTAAATTGATTCTTCAAGAAGTTTACCTAAAGTTATTATCGAACTTATATTCTTATATACTTATATTATTTAATTTGTGTTAAATTAACTAGGTAAAACAAATTTAACGATAAAATGAGATAGGGGAGAATCAACCTTAAAGAAAAACCAATCAAAAAATCTCTTAGAAATATTACTACAAAAATTAGATTTTTTAGCGTATTTTTTTGAAATTTTTTTCAAAAAGGTAGCTTAGGGGTTCACTTATTACGTTCGCTTTTTAGGGGATTTTTTTTTCATTGACATTTTGTAACGAGGGGGGGGTCTAGAAATTCATTTTTTTGCGTAATGTAATAAGAGAACGGCCCCTTAATAAATCAATTTGTTCGGGCGTTCGACTGACACTAAAAACTTTTTAACTAGACATCGTAGAGAGCTCGGAATGTTTTTAAAAGATCAGTTCCATAAAATTATTGCGGCGCCGGGCATTTTAAAGTTTCAAATCAACGCGTAAATACTGTAATTAACAATTTTTCATTTTCATAACATCAACAACACGTTTTTTTACTGTTTTACAGTGTATTTCACTGTATATGTATGTCATAACCGTTATGTGGTTTGAATTATAAAATCTAGAAGTGATCTGGATACTACTGGATCTTGGTTTTGTGGATCTGGAAGTGACTTGAATCCTAGTGGATCTTATTTTTTGGATCGGGAAGTGACCTGGATCCTACTGGATCTTGTTTTGCAGGTCTGGAAGTGACCTGGATCCTACTGGATCTTGCATTGCAGGTCTGGAAGTGATCTGGATCCTACTGGATATTTTTTTGTGGGTCTGGAAGTGACCTGGATTCTACTGGATCTTGCATTGCAGGTCTGGAAGTGACCTGGATCCTACTGGATCAACTTTTTTGGGTTTGGAAGTGACCTGGATCCTACTAGATCCTGCATTGAAGATCTGGAAGTGACTTGAATCCTCCTGGAACTTTTTTTTGTGGGTTTGGAAGCGACCTGGATCCTACTGGATCTTGCATTGCAGGTCGGAAGTGACATAGATCCTACTGGATCTTCTTTTGTAAATCGGGAACTGATTTATTAATCAAAGATTTAAAAGTCAGAATTTTATCATCATTATTTCGTTGGATTAAGCGGTTTGACTGGCGATATCAAGAGTATGAGTTTTTCCAACATTATAATAAGGTTTGCATCAAATTTTTAATGCGTAAAGCACTATAAATTAGCTTATGAAATAGCACAAAAAATAGATTTTTTCCCCTTTTTTTAGCGCATTCTTGAAACTTGTTTTAAGGTAGCTAAATAATGCACTTTGTTCGTTCGTTCGGCTGGAACGCGAGATCTCGAAAACCAGACATCGTAGAAAGCTCTGGTTTGTTTTAATAGCTTAAATATATTGAGTTATTGGGTTATCGGTCATTTAGAATTTTCAAATAAACGCATAAATACTATACTCTTAGAAATAATTCTAAAATTTTAGTTTTAGAATAAATTTTTTTTTACTTTAAAAATTTAATTTTTAATTTTAATACTTAATTTTAAAATATTAAAACTTAATTTTAGATTCTAAAATTTTAATTTTTAAAATCTAAAACCCGAATTTTAAAATTCTAAAACTACTTTTTTAGAAAAAATTTTCTCATAAAACTTCACAAGAGCATGCAGAAATCACTCGATGAAGTATGTGCCAACTTTGTATGAAAAATTTAAAAAAGTTGATACAAAATTATCAACTACCAATGCATGCTTTCTCTTTCTTACTCACACATGTGTGTTAAATAAAAACCAAAAATCTAAAATTTTATTTTTAATTCTAAAATTTAATTTTCAACATAGCACCTAAAACTTTATTTTAGATTTTAATACTAAAATTTTAGAATTTTAAAATTTTAATTTTTAGTTTTAAAACTTTAATTTTAGTTTTTGTAAGGAAAATTTTTAAAACTAAAATTTTAAAATTAAAAATTTAAGTTTCTAAATTTTAAAATTTTAGTTTTAAAATCTAAAATTTAGTTTTAGGTGCTATGTTAAAAACTAAATTTTAGATTTTTTCATACAAATCTAAAATTAAATTTTAGAATTTTTTTAAGAGTGTATAAATAATGATTTTTTGATTTCCATACAAATTGTAAACAACTTTTTGCGAAAAAATTTTGAAACTTGCAAAACCGTTAGAAAATTTGATTTTCAGAAAACCATTACATCTTAATATACTATAATTAAAGAACTTTTGTATTCAGTTCAAAATGTGAACAACTTGTGCCGGAAAAATTTTGAATTTCATAAAACCGTTATTTCTTGATATGTATGATTTTTTTGTGTGAATTATTTTTTAAGTCTAGGAGGTGACTTCTACATTACTGGATCTTGTTTTGTAGGCCTGGAAGTAACCTCGTCCTTACTTGATCTCGTTTTATGTGTTGGGAAGTGGTCTGAATCTTACTGGATCTTGTTTTTTTAGTCGGTTAACTGACCTTATAATCAATTACTGATCGCTGGGACAAAAATGCGCTTAAGCCCCTCGATCAATAACACGAGGACTTTTGTAATTTTTTTCTAATGTTTCTTTAAAAATCGAAAAAATTAAATTACCTGCTTCAGATTCGATAGTTTTTCCATCTGGACACATTAACACAGATGTCATTAAGCCTAATGATCCATATCCTTGGGCCACAATATCCGACTAGATTTTTTTTTTTTTAAATAATATAATAAGATTTAAAAATAAACTTAAGATATGGATTAAAAAATTGCTCTCTTTGTCATTCGTTTGAAAACATGATTTTCAGTAAAATTATCTTCATCTTCAAAACAATGAGCAAAATGAGGATAATCCAAGGAATAATTTTTGTCTGTTAGGGCATTTGCTATACTCGAATGCAAATTTTGCAAAAAATAATTAAAAAACAAAATAAAAATACCTGAACATCGCCATCATAATTTTTACAGGCCCAAACAAATTTTCCAGATGATTTCAAAGCTTGTGCAACCATGTCATCAATTAATCTGTGTTCATACCATATTTTTTTATCATCAAATTGTTTTTGATAGTGTTTTTCGAAAATTTCTTGGAAAATGTCTTTAAAACGTCCATCATACTTTTTCAATATGGTATTTTTAGTTGACATATAAAGTGGCCATTCCTAAAAATAACAAATACATAATTTTTCAGATTTGATTAACTCATATTTTATTTAAAAACAATTTTTGTACCTTTTGAAGAGCAACTTGAAATGATGAATGAGCAAATGCAGTAATTGATTCATCTGTGTTGTACATTCCTAATAAATTATATGATATCCAAAATTTTATAGAAATTTAATATCCCCACTTTTTTTTTTTTAAAAAAAAAAAAAATACATGTAATACCTAACATCACTCCATTATCTTTGAACTTGTAAACTTCAGTTTCTTCAACTGAGCCATCGTCTCCTTTAAAAACGATTGATATTGTACCAGGTTTAGAAATAACCATATCTTTAGCCCTGTATTGATCACCAAAAGCGTGACGTCCAATTACAATTGGATTGGTCCAACCTTAATTTTCATTTTAATTTTGAAAGAATATATAGGTATTAATTTTACTACATTAAAAATTTATATATTACCTGACACTAATCGGGGTATATTATTACATAAAATAGGTTCGCGAAAAACTGTTCCTCCAAGTATGTTTCTAATGGTTCCGTTTGGTGAGAGCCACATTTTCTTCAATTTGAATTCTTCGACACGCTGTTCATCTATGGATATTTTAAATCATGTAAAATTTTATTGGAAAGCTAGTGTGTCGGTCAGAAACCCATTCCGGATGTATTGAATTAAAAGTTTCGCGGATAGGCCAAGCACACGTTAAAACGGTATGAATATAAAAAATAATATATTTTACCTGGTGTGATCGTTGCACACTTTATACCAACATTATGCTTCAAAACAGCATAAGCAGCATCAATAGTTACTTGATCATCAGTTTGGTCTCTATAAGGCAATCCCAAATCATAATACAAGCAATCAACTTTTACATATGGAAAAACAAGCTTTTCTTTGATAAATTGCCAGATAATCTAAAAAATTGACAAATTATAGATGTAATAAAATTTTTTAGAATTATAAATAAAGTTACTCTGGTCATTTCATCACCATCCATTTCAACCACAGGCTTAGCAACTTTAATACGAGATTGTCCTGAATCTGAAAAAAAAAATAAAATAAAATAAATAAATTAAAAGTCTACCTTTTTAATACAGATGGGAAATTCTCCCAAAACTGAAAGTTTAGCAACGAAATTTGATGTTTATTAAAAAAGGGGCGGAGCTTAGAGTGGAATGACAGAAAGACAAATGACCTAAATTAAATTGCAATAATATAAAAAATAAATATCAATAAACCCTAAATTTACGTTATAATCGTAAATGGTGGCTTATCGCAAGAAAAAAAGTTTTCAAAATCGTAATTTTATCTAGTTTAATTAATGACTTTTGATAGTTGCTTATTTACGGATACAAAAATGTTTCCAGAATCAAATTTTTTTACTAAGCTAGTGTCTTAGTAACGGGTAGAAAACAGGTTTCAAAAACTACCCAAACATATTGTAGCATGCTTGTAAATTAATTTTTTGTCGGTTGACGCAAAAAACTTTTTAACTAGACATCAAAATGGTTTAAAAAAAGCAGAATTTTCGATTTCAGTAAACAACTTTTGGCGGAAAAATTTTGAAACTTGCAAAAGCGTTAGAATTTTTTTATTTTTATTGAATATTTTTTTCGATAAACCAACTTGATCTTGTTTTGTAGGTCTGTAAGTGACCTGGATCTTGTTATTTAGATCTGGATCTTACTGGATCTTGTTTTTAAAACTGGAAGTGACCTGGATCTTACCGGTTCTTGTTTTTTTTAGGTCTGGAAGTGACCTGGATCTTACTGTATCTGTTTTTTAGTACGAATGCTTTCTCGCTGTTATTTATCACTGTAAGGAAGTTTTTCGAACATTTCAACCTCGAAAATCAATTACCCTGAATTTACGTTATAAGCCAGTGGCTTATCGGAAGAAAAAAGTTTTCAAAATCTCAAAAAAAGGCTTATTAACGAGTAGTGGCTTAGTAAAGTAATGTAAACAAATGAAGAAAATTGAAAATTTTCATGGAAATTTTTAAAATTATTAATGTTTTCTAGTGCAACCTGATTGTCAATTAGAGATGTCAATTATTTGGGTTTTTACTATTTGTACAAATACCCAAATACCCAAGTAGTAAACCCCAAATATTTGTACAAATATTTTTAAAAAAATTTTTGTCTAAAAAGTAGAAAAATGGACAATTTCAAAAAGTTTTTTTTAAAAATGTTCTCAAATAATAGTCATTGCATTGTTTCATTATTGAAAAAGACATTCGCAACTTAGTTTAATTAAAATTAAAAAGTTAATCTAATAATTATTTTAACTCTTGTACCCATTTTTACCGTTGTACCCACGAGAGAAGTTTAAAACCGACATTGACAGCAGATTCTTGATGAACATATTTGTCTCATACAGATCAACAAAACTATATTTTCAAAGATTTTTTCTTCTATTATCTATAAACAGAAATATAATTATCTCCTTGTCTTCCTGCCAATCGTGTCTGGATAATGACAAGGCTGAATTTATGCAACTTTACTTTACTTTCGGCCTAGATTATGTATCAAAAAACACTTAAATATAACTTAAATATCTACGCTAGCTTTATGATTGACAAATTTTATTAATGTAAGCTTATTAGGCTTTATGTTTCAAAATATGAAGTTAAAATCAAATTAGTAAAAAAAATTCACGATAAATTTCACTGGTAAAATCAAAAATTTAATGAATTTTTTATCAAAAATTTAATGAATTTTTTATCAAAAATTTAATGAATTTTTTATTTAAGTACCTAAAAGGTGATAATTTAAAGCAGATCCAAATATATTTGGGTACCCCAAATAGTATGAAATACCCCAAATATTTGGGGTACCCCAAATAGTATAAAATACCCCAAATATTTGGGTATTTGGGTATTTGTATTGACATCTCTATTGTCAATGTCTAAATATATCATTTAAAAACAATTATTTAATGTTTTATCTAGTTTAATTAATGGCATTTTGGTAGTGGCTTATTAACGAATAAAAAAAATTTTTTCAGTCAAATTTCTTTACTAAGCCAGTGGCTTATAATGTAAATTCAGGGTAAGTAACATAATTGCGGAAATAATATAAAATAAAAATATATTAGGAAATATATTAGAAAAGATAAAAAATTTCCAAATGGAGGTATTTTGTTTTTGTAGGTATTTTGTCTTCAATTTTTATTTTGCTAATATTTTTAATTCTAGCTCGTTATATGTTTTGGAAAACACATGAAAATCATCTTATTGATGGCAAAATATGTTTTAGTGAACAATATTTCCTATTCGGCAGTTCTTTAATTAATTTTTTAATGTATTTTTAGAGGTATAAAAATTAGTTTTTGGAGGCATTTTTAACGGAAATTTTTTGAATTTTTTCGAAAAAAACTGTTTTGTTTATCGACCTGGTCGAAAAAAATTCTACGTCAGTAACGGATAGTTTTTGCTAATTTATTCGAATATTTTCCATTATACTATGTGATTTTATATTTTTATCGCATAGAATTTTAGGGATTTGGTAATTTGAGGTATCGAAACCATTAATAACTTTCTTTGTGTACCAGCTAATTTATAAATTTTAAGACTTAATTGTGCATTAGCTTCTTACTGACATTGCTGACTATTAAATTTATGAATTAAACTTGTTTAAGTTAGTAAAATTAACATTTTTGTTTGAAAATTTTGTAACGGTTGGCCATAAATTTGAATTTATTCAACGAAATTTAGTCAGTAAAATTATTGTAAACAAACAAAGATTCACTAAAAACTAATTAATTAAATAGAATTGAACTAAAATTTAGTTCAATTCAAATTTAATCAAAGGTAATGGAATAGATTTAGTTATTTTTTCTCAAAAGAAATTTTTGTTGCATTCACACAAATTGATCAATAATATTTGAATTATGAAAAACCGTTATTGAAATTTCCTCAAATTTTCGACCAGGCCGTTATCATATCATTTGTGTAAATATTATTGTGGTTTTTAATAAATTAATTAATTTAAGTGTGCAATTTAAACCGGCTAAATTGTTGATTAAGAATTTTTTTTCTAAAATTTTCTTAAATTTTTTTTTTTTTTTTGTAAAATAGAATCGTAAGGTAAAAAAAGAATTGGAGCTAACCAGATATCAAAATACATGCCACTTATATTACATACATTAACTACAGATATTACATTATTGTATTTTGGTACTATTTTCTCCCTAAAATTTTGTAACGGTCAATTTTTGAATTTCCTCCAATAATATCCTGAATTTACGTTATAAGCCACTACCTGTTACTAAGCCACTGGCTTAGTAAAGAAATTTTTTTGGATTCGTTAATAAGCCACTACCAAAATGCCATTAATTAAACTAGATAAAATAATTTAATTGTTTTTAAATGATATATTTAGACATTGACAATCAGTTTGGACTAGAAAATATTAATAATTTTTAAAATTTTCATTGTTTCTTCATTTGTATACATTTAGCCACTACTCTTTATTAAGCCTTTTTTTGAGATTTTGAAAACTTTTTTCTTCCGATAAGCCACTGGCTTATAACGTAAATTCAGGGTACATATTTTTACCTCAAAAAACAAATTTGATACCTCCAAAAACAAAAACGAAAAAAATGCAGATAAAATCATTAATTATGCTTAAATGAGTAAAAATACCAAATAGTTCTGCTTGGAATATGATTTCTGCAATATCATTTGACATTTTGGTACATAAAACTCATTCATTCATGCTTTAATTACGAAAATATTAACACTTAAAGTTTTCAAACTGTAAAATACCTCCAAAAATACATTGTTTACCCTAATTTTAAAAATTGACATTTCAATTACGAAAGCATAACCGCTGGGACAAAAGTGCGCTTAAGTCCTTCGATCAATAACACGATGACTTTTGTAAATTTTTTTAATCGTTTCTCTGAATATTGCATACAAACTGAAATTCTGAATTGTTTAAGTGGAAAAATCACTACAAAATTTAGTTTTAAAATCAAATTGTTGGACTTAATCTGAGGAGAATTGCCCAGATGAATATATAAATTTTTATCATCCCTGAATTTACGTCATAAACCAGTGGCTTATCGGAAGAAAAAAGTTTTCAAAATCGAAAAAAAATGCTTAATAACGTGTAATGGCTTAGTAAAAAAATGTAAACAAATGAAGAAACAATGAAAATTTTAAAAATTATTAATTTTTTCAAGTCCTTACTGATTGTTTATAATCGAATATGTCATTTAAAATCGGAAAATTTATTTTATCTATTCTAATTAATGACTTTTTGGTAGTGGCTTATCAACGGATACAAAATTTTTCAGATTCAAATTTCTTTACTAAGCCAGTGGCTTAGTAACGGGTAGTGGCTTATAACGTAAATTCAGGGTAGTATTTACGTTTTAATTGCAATTTTTTTTAATTATGATTACGGACGAATTTATAATTTTAAAGATTTCAGATTATTTATAAAGAAAATCATTTTTTTAGCCAGATTTATTAGGTAATTTATGATTTTCTGATATTAGTGCAAAAAAATTTTTTTTTTTTTTTTTTGAAGGTAAAAACATTTTCAAAATTCGTAAAAGCTTGATTTTTGAAAACCATATTATTTTTTTTTTTTTTTAAATAAAGAATTAAAGTGTTTTTAAGAGGTAATAGGTTGTTCATTTGATACGAAATTTCAAAATTCCCTTAATTTTTGGGCAATCCTTTTAAAAGAAAAAAAAAACAAACAGCACAGAAAATAGAAATTATATGAAAGACTTGACATCACGTGTGTCTTCGTCAAATGTTATGCGTTGTATAGAAAGTTACATAAACTCCATAACTCGACAATTGCTACTGATAAGAAAAAAAAATAATTAAGAGTATTATCAAACATGTGAGCGTAATCAATGAATGAGTGATGTGGAGTTGTGTTAAAATTATATAAAACGTAAGCAGCTGTAATTTATTTGGTCGGAATTTCAAATATATATGATTATGAATTTTAACCAGGATTACTGTAATTAAACATAGTTGCATAATTTTATAAAGTTTATTTTTCCATGGGTTTGCAAAATTTTAAGAACAAGTGTAGCGATATAATATGAAGAATAAAAACAATTTAAAAGCTATTTTAAGATTAAAAAAATGATTAAACAATCTACGCACGCAGCTCTTTTTTGATATATTTTGCAGTTTTTCTTGCTCTTCTTCTTAAATATTGAAGATCTCGTGAATATTTTTTCTCTCACTCATACAATGACTTTTTATTTACCGGTAATAAATACACACATATACAATTAGACAAATAGGATTTACTTACAATTTCTTGAAGATATAACTGATGACAATGGAGTAATTAATGCATTTTTATTCACGCATTTAACAATTTTACTTATTGCAAAAGCCATTTTCATTCAATTGAAACAAAACTTTTTTAAATATGGAAGAATATTATAGTAAGAACTGCCTTTATCAAACTAAAGTTGAGCACTGACGGAATAGGAATAAAAACTTTGTGTACTTATAAATTCTCTCAATAAGATTTAATTTCTCTCTCGTTTTTTTTTCTTGTATTCGAAGCAATACATTCAACACTTTCGTTTAAATTGTGAAAGTTTAAAAAATAGAAGACTGAAAAATTTAATAAATTATTTTAAACACAAAATTTGGATGAGATGTTAAATTTTAGGGTCATTCCAAGAAACATATTTATGTTTGTACATTTTTATAACTGTTTATAAACAGAATTCAGTAAATATACAAGTCTGTCATTTTTATCTAGCGATTAAAATTCAAAAAAGTATTTATTCCAATATAAATAATTTTATATAGAAAGAATTGGTGCTAAACCTATCAAATGCAAAAACCCACAAACTATATGAGCTTTCTCTGGGGAGTTTTCTGCAAGCTTAGAGGCAATTTGGACTATTAAGGCCATTATTTTAATACACAAATAGTTTAAAAATTCTATATATAATAAAATTATTTTGATTAAAGAAAGATTAATCACAAGGTGTATTTTATTAATTTTTTCTGCATTTCAATAAAACTGCGTGATAATAATTTATGTATACGATTATAAAAGATTTTTGTTAGTATTTTTCATATTTTTTAGGTAGTGTTCATATAATAGAATTATTAAACCGATATATGTCATATTTTGTGTGTAGATGTAAGAATATTTAGATACCGGAGAAAATTTAGTTTAATGCTTTCATTTTCGTGAGAATCGTTTATGTTTGTCTTTTTGACAATTTTCTAAACATAATGGATATTAATAAAGGACACATATAAATAAAATAATTGTTTCATCCTTTTATGATGTACCGCTCGTTTACAAATACTAAAGCAAACAGAAAAAAAAATATTTTTGGGGTTTCACATTAATCACTGTGATCGTTATGAGTTTACAATTTGAGCTTTAAATAGCATTAAGATAAAAACGATAATGGATGTTTTTTAAAATCTCATGATTATCATCTTGATTTTGAATAGTGTACATTGATGTGTATTGATAAAAAAAATGTTAATGATTAAAAAAAATTTTATCGGGTTTCTTTTAAAAACCTGTTTAACTCATCATTGTTGTTCCAGTTTTTTTTTTTAATTACATATATTGATAAAAAAAAAAATTCTACAAAATTTCGGAAACTTGAATCTATCCAAACAATAACAAATCATTATCTTGTAATTTCTAATAATAATTTAAATTTTCATACAAGACCCATTTTCCTATTTCTCTCTACTTAGATCATATGTTTAACACATACATCAAAACAAAATTTATTTTTAAAAATAATATATAGCAGTATGTAGGTATATAAATGATAAGTTTTTGCTCATACAATCATTCTTGCAATTTTTTATTTTTTTAAAATAAACTTTTTATTCGTTAAATTCTTATCTTAATTATGTACAAGGTTTGGATACATATTATTTGTATTTAATTTTTTAATGATTAAGACTTATTGCTTTTAGTCACTTAGTTCTTGATTTTATTTTGAAATTGTTTTGCTTTCATTTATGTTATGCTTTATTCGGTTTATCGCAAGACGAGTGTTGAAGTTCGCTTGCAACTTTCCGACGTAGTCCTCAATAGTGGGTATTATTGCTTCAGTATGTAGATCCGATATCCTTTCATTACTTGTTTTGTTGAGAACAATTCTCAAGAATTTGTTATATAATACTTTTTTTTTTATTCATCCTTCCTCTCTTAAATCGAGTTACCGTGTTCTTTAAAGAACGTTTAAACACTACGATTTTATCCTTAACAATAAATCTTAAATCTATATTAAGTATATATGAGCTCAAGTATACACCTCATAATCTGTTTTCTGTAATTGATGTGCAGCAGCCAATTGCAAACGTTTCTCAGGTTCAGTATTAATGCAAGCTCTCGTTCCACTTAATCAGTAGATTACAATATATTCAGGTCCGTTCCAGTAAAAGCCCTCAACGGTGAATTTACAGCTCTCGTATCTTCCTATTATCTAACTACATCATTTATGATCCGTTCTTACATCTCACATTGCCTAATTCTTGGTTTTCATCATTTAACTGCTACACTTACGAAGCCGAAGTATCTAAACTTCCGAAAAATCACTAGGCTGATGGTGAGATTCGAACCCTGAAGTTCAAATTCCACTTTTCACACTTTTCTTCCAGTGTGTTTTATTTTTGTTACAATGTCGGCTGAGTTTTCTGCAGAATGATAACATGCAGTATCATTTGCGAAGAGTGCGATATTGTCGGTTGTTTCTCTTACAATATCATATGTGTAGATGTTGTTGAAAGCACTGCTCCTTGTGGTACTCTGAATTTGATTTCATAGGTTTTCGAGAACTGACCTTTAATAAAAACTAAGAAAGTTCTTTCACTTAGGTAAGATCTTATAGTTTTTATAAGTGGTAGTGGAAACCCTAATTTAATCATTTTAAACAAGAGTCCGTTATGCCAGACTCTGTCAAATGCTTTCTCCACATCTAGGAAGATCATGCCTGTTGATTTCTTTCTGCTTTCCTTTGCGGTTTTGATTACTTTGATGAGTTGGTGAGTTCTTAGATACATTCTTTACATTAATTGGGATGATTTTGTATCTAATCAGGATGTTCACAATCGAGTTAAAACTCCATATATACACTATGGGGTAAAAAAGGGACATTCACTTTGATTTTTGAACTTTTTGTAATCAAGACTTGTGGGTATTTTTTTCTTATAGTACATATACCAATAGACTTGCATGTCAAATTTCAGCTCATTTGGTGCTGTTTGGTCGGTTCTGGACTTTCCGGATTCAACGCATAAATAGTATAATTAACAATTTTTCATTTTCATATACAACAACAACACGTTTTTTCATTGTTTTACAGTGTATTTCAATGTTCTTCGAATTTTTAACAATGTTTACTGAACAAAATTTAAATTTGTCATAACCGTTAAGTGGTTTGAATTATGAAAATCCGTTAAATTATATGGAAGTGTACTGGATCCTACTGGATCTTGCATTGTAGATATGGAAGTGTCCTGGATCCTAATGGATCTCGTTTTGAAGTTCTGGAAGTGACTTGGATCCTACTGGATCTAGTTTTTTGGAACGGGAAGTGACCTGGATCCTACTGGATCTCGTTTTGAAAGACTGGAAGTGACCTGGATCCTACTGGATCTTACTTTGTGGGTTTGGAATTGACCTGGATCCTTCTGGATCTCGTTTTTTAGGTCTGAAGGTGACTTATTAATCAATTACTGATCGCTGGGACAAAAATGCGCTGAAGTAACTCGATAAGAACGAGTACTTTTGTAATTTTTTACGTAAATTACTTACTTTCTACTTTTTAAAACTGAAAAAATATCGAAAATCGGTTGGTGCGAACAAAAGTTTTTGCATTTTTAGTTTTCGACGAATTTTTTTCTCAAAACTAATATTTCTGAGATGAACATATTTTTTTGTACAAACTTCACTTACAAAATTTCAAATGAAAAATTTTCTTCATTAAAGCAAACTTTTTCTATCACAACTTGCTTTAAATCATACTTCCTTAAATTCACTTTTAGTATAAACCAATCCTTTTGTTGTTAAGCAGCACAAGATTGAAAATTTGCAGTTTTATGTCTCAACCTAAATATTTGTACACAAATCCTATTTCTTTGTACGAGTCCCTATTAAAATAACGAATTTTAAAAATTCGAAACTTCATTTTTACGAAAACTTCATTTTTTCAACCAATAATTTTCAAAATTTGAAAATTATAAAAGATTGTATGAAGAATTTTTCGAAAAAATGATATGGTTGAAAAAATGAAGTTTCGAATTTTTAAAATTCGTTGTTTTAATAGGGACTTCTTTGTACACGTCAAACCTAATTCTTTGGACGTTCAATTTAAAAATTCTTTCCGAGTTTTTAAGGAACTGGTTAATCTAATCACCCTGAAAACTTGTTAGGATTGTTAAAACATCATTTAAATGATAATTCTTTCATTTGTTTTGCTAGAAAGTGCTTCAAAACCAATTTCAGTGTTGTACAAAAAAATAGGTTGTTTACCCTAATAGTAATAGGCAAAATTTTAATGAAATTCTTGAAGTTTTTTGAATAAAAACTATTTTTATGTCGTAATAATTCAAATTATTGTGTTTTTTGTCAAAATAAACGTAAAATTTTGAATTTTTGTGTTTTTGCCTATGCTGGTTGCCCTCCTTGACACTTTTTTGGCCACTCATATGACTATAACTTTTTTTAGAACCAATATGTTTGCATTCTGTTTTCTGTTATTGCTATTACTACTATTACCTTTATTAATATGTATAAATCATGTATAGAACTTAATCATAGTGGATACTGGAGTGCCTTAAATGTGGTCTACCTAAGCCTGTTTTTAACAAAATAGTCAAAAAAAATAAAAATATGTAAAAAAAAGTTTTTTAAAGATACGCTTTTATTTAGGTGCAATGAAAAGGAGAAAATAATATTTAGATTCCAGTCTCAAATTAAAAAGAGACAAATTTTTAAAATTCGACAAAGAAAATTATAATAAAAGCGTGGGCGAATCTACAAAAGTCATTATCAAAGCCCAATGAAAAGGTGCAATGAAAAGGAGAATATAATATTTAGATTCCAGTCTCAAATTAAAAAGAGACAAATTTTTAAAATTCGACAAAGAAAATTATAATAAAAGCGTGGGCGAATCTACAAAAGTCGCTTTTAATTCTATTATATATAAAACAGGCCAAAAACTAGTGTTTGTTATTATAAAATCGTCAACTTTCAATTTTTTCGCAAAAATCTTTTTGATTTTTATTAAGAATGTCGAATGAAAGATTTCATTAAAATTTCAGATCAATCGGATAAGAAATGTAGTTAATATATCGAAAAATCCTATAATTTTCAGTTAAAAAACAAGTTTTTGGGCCCTAACTACTACGAAATTTTAAAATTTTGCAAATTTCCTTTTACATTAGTACAGAGTAATTTATGATATACTTTCATGCCAAATTTCAGCTCTCAAGCTTACATGAAAGCAGAAATATATCAAGAAATCATAGATTTTGGCCTTAAAAAACTAGTTTTTTGGCCCTAACTAGAGCAAAATTTAAATTTTTTCAAAAATATTTTTAATGTGTTCTATATTAGCCTATAATACACTATTATGCCAAATTTCAGCCTTTGAATTTAAGTAGAAGTGGTCGAAGTAGGTACTTGAAAATTTGAAAGTCTTAAACAGAGCAACCTAAATAAAAGCGTATAAAAAAAAATCACTTTTTTTCGACTCAAACTTTTTTAAAATTGATATATTTTGCACAAAATAAGTGTAAATATTGAATATCAATCAAAAAAAAAAAGTCAATAACAAAGGTATCATATCTGAGAATTGAGAGACTACCTGAGTATTACCTATGAAGGCCCCTAAATTTACAGAAAGTTTACAAAATGAGATTTTTTGTGTTTTGAGATTCATAACTATACACATTTTAATTTCTAAGTGGTAGTTTTGCAAATGACATTTTTGAAAATTTCTTTGAAAAGGGTCATTCACAAACAGGGTCCGTTTTCATGACCAAGTCTACTTCCAACTATTAAGTATTATATTGGAAAGGTATTACAATAAGCTACTAAAAACAGAAAACAGAACTGAAAAATATTTTGTCATGTAAAAGTTATAGCTGGTTAAGTGATGGAAAAAAGAGTCAAGTCGTTAAATAGCATATGTACCTTTAACTCGGCGAATTTTGAATTTTTTCAAAAATTTTCTTCACAAGTCTTCTTAATATGATATCTTCCAAATTCATCTCAGAAATATTAGTTTTGAGAAAAAAAAAAATCGTCGAAAACTAAAATTGCAATAACTTTTGTTCGCACCAACCGATTTTCAATATTTTTCAGTTTTTGAAAGTCGAAAGTAAGTAATTTACGAAAAAATAGGTCTAAAATGTTACCAAGAGAGGGCTTTTTTTTATTATTGTTCAAAAAACATAACTTCACGACTACTACACACACCAACATGACATTATATTGAGTTAGAACCGCAAAGGTTGGTATCAATAACTAAAACAGACAATTTTGTATAAATATTTATGACTATCAAATTCATTAAAATAAATAAATCATTCTGTTGAATTTTTTTAAGAACTCAGTAAACACTATTAAAACATCGAAAAAAATTGAAAAACACTGTAAAACAATGAAAAAACGCGTTGTTGTTTTTGTTGTTGTTGTAGATGGAAATGAAAAATTGTTAATTATACTATTTATGCATTGATTTAAAACTTTTATTTGCCCGGGGCGCCAATAACTTTATGGAACTGATCTTTTAAAACCATTCCGAGCTCTCTACGATGTCTAGATAAAAAAAATTTTAATGGCAGCCGAACGAACGACCGAACATTGTGTCTTATTAAGCTACATTTTTGAAAAAAATTTCAAAAATGCTCTAAAAAGTCAAAAAATAGATAAAATTTTTCTATTCTGAAAATTGATACTTGACTTTTTTGCCCATAACTTTGGTAAATCTGAAGTACCTATATGCAATTATTTTGGTATTGTTAGAAAGTTTAAAGTACTGTTAAGGTACTGATAAAGGAACAACAGTCCAAAAATTTACCTGTGCACATTTATGCTTAGTCAAAAATGTCAAAATTTGAAGTCCTCTACTAAGCACATGGAATATCCTTTTGTTATTTTTTTAAATGGTTTTAATACATATATGCTGAAACTTAAATATAATTGCCAACAAATTGTTTTTTTATCAATAAAAGTAATAAAAAAAGCAAAAAAGAAAAAAAAAATTAAAAATCTTAGCTTTTACATGAAATTCGATTATCTCATCTGTAATTTTTAACCTAGACCTTAACAGTACTTTAAGGGAAGATCTCCGAATAAATGGAACTGCAAAAATCGACTAAAAATTCTTCTTAACTTGTAAAATTCAAAAAAATCGTTAAATGTAAAATTTATTTTAGTTTAATTAACTTCCAATGGAACTTTTTCAAACAAAAACATTGGCGAATTGTTCGTTAAAGATCTAGGATTAAAATTTGATCTTTAAAAGTACTATTTAAATAAATTTATTTTGTTTGTAGAAAAATATCTCCTTAATTAAACATCTTTTTCATTAAATAAGAGCACATAACGAAAGCTTAGAGGAGCGAAAACCTTTTTTGTATCTTTTTTTTAAGCTTTAAAATAGATATTTGAAGAAAAATATCAAAAATAAAAAGATCGAATTTCGGTAGAGTTGTCAATCAGACGCTCTCCAAATCGAAATAAATCATTAATTAAAGCAATTACAAAGCTGGTTTATTCAAAAACCTATCTCAATTAACTTTTTCTACCATATAAGAGTATAAAAAGTTAGAAAATTAAGATTTATCCATAAACTCTTCGATAAAACAACATGAATTGAATGAAAAAAATTAAATTTGAACAACTTAATATATTCACTTGTGAATACGATGTGAATATAAAAAGACTAATTCACAGCAGTATTAAACGAAAAGTTATATATTGTTTTGTTTTCAAAAATAAAAATCAATTCAATATGTGAGGTTCATATTTTTAAAAATAAAAAATTCGGTAATTTTAGTAATCTTATTTGCAAAATATAATGTTGTTTGCAAACAGCAAACAAGTAAAAAAAAAAGTGTAGTTAAAAAAAGAACTAAAAAAGGTACTGTCAGAAGTGGGATTCGAACCCACGCCTCCGAGAGGAGACTGCGACTTTCAAGAAATCCCTGAACGCAGCGTCTTAGACCACTCGACCATCCTGACTTGAACCCTCGCGCGTGATATACTTTATTTTAAAGCATAGCACGCCTTTAAACCAATCAGCCACTGACGCTGTTTGATCTGAAATCTGATTTTTGCAAAAAGCCATAGTTATTATAGTTTTTTTTATAGATCAAAATAAAACACAGTTAGAAAATTTATTTTTGTGTATATAATAAAAACAAATTTAAGTTGTCAATAAAATCAGTCTTTTTTTAAACGTAATTCGTGAATGATTCTGAAGAATAGTAAAAAATAAATAATTTGTAAGGTTCCTTTATGAATATTTGTTTGATTATAAACTTCACAAGTGCAATAAGACACGTATAATTTATAAGTCATATATCGGAAGAATCTCAAAAAAAATAATACCGAAATTGAATATTATTGAATGTCGGTATGGGGTCGTTCACTTATTACGTTACGCAAAAAAAAAAAAACAAATTTCGAGACACCCCCCGAGAAAATGTTAATTTCAAAATTTGAATTTTTGGTGTATAATTTGTATTTTCAACCCAAAAAATCCACCAATATAAGTGAAACCCTCTTCGAAAATTCACACTCAGTAACTTGATGTTTATGGCTTTTTTTCACATTAACAGAGCATTTGGTCATGAATTTCAAAAATTATGTTTATAGAATTTCACAAAAAAAAAACATTTTAGGATATAAATTGGTATGTCTCATATTCATATGTTTCATATTTTAATTATCGTAAAAATTCAAATGTGAAGTTTTGTTCCATTTTTCGAAACTTTTCAGAAAATTTAATAAATATCACTGAATTCATGCGAATAGTTCTGCAGAATTCTGAAACACAGTTGCGCAGAATTCTGAAACACAATACTGCAGAATTATTCTGCAAAATTCTGCAGAATTATTCTGTTATATCAGAATTATTGTCACGGCGGCTTCAGCTGTATTTTAAATCCCCAATAAAAACTGCGATTAAGGCTTAGTAACTACAGTACATTTATTGGCAAGTTGTATAACGGAATAAAATTTCCTATGGAAAATATAAAATAAAATTTTTTGTCTTAATTATAAACTAATTGTCACTTACAAACTGTTTAGCCATCGAGAACTAATGTGACATAAATTGATCTCAATCTTTTTCGTAAACAAACTTTTCAAATCTTAAATTCACTAAAATTATAAATGTTCACATTAATTTTCGGATCACTATAGATTCCTATTACTTCACATTACATTTATACTACAATGTCATTTGATTAATCGATCTTAAAACCACTAAATAAATTAAATAAATAATTTTCGACTTTTTCACACACACAAAATCAGAAACTCAATTTAAGTTTTGAAAAATCGTTAAAATTTGAATCTCAAAAATACGTTAAAAATGAAAATTAATTTTTATCTTAATCATTTACGATGTATGGACATCTGTCGATGAAAACTATTCTGCAGAATTATTTTGATGAGCAGAATAATTCTGGTAAATAATTTTAAGATATATACTTCACAAGAGCTAAATTTTTGTATGAAATTATATGCTTCACAAGAGGATATTTTTTCGTACGTTAGAATTCTGCAGATTTATTCTGTCTATCCTATGCAACACACCCGCCTGTTTCACTAAAGTGGATTGTCCTCAACTTCAGATTTAAAAATATCTCAAACAATTTAAGAGTTGCATTGTTTTTGTTTTTAGTTTATAATAATGTGACTTAGCCGTGACAATTCTATATATTTTGAATTATGTTGGTAATTAAGATGTATTAATTGTTCAACTTTTCAGTCAAATCTAGTAGATTTACCGGAATTATTGCGATAAATTTGTCAATAATTGAGAACCCAAAATTCCAAATATCCTAAAATATAGGTTTAAGTGTACTTTACAAGAATCACATAGTATGATTTTTAAAACTCTTAAAATGTTTGAGATATTTTTAAAAAACTGAAGTGGATAATCCAAAAATGAGGATGTACTTTGACACTTTTTATAATATCAGCCTCACCATACAGTTGATACAGTTCCGCATTACTCCTACATTTATATTGGTCTCCTTCCTTCTTAGGTCCAAAGACTACTCTTAGAATCCTCCTCTCAAAAACTCCAATTGCATGTTCGTCTGCATCCGTCATATTCCATGACTCAGCACTCTAAAGCACTATCGGTCGGATGAGCGTCTTGTACATCGTTAATTTGGCATGCCTTGAGATTTTCCTTGACGTTAGAATATGTCTTACCGAATAATATGCTCGCTGGGCTGCCAAAATTCTTCGCTTAATCTCCAGTGTTGTGTCGTAGTTATTGCTAATAATGGATCCTTTTTTTTTTTAAAAAAAAAAACGTTATATTTTATTTCTGTATTTCATGAGTTACATTTCAATTTTAAGAGAACTAGCCACAGGCTATTACAACTTAATTCTGATTTTTACATAATGATTATTGATTTCGATGCGATGAACATTGAAGATGGTGATTTTTGTCGTGAAGACGGTTTTTTGTCGTGATGACTGGTTTTGTCCATATGGACGTTTTTGCTTTCCCCAACTCTGCACGCTGCATGACCCAGGATCAATGCAACGTACCTAGCCACAATTTGTGTGTCGCGAATCACACAAATCGAGTCGGTGTGACTAGAACAGCGAAAAAGCATCCGAATCCAACTAGACTTTCCCTGGGATTGAACCCGGGTCGTTAGAACGGTAGTCCGACGCTCTAACCACTTGACCATTGCCGCTTTTTCGCTGCTATAATAATGGATCCCAAGTAGACAAAATCATTGACTACTTCGAATTTCTTATCACCAATAACTAGATGAGATCCCACAAGCTTCCTTGATCTCTCCGTTGCAGCGACCATAACTTTGTTTTATCCTCATTGATACGGAGTCCAATGTTTGTCTCGTTCCAACCTGGAGTACGCATCGGTAACGGACCTAATGTTCCTACCAACAATGTCCACGTCATCAGCAAAACCCAGCAACTGGATGGATTTTGTGAAAATCGTTCCGTTCAATTCCAACTTTGCTCTCCTGAAAACATCTTCCAGCGCGATATTAAACAGCTTCGTAGAAAGTTCGTCGCCTTGTCTCAGTGTTGAGTCTTGAACCTTTACACAGCACATGACCTTTGCCAAGGTTGCCTTGAGTAATCTGATCAGCTTGTGAGGGAAGTTATACAGCTCCTCTCTGTCAATCGTGTCATATGCTGATTTGAAATCGATGAACAGGTGATGTGTTTCTACATTCCTCTCGTAGCTCTTTTGAACAATTTGGCGTATGTTGAAAAGCTGATCGGATGTCGAACGCTGCCGCCTAAACCCTGCTTGATATTCACTCAAGAATTGCTCTGTATACGGCTCCAGTCTCAAGGAAAGGATCTTAGACAGTACCTTGTATGCTAATAATAAACCCAAAAAATTATTTTCCAAATAATTAAATTCCAAAAAAATATGTTCCAAAAAATTCCATGCCGAAAAAAAAAGTTTCATTTTACATCCCTTCTTGTGGATGGGACATATCACGCCGATCATCCATTCATCCGGAAGCTTCTCTTCCATCCAGACTTGCACTATTAGCTGATGAAGTATGTTAACAAGCTCTTTACTACCCGTCTTGAACAGCTCAGCAGATAAGTTACCGAGACCAGGCGCTTTGTTGTTCTTAAGTCTGCTAAAAGCCGCCTCTACCTCTTCCAATGATGGTGCTTCAAAATCTCTGCAATCATCAATCTCATAGGTTTGCCTGTTATGTGTGGAAATTTCATCTCCACCTGCGTTTAGAAGCTCGTTGAAATGCTCCTTCCATCGCTCCAGAACTCCTTCTTTATCACATACCAGACTTCCATCCTTTCTTCTGCAAACAGAGGAAAGACTTATTAGCTCTATCGATGGACTAATAGAACTTTCTGGATTCACTCATACTATGCGCCTCCTGAACATCAGTAATCAATTTGAGATCGTGAGCCCTTTTCTTCCTTTGGAGCACTCTTTTCTTTTCTTTTTGCAGACTTCTAATCTCTTCAGCTTTTGCTCTCGTGATTCTTCCTTTTCTAGCATCGATTACTTTCTGAACTGCAGCTTTGCATTCCTCGTCGAACCACTCGTTCTTTGTGTGTTGTTTGAAACCGAGACATTTCTCAGCACTAGCTTGCATGGCGATGCAGCAATTCTACCAGGCACTTCTTCCTTGGTCCTGTGCAGTAAGTCGTTCCTTAAGCTCGTTGTTAAACGACTCTCTGCACTCCTTACTGCTGAGCTTGGCTACATCATAGCGTCTGCACTTAACGCCTCTCTCCTTACAAATGTTGCTGATTCGTGCCCTGATTTTTGCTCCTAGCAATAGGTGGTCCGAGCTGTGGTGCTCGATGTCGATCTCCAAACATCTATAACTGCGTACGTCCAATATGTCCGATGCGTGCCTTCTGTCTATAATCACATGATCAATTTGGGTCTTGTTATTACTGCATCCTGGTGGACACCATGTTGCTTTGTGGATGTCTTTGTGTTGGAAGTATGTGGAGCTTATTACCATGTTCAATGATGCTGCAAAGTCGATCAGTCGTACCCCGTTCTCATTAGATACTATGAAGACTATGACCTCCGATTGTAGGCTTAAAGATCTCTTCTCTTCCTATCTGTGCATTCAAATCTCCAATAACGATCTAGATGTCATTCCTCGGACAATTGTCATATGTCTTGTTTAGCTGTCGATAGAAACTGTCCTTCTCATCCTCAGGACGCTCGTTGTGTGGTGCGTGTACGTTAATAATGCTATAATTGAAGAATTTGCCCTTTATCCTTAGCACGCACATTCTTTCGTTGACTGGTGTCCAATTAACAATGTGCTTTGTCCATTTAGGATCCACAATTAATCCTGTGCCAACGTGTAGTGTCGAAGCTCCAACACTAATGCTGACAACGCTCCCGGTCCTGACAGCGTCCGCACATTCCAACTGTTAAGCTTCAAATCATTTATACTTTTTCGTTTAGCTTTGGTTGTCGTCGTTAGTTCCAGTCCGGCTCTCTCTTTGTGTTTCTTAGCGTTTGATTTAAGGGTGGCGGCTTGCTAAGCCAATGCACCCTGTATTAACCAGAGCCTCGTTTTACTCCGCCCACTATTTGGCTTGGATTGACGGTCTCCACCACGTGAAGGTGAGGTTGGTACTTGGTGTGGTTAGGCTAGGTGCAGTACGTGACTGCATATGTTCCGCATTCGCACACCTTACGGAGACCAGTTTATTTAACATTTAATTTATTTAACGTTTTGAAAAAATTAGAAAAGTCCTCGTGTTTCTGATCTAGGGACTTAAGCGCATTTTTGTCCAAGCGATCAGTAATTAATTTTTAAGTCAGTTTCCTGTCTATAAAACAAGATCCAGTAGGATTCATATAACTACCACACCCACAAAAACAAGATCCAGTAGGATCCAGGTCACTTCCAGATCCACAAACAAGATCCAGTAGGATCCAGGTCACTTCCAGACCCACAAAAACAAGATCCAGTAGGATACAGGTCACTTCCAGACCCACAAAACAAGATACAGTAGGATCCATATAACTTCCAGACCCACAAAAACAAGATCCACTAGAATCCAGGTCACTTCCAAATCCACAAAACAAGATCCTGTAGGATCCATGTTACTTCCAGATCCAGTAGGATCCAGGTCACTTCCAGATTCACAAATCAAAATCCAGTAGGATCCAGATCACTTCCAGACAGACAAAACAAGATCCAGGTCACATCCAAACAAACAAAACAAGATCCAGTCAATTCCAAGTCACCATACTATTAAGGAATTTCATCATTTTACGGATTTTCATAATTTAAACCAAATAACGGTACAATAAAAATTCAAACTTTGTCCAGTAATCACTGTTAAAACATCGAAAAACATCGAAGTTGTTGTTTTTGTTGTTGTTGTATATGAAAATGAAAAATTAGTTAATTAAACTATTTATTCGTTGAGTTGAAACTTTTAAAGACTTGGCGCGTCAACAACTTTATAAAACTGATCTTTTAAAATCATTCCGAACTCTCTGCGATTTCTAGATAAGAAGTATTTAGCGTCAGCCGAACGCCCGAAAGCCTTTTATTCGTGAAATTTTTATTTAAAATCTCAAATTTGCAGTGCAAACAATCAGTGAGAATTGTATATCAATCAAGTTACATCATTCTTTACAACATCAAGTACAATATCATCCAGTCCAAAATTCGATTTTGGATAAGATTTGGTTCTAGCAATAAAGTCCAAAAGTAAAGGAAGGCTGTTGATGAGACGAAAACAAGTATTAAAATTGTGTTGTAATTACCAATTACCAATGAAATGAAGTTTTCCAAAATGAACAGTAACGCACTTTCATTTGCTGGGCAAGATTTCAGTGAAGGCTGAGAAACTTGCAATTAAATTTAAAATACCTGAATTGATCAAATCTTTCCAAATTGCTGTTTCAAATCTAAAGGAAAAAATCAACAAATCAACAAAAAAAAACATGCCTAAAAATATGACGTCATTGTTCTTATAAAAGATGAAATGAAAGGCTTTGAAGATTTGTTTAAACCAAAAATCGGTTCATGGACTTGTGAAGCATGCTATATTTGGAATAAGCTAGAAACATTATACTGCGCGGTCTGTGAAACTCCAAAAGACAGTACAGTTCCCAAAAAAGAACCTAAATCTAAATTCAAATAATTCTACCAGCACATCAATGTCTAATAACATTTCATCTAAAGTTAAAGGTAATTCTGATCCTGAATTTAAATTTGATACATCTAAACCGTTTTCATTAGGAAATTTACCTTCAGTAAATGCCTCACAACCAACTCAGAAAGTTCAATTCAGTACCAATCCATCTGAAATTTTATTTTTAAAAAGAAATCGCCAGCAAAAGTAAAATCCCCTGGAAAGTCAAGAAATTATAGTGTGATTAATGCTGGTGATTAATGAATATCTTATATATGAAAATAAGAGGAAGAGAATCAAACTTATTTTACTCCTGTAATTCCGTTACCTGATTAGATTGAAATTAAAACTGGAGAAGAGAATTAAAAGGTTTTCAGCTCATTTTTGAAATTTTTTTCAAAAAGGTAGCTTAATAAGACACTTTGTTCGGTCGGTCGGCTGACGTTAAAATGCGATTAAGTCCCTCGATCAATAACACGAGGACTTTTGTAATTTTTTATATCCAAACCCACGAAACGAAATCCAGTACGATCCAGTTAACTTCCCGGCCCACAAAACGAGATCAGGTAGGATCCAGGTCACTTTCATATCTAAAATTCAAGATCCAGTAAGATCAAGATCACTTTCATATCTAAAATCCAAGATCCAGTAAGATCCAGGTCAGTTAAGGCCTAAAAAACAAGATCGATATATAACTTCCACAGATTTAAGATTTTACACTTTCACCATTTAACGGATTTTCATAATTCAAACCTCATAACTGTCAAAAAAAATTCAAACATTGTTCAGTAAACACTGTAAAACAATGAAAAAAACGTGTTGTTATGAAAATGAAAAATTGTTAATTATAGCATTTATGCGTTGATTTGAAACTTTATGAAACTAATCTTTTAAAACCATTCCGAGCTCTCTACGATGTCTAGATTAAAAGTTTTTAACTTTTCTTTTTTTAAATTAAAGAATGGTCATGCAACGAGAACATGTTCACAAAATCTGCGTTAACATATTCCTAACAACAGATGTAGAATTCAAACGTAAAGACGATCAATCTTGGACTTTTGGTGCTAATGACTTTTCAGAAGTTATGAAAATGGAGAAAATTGTTCCGGCTGTTTGGGCTGTAAATCTGATGATTATATTTATAATGCTGGAAAATCAAACAGATAGATAAGAAAGAAAATGATAAATTCAGTTATTTGCCAAAGATCAAAATGATGGTGAAAAATCGAATACTAATGAAAAGAAAAAATCTGAGGAAACAGCAGATATATATAGTTTTTTTTGATAATTAAGTTTAATAATCAGACTCAAAATATTCATGGAGATGATAAAAATATATTTGGTACTGCTAAAACTTCAGTTTTTTCAGTGGAACTGGAACGACAAAAGGTCTGGACAGCACAAACAATGAGCAGATTTGCATTTTTATACGCTTTTAATTAGGTTGCTCTGTTTAAGACTTTCAAATTTTCAAGTACCTATTTCGACCACTTCTACTTAACTTCAAAGGCTGAAATTTAGCATAGTGGTGTATTATAGGCTAATATAAATTTTGCTCTAGTTAGGGCCAAAAAACTAGTTTTTTAAGGCCAGAATCTACAATTTCTTTATATATTTCTGCTTTCATGGAAGTTTAAGAGCTGAAATTTGACATGAAAGTATATCTTAGATTACTCTATTTTATAGTAAAAACGAACAATGTCTGCGGAGTGCACTAAAAACGATTAAATGAATTTATTAATTCTATGAAGTGTAAAGTTGAAATGTATCAGTGATTAACTAAATATCAGTGACTAAATAATTTGAAACTATAAGTCTATTATTTATCGAGCTTTTAACAATTTTAATTTTTAATTCAAAAGCAATTGCAATCCACAAGGGAAAAGGCGTCCAGTTACTCCAAGAGCAACATGGCGTAGGACGGTAATGAAGAAATGCCAGTTAGATGTCAAAACTGAGAATTTTTACAAGCTTTGTGGTACAGCCAGCAATAGAGTCAGATGGAAGGCCTTTTGTAGTAACCTAGGCTCCAAGTCGGAGCATGGTTCCAGTAAGTAAGTAAGTAATTGCAATTTTGATAGAGATTTTTTCAACCAAATGATTTCCGGAATTTCGCGGAACTCCTTAGAATTCTTTATAATTTTAAATAATTTTATATAATTATGAAGAATTATTTATAATTACGAAGAATCTTTGTAATTATGAAGAATTACGCGGAATTCCGGAACATTATGCGGAACTTTGCGAAACTTACTGGTCACAAAATTTTGAAGAATTCCGTGTAATTCTGTAAAATTCCAAAGAGTTTATACAGAAAATTTTTTCATAGAATTCTACGGAATTCCGTAAAAGTTCCGCAAAATTACGTCTACGATTTGCACTACACCCAACAAACTCTAGTTTCTGGCCTGTTTTAAATTAAAAATTTATCTTCATGGAGCAGAATACGAAATTTTTTTAAAATCTGTGTACTCTGTTCTATTTAGGACCAAATTCATTTCGAATTAAAATTTAAATTAACATCAACAAACAAAAGCGATTTTTAGTCTTCAGTATAGATAATTCGAATACTAACAATTTTTGAAAAAGAAGATTAAAAAAAAAGTTTTTTAAAGATACGCTTTTATTTAGGTGCAATGAAAAGTAGAAAATAATATTTAGATTTCAGTCTCAATTTTTAAAGAGACAAATTTTTAAAATTCGACAAAGAAAATTATAATAAAAGCGTGGGCTTTGATAATGGCTTCTGTAGTTTTCCCCATGCTTTTATTATAATTTTGAGTGCCTATTAAAATTACGAATTTCAATGATTAAAAACTTCATTTTTCCGACCATATCATTTTTCCGAATAATTCTTCATACAAGTCTCGATAATTTTCAAATTTTAAAAAACCGTTGATGAAATCAAGGATTTTATTTTTGTCAAAAATATATTTTACAGTTAAATTATCTTCTTATATTGACGAAACTAAGCTAATTTAATCGTTTTTAAGGTGAAAAAGTAGATAATTTAATTGTGAAGTATATTTTTAACACTTACATATTTTTATTGGAACTAAAACTAATTTTGGAAAAACAATCAATGGATCCAGCATTTTCAGTGTAAATAATGAAAACAATGATAAATTAAGTATTGCTAATACACCACTATTTGGATCAATCAATAATTCAACAGCACATTCTGGAAACAAGGGCGGACTCACAAATATTTTTGGTACCTCCGATTCAACTTTTAGTTTTACTGAGGCTGCTTAGAGATGTCAATACAAATACCCAAATATTTGGGGTTTTTCGAACTATTTAGGGTACCTTAAATATTTGGGAATAAACCCAAATATATTTGGGTCTGCTTAAAATCATCACTTGTAAGGAAATTTTCCATAAAATTTCTGATTTTCATTGAAATTTATAGTGCAATTTTTTGATAATTTGAATTTAATCTCATATTTTGAAGTATAAAGTCTAATAAACTTAAATATCTATCAATCTTTAAGACATTTATGTTGAATATAATTTATATTTTGGTTATATATTGTACCTTAGGAGAAAGCATAGTAAAGTTGCATAAATTCAGCATTATCTTTGCCAAAATCCTAACGAACAATCATACTGCTTATATCAGACACAATATGCGACCTACAGAGCGATAGTTATATTCCTGTATGCAGATAACGGAATCTGCGTAAAGGTAGTTTTTGTTGATCTGCATGAGAGAAAAGTGTTCCTGAATAATTAATATTTATAAAGAAAAAAACTTGTTCAAGAATCTGCTGTCATTGTCTCGGCAATTGTGAGTGCATTTTTGGTCCAAAGTGGGTACAAGAATTAAAATATTAACTAGATTGACTTTTTTAGCTAAATGACTTTCGCAATGATTTAAAAATATTAGACAATTTTTAAAAGAATTATTCTAGAAATTGTCCTTAGGCCTACTTTTTAGAACCAAAATTTTTTTAAAATATTTGTACAAATATTTGGGGTTTAATATTTGGGTATTTGGGTATTTGTACAAATAGTAAAAACCCAAATAATTGACATCTCTAATGCTGCTAAAGAGCTAGAAGATAAATCAAAAAAATCATTTATTGAGCCGGATTTTTTTTAGAATATAAATAATAAAATAAGCGGTTTTGCTGAACTAGCTGCATCATCAAATACTGCAAACACAGTATTTAATGTACAGAAAAAAAACGAAACAAGTCAATTTTTCGAACTAAATGTAAAAGATGAAATTTATTTTAAATTAAATTTTTTTTTTTTCTAAAATAAGGTTTTTTAAACAATTTTTAACAAATTTCAAAAATGCGAAATCTCACTAATTTTGGTATTGACCCTATCTTTGATTAGTTAAACAGCATTTTTGTCTAATCAAAATGATTTCTTAAGCACCGAAATTTGACTTAAAATATTTAAGATTACAAAAAAATTGTAATATAAAGAATATAAAAATTCAAGAATAATATTTAGCAAAATACGATTTTTCTTTGATTTTAAATTATAATTGAAAACTAGTTATCATCATCTAATGTCACTTTTTCAAAATATTCTGAAATTTCTAACGTGTGGTATAAAAACGCTTATTTCGTTGATTAACGACGATACAAATTAATATAATAATATCGATTTCTATACAAGTTAATATAGATAACGCATTTTAAATATTTAAACGAGAATAAAAAGTTAAAAATTTTTGTTCTTATTTTATTTCAGTTTTGAATTTTTGTAGATTCAATAATAAATCAATTAGCTAAAATATGTAAATTGTCCTCAAGTTTATAGAAAACGTTTATAGAAAAAGTCTCAAATTTGATAGACGTAACAAGAGAATAATCCTTAAACGTTGGTTTATGATGCTCATTTTACGCTATGTTGCCAAATTTACCATTCCAAAAAATTTACGCAGACTATCAAAATAAAAAAGTGCTCGTGAATAATTTTTCAAATATTCATTGGAATTATTTTGATAAGAGTCACCATTAAATTGTTAACTAAGAACAAATTAAAGTAAAGTAGTAAGAACTTATGAAAGATTATAATATAATAAATTATAATATACTGTGTATACATTAGAAATAAATTTCACTCTTTTAAGTTTTATTTTAATGATAAAATTGTTGAAAATGTCATAAACTAGCATGCGGTTAGTAATTAAATGATTAATTTTCAATATTTTGTGCATTATAAAATGTCATTCTAATATTTTGTTTCTATTGGTTCATTTAGAATTATTTTGATACTTAATAATACTTTATATTTTTATTTTAATTTTTTATAAATTGTTTTAGTCACTGATTTAAAAAAAAAAAACTATAACTATTATTCCAAAAAACATATTTGTTGTAATGTTCAAAACATAAATTTCAATTGAAAATGAGTGTGGACAACGTTAAAAGGGAACAAAAAATTATTTCTGAAGATTGCAGCAATGAAAAAAATGAGAAAAACATCGAGCAAAATATAGTAAACAGTGTAATGAATGCAAAGGAAATGTCGGAAATTAAGTGTACATCTTTGGATAATGGATTAGATCCTATAGGTATTGAATTAATTAGCGCAGGTTTAGAGCTAAATAATGATATTATATCATCTGATACAATGATTGATATAAAAGATGACAGTATCTTAAAAGAATCAAATGAAACAAATTTACATGGAAAATCTACTGAGTTGATTTTTGACGAGTCTACTGTTTCACATTCAAGAATGTCTAGAGAAATGCGAAATTTGCAAAAATCTACACAAGATTCAAAAGTGTTATCTAACTATTTAAATGATTTTGACAGTCCTAGAATACGGAATCGAAAAACTAAAGAAACAAATTCTTCAGCTAATGATACTGAACTAATAAATGAAAGTATGTCTTTAATGATCGATAAGGAAATTCCACTTAAAAGAGGAAATAATGAAAATGATGACTCTGATTCAACAGTAATAGTTCGTGATGAAATTGGAAAAAAACGTCGCAGATCAATTTCTAGATCAAGGACTTCAAGGACAGCTCATAGATCCAAAAGCGTTGCTGCTAGAACAAAATCATTATCTAGATTACTTAGTGATGAAATGGCTGTAACAAGTGATAAAGAAGATAATCATGATGAAGATGAAATAGACGACATGACTAATACGATTATAATGAATATTAAACCAATAGAAAACCGAGCAATGAATCCTCCTCCAAAGGTAAGTAATTTTGGAATGTTAAAATGTTTAAAATTATTAAACGAACATTTTTTCAGCTTGGATGGGATTCGTTTTGTTTTAAATGTCACTTAGATAATGCTGTTCTATCGTTAGCCTGCAGAAAATGTAAGTGTTCATTACATCGACATTGTGCAAGACTTTTGCTTACACCTATCCCTAAAAATCCCGATGACTTTATTTGTGCTGACTGTATTGAAATTGAAAAAATACAACAAAGCTCATTAAATAAATATAATCATCCTAAAATTGATATGCATACACTTAAAGAAATGCTGATTACTATATTAGAAAAAATACGTAATACTTATCCAGATCATGAGAGTTATGAAAGTGATATTCAATTTAAATCAACAAAAGAGTCGAATCAGCCATTGATAGTTACACAAATCTCATTGAAAAGAATTGAAGAAAGAATTATGAATAATTATTACAAAGTTTCCGAAGCATTTTTGCATGATATAAAACAACTCGAGCACAACTGGACAATTATAGATAAAAGCAAAACAAAATCGTTAAAGAATATCCTGAAATTTGTTGTTACCGAAATTAATGAAATGGAAGCATGCGTATATTGCTATTCCAACTCTTTTGTTATGAGCAACTGGTTTACAATTCCATGTAAAAGACCACATTTGTTAATATGGGCTAAATTAAAAGGGGTATGTAAAAATTAATCTATCAGTATTGTATATATTCACTAAAATTTTGTCTCAATGCTAAACGATTTCAGTATCCATACTGGCCTGCAAAAGTAATGTCGATAGATAATCAAAAACTTTATGCTGATGTCAGGTTTTTTGGAGCTCATGATAGAGCTTGGGTACCAACAGCCCATTGCTTAATTTTTAGTGAAAAGGATCCTAATAAAATGGCTCGCAATTCATCACCTAATAATAATAAGGGAACAACTAAAACACAAAAGGGAATTGCTGATGCTATAAAGGAAAAGGATGAATATATACAAAATATTCGTGATAAATATGGATTTAGGTAAAAAAAAAAAAAATTTACATTTTTCAATACATCAAAAATGTTTCGTTGATTGAGCATGAGGATTTTTTTTTAATTTTTTTAAAAATTAAATTGCCTTTGATTGTGTTTTATTATATTTTTATGACAGTTCCCAGGATAAACTGATTTAACACTAATTTATATTGTTTTTGGCACCGAAATTTGAATAAAAAATTAACGGTAACAACACAAAAATATTAATGCAAATTTTAATTTATATTTGCTGACTTAATCAAGTATATTGGTATTACATCTGCAAGGTATCAACTAATTAAGCGATTAAGAAAATTATTAAGATTGTAAAATTAAACATTCATATTAAATTTAAGAAGTGCTATATAAAATATATAGTGCTATAGTGAATTTTTGTACCAGCAATCAGTAATTGATTGATAAGTAAGATCCAGGTCACATCCAGATCAAAAAAAAACAATATCCAGTAAGATTCAGGTCACTTCTGGACCTAAAAAACAAGATCTAGCACGATCCAGATTTAAAAAATTACAAAAGTCCTCGTGTTATTGATCGAGGGACTTAAGCGCATTTTTGTCCCAGCGATCAGTAATTGATTAATAAGTCACTTCCAAACCCACAAAACAAGATCCATTAGAATTCAGGTCACTTCTAGACCCAAAAAAGAAGATCCAGTAGGATCCAAGTCACTTCCCGATCCTCAAAACAAGATCCAGTAGGATCCAGGTCACTTCCCGATCCACAAAACAAGATCCAGTAGGATCCAGGTCACTTCCATATATTTTAACGGATTTTTATAATTCAAACCACATAACGGTTATGACAAATTTAAATTTTATTCAGTAAACACTGTTAAAAATTCGAAGAACATTGAAAAACACTGTAAAACAATGAAAAAACGTGTTTTTGTTGTTATGAAAATGAAAAATTGTTAATTATAGTATTTTTGTGTTGATTTGAAACTTTTAAATACCCGGCGGCGCAATAACTTTATGGCACTGGTCTTTTAAAACCATTCCGAGCTCTCTACGATGTCTAGATAAAAAGTTTTTGACGTCAGCCGACCGAACGAACGACCGAACAAAGTGTCTTATATTAAAAAAAATTACAAAAGTACTCGTTCTTATCGAGTTACTTCAGCGCATTTTTGTCCCAGCGATCAGTAATTGATTTTTAAGTTAGTTCCCCGTCTATAAAAAAAGATCCAGTAGAATCCATATAACTCCCAGACCGATAAAAACAAGATCCAGTAGGATCCAGGTCACTTCCAAATATATAAAACAAGATCCAGTAGGATCCAGGTCACTTCCAGATACACAAAACAAGATCCAGTAGGATCCAGGTCACTGTCAGATCCACAAAACAAGATCCAGTAGGATCTAGGTCACTTCCAGACCCACAAAACAAGATCCAGTAGGATCCAGGTCACTTCCAGATCCATAAAACAAGATCCAGTTGGATCCATATAACTTTTAGTCCCACAAAAACAACATCCAGTAGGATCCAGGTCACTTCCAGATCCACAAAACAACATCCAGTAGGATCCAGGTCACTTCCAGACCTAAAACACAAGATCCAGTAAGATCCAGTTCACTTCCAGACCTAAAACCAAGATCCAGTAAGATTTAGTTCACTTCCAGACCTAAAACACAAAATCCAGTAAGATCCAGGTCACTTCCAGACCAAAAACACAAGATCCAGTAAGATCCAGTAAGATTCAGTTCACTTCCAGACCTAAAACACAAAATCCAGTAAGATCCAGGTCACTTCCAGACCAAAAACACAAGATCCATATAAAACTTCCATAATTTTAAGAACTTAATCATTTAACGGATTTTCATAATTCAAACCTCATAACGGTAAAAAAAAATTCAAACATTGTTCAGTAAACACTGTAAAAACATTGAAAAACACTGTAAAACAATGAAAAAACGTGTTGTTGTTTTTGTTGTTGTTGTATATGAAAATGAAAAATTGTTAATTATAGTATTTATGCTTTGATTTGAAACTTTTAAATGACCGGGGCGCCAATAACTTTATGGAACTGATCTTTTAAAACCATTCCGAGCTCTCTACGATGTCTAGTTTTCGAGATCTCGCGTTCCAGCCGACCGACCGACCGACCGAACAAAGTGTCTTATTAAGCTACCTTTTTGAAAAAAATTTCAAAAATGCGCTAAAAATTTCAAAAAATGCGCTAAAAACAAGATCCAGATCACTTCTAGACAGAGACTAAAATTAATCTAAAATATCATGAGCAAAAAAAATCATTTATTTTCATGGGTAAAAAAATCACTGATTTTTGATTGATTTTTGATTGATCATACGTAAATATTTACGTAGAAAAAATCACGTAACGAAAAATATTTACGTAGCAAAAAATCACGACGTTGCAATTTTTCGTAAAAATAATTTTTTTCTGCTGGAATATATTCGTGTCAATGATAGTGAATTTAACTACTCAAATATTACTTAAGAAGTTCTAGAAAAAAAATTTCGTTAAAAATGATTAAAACTAACAGAAAATTGATAATTTGTAATTAAAAAGCCAATTTTTGTGATTTTGAGTGAAAACTTAACAGTCACTTTTATGAGAACATTTAGTAAAATGTTTAAAAATTCAAGAAATCGAAAAAATTTTTTTTTTGACAAATTGGCTTCTTAATTATAAATTATTAATTTTCTGTTTCTATTAATTTTCTGTTTAAAGTTTAAATCATTTTTACCCAAAAAATGAATTTAAAAATTTGATATATTGGCCCCCGTATAACAGACTTTTACCCAGTAGGTTTATCGAAAAAATATGCAATAATATTTTTATCTTATAACGATCTGGGATTAAAACCTTCTAATGGTTTTGCAAGTTTAAAAATTTCCCGCAAAAAGTTGTTTAAATTTTGTACCGAAATCTTTTGATTCTGAAAATTTTAACTTCCCGGCGCGCCAATAACTCAATGGAACTGATCTTTTAAAATGTGGTACACAAAGTGATTTATTAAACTAACTTTTTGAAAAAAATTTCAAAAACGCGCTATTAAGTGTTAAAATCCTGGGAAAATTCTTACAATTATTTAACTTAATTATTTAAGAAAATTTATAAAAAATATTTTGTACCCTATATTTTTTACTTAGTATGTTAATATTTCATATTTAATATTAAAAAGGTATCAATCAGTTTAAAATAATAGTTTAATCGACGGAGTATTATGATGTTTGTTTACTAAAACCAATTTTAAATTACTATTAAGGTTTGCAAATTCTCGAGAATTACTTGATGCAACAATGTTTCAAACACAATTAGAGAATCAGTTATCAAATCTTAAAAAAGATAGCAGTGAAAAGAACGAAAATGAAAGCAATCAGAAAGAAAAATTAACTCTAAAAATCGTAAAGACTTCTGATGGATCGCAAACAATAGAACAAAAAAACACAAAAAATAATCAAGAAAGAGATAAACATATATTATATAGAGTATTGAGTAGAAATGAAGATGGTTATGAGAGCAGTGATCAATCAAGAGTTAAAACAATAATATTAAAAAGAAACGTTGAAGGTGATTCTGAAAGAGAGAAATTAAAGAGATCAAACATGGGAAATCCTGAAACACCTGATGTAAATTTAAGTTTGAGTTTTCATGATGACTCAGCGGTGAAAATAAGGTCAGTTAGAGAAGACTTAAAACAAAATAAAGTAATTAGACATTTAAAATCAAGATCGACAACTCCAGATACACAATTGAAAAAGAAAACAAAAATAGTTGATATTGATGAGGAAAACGATCTTTTAGAAGAGCTGCCTGAAAAACCTACAAAAAAAATAAGAAAAAATTTTTCAAATGAAATACCTTTGATTTTAACTGCAAACAATCATAATGTACCTTCAGGGACACATGAAATTCATTCATTAAGTGAAAAATCTTTCACAGTTTCGAGATCTAAATCTAACTGTTTCAATCGAAGTAAATCAGTCGATAAAGAATCTATTAAACAAGACAATTTCGTGAGGCGTTTATCTGCTAATTCAACCATTCATTCATCAACACGTGAGATTTCAATTTTGAAAAATAATGCCTCTATAAAAGCACACCTTCAATTTAATAGAAGTGTTTCACAATCCCTTTCATCTTCATCAACTCCACTAAGTGGATCCACTAATCATACTACAAACGACAACGGTGACAATTTGCATTTGAATATAAAAAATGAGCCATTATCAGACGAGGAAATTGTCGAACGTAATCAATTTACAGTTAATGATATACCAAAACTAGTTAGTGAGGGTAATAACAAACGAAAAACCATCTTAATATCAACCAGTGACAACAGTAATGACTCATTTCCTTCAAACTCAAGAGCAAGAAAATCATTTCCAAATTCATTAGTAATGACCCATAGAAAAGTAGGCTCACTTGATGTTTCACCAATTAAAAATACAAATGCAATGGTATGCATACCCCAGGTGTTTCCACTTAACGGAATAAATTCTGAAATACCTAAATCGCCAACCAATAACGAATTAGAAAGAACAGATACATCTGATGACATTCGAAGAAAATCTGTTATTTTCACACAACAAAGCTCAAATACATATCAAATTGATTTACCCTCTCTCATTCCAAAACCATCTGGTGTTTTTACAAGTGAAGGAAATACATTTTCTCATGAAAGTGGTGCTGTTTCTGCACTTTTTTCTGAAAATGCTCATCGAATGACAGATTACTTTAAATCATTATTAATTGACACAATTAGTGCTGTATCATCTGGCGTAAGTGATGCTCAAAATGTACTCTTGAAGCTTGAGCTAGAGAAGACAAAGCAGCAACTCCATAATTTAAGAAATGATAATCAACTCAAAATTGAAAACTTAAGGAAAGAACATGCTGATGAAATTAGGATTCTTAAAATGTCTTATGGTATGTGAAACTATAGCAAATTATACAAATTAACTTATGATCACATCATCGGTCAGTAATCGGTCAAAAAGTAGTTTGATTGAACATAAAACATAGTTTTAATTTTCATAACCTTACAGATCCTATCACTATTCCCTCAACTAGTTAGTAAAGTATGTAATATTATATTTTAAGCTTTGAAAAAATTTCTGAGATTGTTTTAAGTTCAAATTAAAGCGGTTTTTTTTTAATTTGATCACAAACAAAACTAACTAGGGTTTTCAATATCGAAGCCAATTTTCAATACCGGTATTTTGGTATTGAAAAGTCCCAAAACTGGTCTACCGGAGTCTTAAAATTTGTTTTTGACATTTTTCCGTTTAATAATTTTTTTAAAAATCTTCAAACTATCATTCCATCCAGAAATTTTAAAAAATTTCAAAATCTAAAAACTTAATTTGGTTAACTCTGTTATACATAATATAGGATCTTGAAAATTAGGTAGAAGATAGGGTTGTCAATTTAGGTGTGGCACTATGGGGCAAAATTAAAAAAAAGGGACATTCACTTTGATTTTTGGACTTTTTGGAATCAAGACTTGAGGGTATTTTTTTCTTATAGTACATATTCTTATAGTCTGGAGGTGTTTGAAGTTGAAAAATGGTAAAAAATGGATTTTTTTCATGTCTTGACTTGAAAAGTTTCTTATTTAATTAAAAGATATTGAAAAACGGTTTTCGGTTTCTAATTATACTTTAAAGAGCTTTAATTTGCCATGGTACAAAGTTTATATATACTGGGTTTTAGTGGCAGGACTTGAGAAAATGTATGAAAATATCAGGAAAAAAAGCTTCAAGCGTCCAAAAAATATGCTAGTTCTCAAAAGTTTCTCATATTTTTTCGTAAAGTACTTACTTTCTACTTTCCAAAACTGAAAAAATATCGAAAATCGGTTGGTGCGAACAAAAATTATTGCATTTTTAGTTTTCGACGAATTTTTTTCTCAAAACTAATATTTCTGAGATGAATTTGGAAGATATCATTTGGAAAAAGTTTTTTAATGTATTTAGTCATTTTAAGAAGACTTGTGAAGAAATTTTTTGAAAAAGTTCAAAATTCTCCGAGTTAGAGGTACATATGCTATTTGACGACTTGACCCTTTTTCTCATCACTCAAACTGCTATGACTTTTACATGACTAAATATTTTCTGTTTCTTGTTTAGTGTAGCTTGTTATAATACCTTTCCAACGATACATAATACTTAATAGTTGGAAGTAGTCTTGGTCGTGAAAACGGACCAAAATTCTAAATTTTAATAAAATTCTTGAAGTTTTTTGAATAAAAACTATTTTTATGTTGTAATAATTCAAATTATTGCGTTTTTGTCAAAATAAACGTATATTTTTGAATTTTTGTGTTTTTGCCTATGCTGGTTGCCCTCCTTGACACTTTTTTGGCCACTCATATGACTATAACTTTTTTTAGAACCAATATTTTTGGATTCTGTTTTCTGTTATTACTAGTTCCTACTATTACCTTTATAAATATGTATAGAACATGTATAGAACTTAATCATAGTGGATACTGGAGTGCCTTAAATGTGGTCTACCTAAGCCTGTTTTTAACAAAATAGTCAAAAATCACTTTTTTTTCGACGCAAACTTTTTTAAAATTGATATATTTTGCACAAAATAAATGTAAATATTGAATATTAATCAAAAAAAGTCAATAAAAAAGTTTCATATCTGAGAATTGTTGGACTACCTAAGTGTTACCTATGAAGGCCCCTAAAGTTGCAGAAAGTTTACAAAATGATATTTTTTGAGTTTTGAGATTCTAAACTATCATATTTTGACCTAAAAAACACAAAAACATTATATTATTTAATTTCTAAGTGGTAGTTTTAGAAGTGACTTTTTTGAAAATTTCTTTGTAAAGGGTCAGTCACAAACAGGGTCCGTTTTCACGACCAAGACTACTTCCAACTATTAAGTATTATGTATCGTTGGAAAGGTATTATAACAAGCTACACTAAACAAGAAACAGAAAATATTTAGTCATGTAAAAGTTATAGAAGTTTGAGTGATGAGAAAAAGGGTCAAGTCGTCAAATAGCATATGTTCCTCTAACTCGGAGAATTTTGAACTTTTTCAAAAAAATTCTTCACAAGTCTTCTTAAAATGACTAAATACATTAAAAAACTTTTTCCAAATGATATCTTCCAAATTCATCTCAGAAATATTAGTTTTGAGAAAAAAATTCGTCGAAAACTAAAAATGCAATAATTTTTGTTCGCACCAACCGATTTTCGATATTTTTTCAGTTTTGGAAAGTAGAAAGTAAGTACTTTACGAAAAAATATGAGAAACTTTTGAGAACTAGCATATTTTTCGGACGCTTGAAACTTTTTTTCCTGATATTTTACATATCAGATTTTACATACATTTTCTCAAGTCCTGCCACTAAAACCCAGTATATATAAACTTTGTACCATGGCAAATTAAAGCTCTTATATAGTATAATTAGAAACCGATAACCGTTTTACAATATCTTTTAATTAAATAAGAAACTTTTCAAGTCAAGACATGAAAAAAATCCATTTTTTACCATTTTTCAACTTCAAACACCTCCAGAACCGACCGAACAGCACCAAATGAGCTGAAATTTGGCATGCAAGTCTATTCGTATGTGTACTATAAGAAAAAAATACCCTCAAGTCTTGATTCCAAAAAGTCCAAAAATCAAAGTGAATGTCCCTTTTTTTTAATTTTGTCCCATAGTGTGTGGCTGGAGTACGTCTTCATGATATCGCAAATCGAAATAAAAAGTTGTGTATAATTAAGTCATAGTATCGTCAAATTTCGTCAATCTATTCCCGAATTTCGTCAAGGCTACCTTGCTTCGTTACAGCATGTCCAAATTTAGACAAAAATACCGACGTACTTCAGCTTTCAATATTTTCAAAACAAATATTTTATAATATTTATATATCAAAACGCATCTAATAATTTCGTCGAATTTCGTCACGTAAAAATTTTTAAAATCAGAAATGATCTACAGGATCTACAGCTTGTTTAAGCCGTACCTGAAGGTACAGTAAAGTAAAAATTATTTTTAATATGATATATTATATGTCTAATCACATCCAAATTTAATAAGAATTTCAAATAAACTTAAAAAAATTTGGATTGGACAATCAACAAGTTTATATACACAAACTTATGCTCATTAAAATGCTGTATCCTGTAGGGATCTCAATTTGAAAAATTTCGCCTGTGACATGTTATATGTTTAAAAATATCTATTTTCATCAAGAATTACGAATTTGATAAAATATCTTTCTTTTGATCCTTTTATAAATCACTTATGTCTGTAAAAAACAGACATACCACTGTATTTTTTTTTTTGAAAAACTAATAATTCAAATAATTCAAATTCTGTACAATTATTTGAAATTTGAAAAAATTGATTTTTTTTTTATCATTTACATTTTTTGATGCATAACTTAATTTTTTATAAGAATCGAAAATACAAAATATTTTTAAAAAAATATAAGATCTGAGAGCTGTTTTCTAAAAATCTCAAAAAAGTTTAACAAAATTTTACAAAAAAAAAAAAAAATACAGCTTTTTTAGAAAATTTGGTCTCTGCCTGTTTTTTTTTTTAACCGACATAAGTGATATATAAAAGGATCAAAAGAAAGATATTTTATCAAATTCGTAATTCTTGATGAAAATACAAATGTTTAGACATATAACATGTCACATGCGAAATTTTTCAAATTGAGATCCCTTCAGGATACAGCATTTTAAGGAGCATAAGTTTGTGTATATAAACTTGTTGATTGTCAAATCCAAATTTTTTTAAGTTTATTTGAAATTCTTATTAAATTTGGATGTGATTAGACATATAATATATCATACTAAAAATAATTTTTACTTGACTTTACTTTCAGGTACGGCTTAAACAAGCTGTAGATCCTGTAGATCACTTCCGATTTTTTTTACGTGACGAATTCGACGAAATTATTAGATGCATTTTGATATATAATATGTTTTAAAAATATACAAAATTGGACATGCTGTAACTCGGCAAAGAAGTCTTGGCGACATTCGGGAATGGATTGACGAAATTTGACAATATTATGACTAAATTATACACAACTTTTTATTTCGATTTGCGATATCATGCCGACGTAATTCAGATACACACTAAGTGTGTTTTTAATTTTTTTTACCTCTGCAAATATTATACAATTTAAATATAAAAAGTTTATATGCTTGCTTATACTGACAAATTATAATAGTTTTTATTAATTAGATTTTTATATTATTATTTTAGATGAAAAAATTAAAATAATTCAACAAAATATTGATCAAGATAAAATCAAACTAATATCAGAAATACGTCAGCAATGTGAAATTGAAAAGCAAAGGGCTATTGAATCAACAAAACGAGAAGTAAAAAGAGTTACATGGTGCTCTAACTGTACCAAAGAAGCACGATTTTATTGTTGCTGGAACACATCATATTGTGGACCTTCCTGTCAAAAAGTACACTGGCAAACACACCAAAAATATTGTACTAATGTAATTTTTTTTTTTTTTTTTTTTGAGTTAAGAATTTTTATACTAATTTTAAAATTCAACTATCTTAGCGCAACACAACAACAACAGAAAACCCACTCCAAAATTCAAACAATTTTATTAGACAAAATGCATTAGATAATATAACCTCTGTTACATCCTCGGCTAATTCTCAATATATACCAGTTACAATTTCTCTTCCTTTTTCTAACAAAACATTAATGAGAACAATAGCTGTTCCCAAACAGGTATTGATTTTGTTTAAAATTAAAAAAAAAAATGATTATCTGTTGCCTCTTTTAGAATCCTTTATCAGTTGTTGCTCAACAATCGTCAACTATAGGAGATTGTAATAAATTTGAAAATTCTCATACAATTCAAAATCCGGCTCAGCATACATTTATTCAAACCGGACAGAAAACCATAATTCAAACTATTACAACACCAACATATGTTATTCAACAACACAAAATTTCACCAGCAGTGTCATCAACAGCACTTAGAGCTATTTCTTCTACGCTTGCAAATGAGCAATCACTAACCTCAAATTTTGTTGTAAGAGCTATTCCTCAAAACGATAGTCCACCCCTTACCCTTGTATCAACAACGAAAAAAAATATGGATAATACGCCATTGTCAAACGATAATTCTTCCACAGATTATTCAATAAAAAACTCGCCAGTTATTAAAATATCAAGTGAGCCATTAAAATAATAAAAAATTGTTATAATTTAAAATCCAAAATAAAGTTTAAAAAAACAATGTAACTGTTAATAAAAAAAAAAAAAAAAAAAAACATATTATAGAAATAAAATAAAGTAACTGAATAAATCTGTATAAAATAAATTTATTTCACTTTTATTTCATCAAGGTAATTAGGGTTTCTGAAACACGATATTTTCAAAAACTGCAGTTTTCCGTTTGTTTCTAAAAAATATATTTAATTTTGCAAAATTTGGAGTTTTTGGACAGTTTGATTTTTAAAGATCCTGCACTATGGGACAGAAATGAAATTTTTTTCCAAAAATTATCTTCTTCGCTTAAATTATTGTCCCTAATATCCCATTTATGGAACTGCTTACGAAATTGGATAATTCGATTCCACTGCGGAGAAATGGCTCTTCAAAGTTTAGTTCAAGTGTCCTTTCTCATCAAACTGAAACGATCATCATCAGTCACTGATTTGATAGAAACTTGATAGGTATGTATAGGAGCTTAATTATAAGACAGAAAAAATTATCCTGCCTTGATTCCCTTAGGGAAATTTTTGAATTTTCTCAGAAAATCACATGTATGTTGTGTTTCCGTTTGTCTGAGCCTCAACCAGTGCAACTATGGATTCTAAAAATATTTTAATATTATAGATATGGATATAATCTACAACTTTTATGAACATACTACATAATTTTACTGCAGTTTTGGTGATGAAAAAAATTATTTTCTTCAAAAAAATCGCAATTTTTGGACATAAGTTGCTGTAGCTTTTCAGGAGGACCCTTAGTAGTGGAATTTTATTGCATATTTTGATAGCTCTTACTTTATACTATTTGAAAATGCAGTTAGTTGGAAGTCGGTATATCGGACACTTTCGAGCAATTTGGCTTTGAAGTGATAGTGAAATGGATCGACGAAAATGAAAAAATTTAATAACTTTTTAATAGTATAATAAAAATTTGTGTTATTTATGTAGATTAATAGATCTCATCAAGACGCGTATTTTGAGTATGAATATGTTATGGTTTGGTCAAGTTTTCTGAGTGAAATGTTAAAATTTCAATTTTGACCAAAATTTTTTCAAAAAAATCACTTTTTTACTAAAATTTAATGAAACTTGCTGGAATCTTTTTTAAATGTTCTATTTTCATATCGTAATCAACTTTTGTTCAGCAACTAGTTTCAAATTTAACTAATTTAGGATGAATTTTGACAAAAATGGATTTTTAGTGCATTTTTTGGGTCTTCTTCTTATAAATGCTATTAAATCTTATCATATATCAATTTTTAGCATTATATTACTAATTACCTTTATGTTTCTAAAAATGATCTTTAATTTTCCGGACAGAAACTTATAGGTTATCTAGTAAAAACGTTCAAAAAATGGGTTTAAGTAGTTCGAGCAAAGAGACAAAAATTTTCAAATTCACTTTTTTGCAACTAAAATTATTCAGAAGACTTCCAAACTTTCAGAAACTATAGATTATGATCAAAATTTACTAAATAATTCCAAATTTGGGCTAGTTTACGTTTTAAAATAAGCTTTTTCATCTGATTTTAAAAACTGAAATTTGTCTATCATTCGTGCAAAATCTATTTGTCTATCATTCGTGCTCAGGAGGCTCAAGATTCTGGATATAGAACGTATGTGAAGAGTCTTACCACCGGTTTTCATCTCTTATAATAATTTTTTCATTACATATCTATTTGTTAATAATTTTTCTCATGTCATTACAGAAAATGCCAGTTAGTGAAATTTTGCACTGTTCTTATGAAAATAGCTTGGTTGGATTATTGATAAGTTAAATAAAATAGGTTAAGTAACGGGACAACAAATATCTGTGAAACATGAGTGCCAAAACATTTTAGTGAGCAGAAAAAAATAAAATTGTGAAATTATTGAAATTTTTCATCTTAAAAACTGAATAGTTTTATCATAGTAATCTAATTGCAGTGGTGCGAATAAAAAGTTCAAGGATTTTCGAGTGATTGCAAAAGTAGTGATTCACGCATTTTAGTAGTATCTCTTATCGTTCTGTGCTACTGCTGCTGTTGGCTGCTCTTTCAACATTTGTGTAGTTAATAATTATATAAAAAAAATCGTCATAGTGTTAAAAAAATTAAGTTAAAGAAGGAAAAAAAATTTGTTACGAATATTTTATTTTTAAGCAAGTTTCGTGAGTGTTCATACTTTTTAGCGCATTTTTGAATTTTTAGCGCATTTTTGAAACTTGTTTTCAAAAAGGTAGCTTAATAAGACACTTTATTCGTTCGTTCGTTCGTTCGTTCGTTCGTTCGTTCGGGCTAGGTTCTTATCTCAGCAATTAGACATCGTAGAGAGCTCAGGCTTGTTTTATTAGCTCCGTGTTATTGTTTTATTGCTGGCAAATGCATTTAAAAGTTTCAAATCAAAGCATAAATACTATAATTAACAACTTTTCATTTTCATATACAACAACAACAAAAACAACAACACGTTTTTTCATTGTTTTAAAGTGTTTTTCAATGTTTGTCGATGTTTTTACAGTGTTTACTGAACAATGTTTGAATTTTTTTGACCGTTATGAGGTTTGAATTATGAAAATCCGTTAAATGATGAAGTTCTTAAATTTGTGGAAGTTTTATATGGATCTTGTTTTCAAGATCTGAAATTGACCTGGATCTTACTGGATCTTGGTTTTTAGGTCTGGAAGTGACCTGGATCTTACTGGATCTTGTGTTTTAGGTCTGGAAGTGACCTGGATCTTACTGGATCTTGGTTTTTAGGTCTAAAAGTGATCTGTATCTTACTGGATCTTGGTTTTTAGGTCTGGAAGTGGACTGGATCTTACTGGATCTTGTGTTTTAGTTCTGGAAGTGAACTGGATCTTACTGGATCTCGTTTTGTAGATCTAGAAGTGACTAAGTTATTAATCAATTACTGATTGCTGGGACAAAAATGCGCTTAAGTCCCTCGATCAATAACACGAGGACTTTTGTAATTTTTTTTCGAAAAGGTGCTTAAAAATTACAAAAGTCCTCGTGTTATTGATCGAGGGACTTAAGCGCATTTTCGTCCCAGCGATCAGTAATTGATTAATAAGTCACTTCCAGAACTAAAACACAAGATCCAGTTCACTTCCAGACCTAAAAACCAAGATCCAGTAAGATCCAGTTCACTTCCAGACCTAAAAACCAAGATCCAGTTAGATCAGATCACTTCCAGACCTAAAAACCAAGATCCAGTTCACTTCCAGACCTAAAAACCAAGATGAACACATGATCCAATAAGATTCAGGTCACTTCCAGATCTTAAAAACAAGATCCATATAAAACTTCCACAAACTTAAGAATTTCATCATTTAACGGATTTTCATAATTCAAACCTCATAACGGTCAAAAAAAATTCAAACATTGTTCAGTAAACACTGTTAAAACATCGACAAACATTGAAAAACACTGTAAAACAATGAAAAAACGTGTTGTTGTTGTTTTTGTTGTTGTTGTATATGAAAATGAAAAACTGTTAATTATAGTATTTATGCGTTGATTTGAGACTTCTAAATGACCGATAACCCAATAACTTGATAGAACGAAGCTATTAAAACAAACCAGAGCTCTCTACGATGTCTAGTTTTCGAGATCTCGCGTTCCAGCCGAACGAACGAACAAAGTGCATTATTAAGCTACCTTTTTGAAAACAAATTTCAAAAATGCGCTAATAAGACACTTTGTTCGTTCGGCTGGAACGCGAGATCTCAGCAACCAGACATTGTTGAGAGCTCTGGTTTTTTGCAATAGCTCAGCTTCATAAAATTATTGCGGCGACGGCCATTAAAAAATCTTGAAACATTGTCTAAATACTATAATTAATGAATTTTAGTTTTCAGTACAAAACGTGAACACGTTTTGGCGGGAAAATTTTGAATTCCTCAAAACCGTTAGAAAGTTTAAATCCTAGAAAACCGTTACAAGAAAATTAAGGACTGATCGCTGGGACAAAAATGCGCTTAAGTCCCTCGATCAATAACACGAGGACTTTTGTAATTTTATATTTATTGGCGTGTTGTGATTTCTTGCAAAATCTATTTGTTATCTATCATTCGTGCTCAGGAGGCTCAAGATGCTGGATATGGAATGTATGTAAAGAGTCTTACCACCGGTTTTCCATCTCTTATAATAATTTTTTCATTACATATCTATTTGTTAATAATTTTTCTCATGTCATTACAGAAAATGCCAGTTAGTGAAATTTTGCAGTGTTCTTATGAAAAAAGCTTGGTTGGATTATTGATAAGTTAAATAAAATAGGTTAAGTAACGGGACAACAAATATCTGTGAAACATGAGTGCCATAACATTTTAGTGAGCAGAAAAAAATAAAATTGTGAAATTATTGAAATTTTTCATCTTAAAAACTGAATAGTTTTATCATAGTAATCTAATTGCAGTGGTGCGAATAAAAAGTTCAAGGATTTTCGAGTGATTGCAAAAGTAGTGATTCACGCATTTTAGTAGTATCTCTTATCGTTCTGTGCTACTGCTGCTGTTGGCTGCTCTTTCAACATTTGTGTAGTTAATAATTATATAAAAAAAAAATCGTCATAGTGTTAAAAAAATTAAGTTAAAGAAGGAAAAAAATTTGTTACGAATATTTTATTTTTAAGCAAGTTTCGTGAGTGTTCATACTTTTTAGCGCATTTTTGAATTTTTTTTCGAAAAGGTGCTTAATAAGACACTTTGTTCGTTCGGCTGGAACGCGAGATCTCAGCAACCAGACATTGTTGAGAGCTCTGGTTTTTTGCAATAGCTCAGTTTCATAAAATTATTGCGGCGACGGCCATTAAAAAATTTTGAAACATTGTCTAAATACTATAATTAATGAATTTTAGTTTTCAGTACAAAACGTGAACACTTTTTGGCGGGAAAATTTTGAATTCCTCAAAACCGTTAGAAAGTTTAAATCCTAGAAAACCGTTACAAGAAAATTAAGGACTGATCGCTGGGACAAAAATGCGCTTAAGTCCCTCGATCAATAACACGAGGACTTTTGTAATTTTATATTTATTGGCGTGTTGTGATTTCTTGCAAAATCTATTTGTTATCTATCATTCGTGCTCAGGAGGCTCAAGATGCTGGATATCGAATGTATGTAAAGAGTCTTACCACCGGTTTTCCATCTCTTATAATAATTTTTTCATTACATATCTATTTGTTAATAATTTTTCTCATGTCATTACAGAAAATGCCAGTTAGTGAAATTTTGCAGTGTTCTTATGAAAATAGCTTGGTTGGATTATTGATAAGTTAAATAAAATAGGTTAAGTAACGGGACAACAAATATCTGTGAAACATGAGTGCCAAAACATTTTAGTGAGCAGAAAAAAATTAAAAAAACTTTTTAAAAAACACGCTTTTAAAAAAGACTAAAAAACTTAAAAGAAAAATGTCCTAAAAAGTAGTAAATAAAAAAAAAACGTTAAAAAAAACTTTTTAAAAAACACGCTTTTAAAAAAGATTAAAAAACTTAAAAAATGTTCTAAAAAGGAGTAAATAAAAAAAAATCACGCTTCTTAAATAAAACATAAAAAATATTAAAAAATTTTGAAATTAAGAAAAGAAGCTAAAATATTTTTCCAAAATATTCTCGTGTAGTACAAGAACACTATGACTTAAAAGCGTGGGGCGTTCGAAAGAAGAAGTTAGTGTTAAATGCATACATAGTAATTTCGCCCCACGTTTTTAAGTCATAATGTTCTTGTACTACACGAGAATATTTTGGAAAAATAATTTAGCTTCTTTTCTTAATTTCAAAATTTTTTAATATTTTTTATGTTTTATTTAAGAAGCGTGATTTTTTTTAAATTACTCCTTTTTAGAACATTTTTTAAGTTTTTTAATCTTTTTTAAAAGCGTGTTTTTTAAAAAGTTTTTTTAACGTTTTTTTTTATTAACTACTTTTTAGTCTTGTTAATCCAAGGAAAATTTTTATTAAACTATTTTTCTAAAATCAACAGAAATGTTCAGTTTTCTTACGTGTTGGAAAATTTTTGGTTGGTTTTTTACTAAAGATGATACATGTAGTTTTCTTACGTGTTGGAAAATTTTCACGCCTTCACTCGCTTCGCTCCGTGTAGGTCGCAAAAATTTGTGAGCTTCGCTCAACCAAGTCCGAACTGCGTTCGAACTACTTAAGTTCGAACTTCGTTCGTACTACTTATGTTCGAGCTTCGCTCGAACTATTTTTTACTATAGATGATACATGTAGTTTTCTTGCGTGTTTGAAAATTTTCACGCCTTCACTCGCTTCGCTCCGTTCAGGTCGCAAAAATTTGTGAGCTTCGCTCAACCAAGTCCGAACTTCGTTCGTACTACTTAAGTTCGAGCTTCGCTCGAACTATTTTTTACTTACGATGATACATGTAGTTTTCTTACGTGTTTGAAAATTTTCACGCCTTCACTCGCTTCGCTCCGTTCAGGACACAAAAATTTGTGAGCTTCGCTCAACCAAGTCCGAACTGCGTTCGAACTACTTAAGTTCGAGCTTCGCTCGAACTATTTTTTACTACAGATGATACATGTAGTTTTCTTACGTGTTTGAAAATTTTCACGCCTTCACTCGCTTCGCTCCGTTCAGGTCGCAAAAATTTGTGAGCTTCGCTCAACCAAGTCCGAACTGCGTTCGAACTACTTAAATTCGAGCTTCGCTCGAACTATTTTTTACTATAGATGATACATGTAGTTTTCTTACGTGTTTGAAAATTTTCACGCCTTCACTCGCTTCGCTCCGTTCAGGTCGCAAAAATTTGTGAGCTTCGCTCAACCAAGTCCGAACTGCGTTCGAACTACTTAAGTTCGAGCTTCGCTCGAACTATTTTTTACTATAGATGATACATGTTTTCTTCCGTGTTTGAAAATTTTCACGCCTTCACTCGCTTCGCTCCGTTCAGGTCGCAAAAATTTGTGAGCTTCGCTCAACCAAGTCCGAACTGCGTTCGAACTACTTAAGTTCGAGCTTCGCTCGAACTATTTTTTACTACAGATGATACATGTAGTTTTCTTACGTGTTTGAAAATTTTCACGCCTTCACTCGCTTCGCTCCGTTCAGGTCGCAAAAATTTGTGAGCTTCGCTCAACCAAGTCCGAACTGCGTTCGAACTACTTAAGTTCGAGCTTCGCTCGAACTATTTTTTACTATAGATGATACATGTAGTTTTCTTACGTGTTTGAAAATTTTCACGCCTTCACTCGCTTCGCTCCGTTCAGGTCGCAAAAATTTGTGAGCTTCGCTCAACCAAGTCCGAACTGCGTTCGAACTACTTAAGTTCGAGCTTCGCTCGAACTATTTTTTACTATAGATGATACATGTAGTTTTCTTACGTGTTTGAAAATTTTCACGCCTTCACTCGCTTCGCTCCGTTCAGGTCGCAAAAATTTGTGAGCTTCGCTCAACCAAGTCCGAACTGCGTTCGAACTACTTAAGTTCGAGCTTCGCTCGAACTATTTTTTACTATAGATCACTCGCTTCGCTCCGTTCAGGTCGCAAAAATTTGTGAGCTTCGCTCAGCCAAGTCCGACCTGCGTTCGAACTACTTAAGTTCGAGCTTCGCTCGAACTATTTTTTTACTAATGATGCATAGAGTTTTCATACGTGTTGGACTCCACTTCGCTTCGCTTCGTTCGCCCAACTGTTATTAGGTCACAGGAGTGTCGGACTCCACTTCGCTTGGCTTCGTTCGCCCGACTGTTATTAGGTCACAGTAGTGTCGGACTCCACTTCGCTTCGCTTCGTTCGCCCGACTGTTATTAGGTCACAGTAGTGTCGGACTCCACTTCGCTTCGCTTCGTTCGTCCGACTGTTATTAGGTCACAGTAGTGTCGGACTCCACTTCGCTTCGCTTCGTTCGCCCGACTGTTATTAGGTCACAGTAGTGTCGGACTCCACTTCGCTTCGCTTCGTTCGTCCGACTGTTATTAGGTCACAGTAGTGTCGGACTCCACTTCGCTTCGCTTCGTTCGTCCGACTGTTATTAGGTCACAGTAGTGTCGGACTCCACTTCGCTTCGCTTCGTTCGTCCGACTGTTATTAGAACACAATAGTATATTTTTACACTAACGACTACATATTTTTATATGTGCTCAGTTTACTCGTGATTTGCGTATATTTATGTATATAATGTTTGGATCGGGTTGGAATTTCGCTCGAAAGCAATATATAAAACTGCAAAACGTACTGCTTTGTCTTGTGAAGTATAATCAAATTTGTATTAAAACCGTACAACAGTATTATACTTATTTCCATACTTTCTTAAATTCCCTTCAAATTGCTAGTTTTCCCATTGAGAAGTCAACAATATTGATATTTATACAGTATAACAAGATCCAGTAAGATTCAGGACCATATTTACATAGTATGTCAAGATCCAGTAACATCCAGTTCCATATTTACATAGTATGTCAAGACCCAGTAACATCCAGTTCCATATTTATACAGTACATTAAGATCCAGTAACATTCAGGGCCATATTTACATAGTATGTCAAGATCCAGTAACATCCAGTTCCATATTTATACAGTTTATCAAGATCCAGTAACATCCAGGACCATATTTATACAGTATATTAAGATCCAGTAAGATTCAGGACCATATTTATACAGTATATTAAGATCCAGTAAGATCCAGGACCATATTTATACAGTATATCAAGATCCAGTAAGATCCAGGACCATATTTATACAGTATATCAAGATCCAGTAAGATCCAGAACCATATTAATACAGTTTATCAAGATTCAGTAACAACCAGAACCATATTTACTCAGAATATCAAGATCCAGTAACATCCAGAACCATATTTATACAGTTTATCAAGATCCAGTAACATCCAGGACCATATTTATACAGTATATTAAGATCCAGTAAGATCCAGGACCATATTTATACAGTATATCAAGATCCAGTAAAATCCAGAACCATATTTATACAGTATATCAAGATCCAGTAAGATCCAGGACCATATTTAGACAGTATATCAAGATCCAGTAACATACAGGTTATTGAAATTCAATAAAATTAATGGATTTTTGAAGATTTGAATGTAACGGTTTTTTTGGAATTCAAATTTTTTGCTAAGAGTATCCGCGAGAAAATCACTTTTTATAATTTTTGTCTTACTTAAATATCCTGAACGGATTGATATTACAATATAATTAATAATTCATATTATTAATCGATGTCTAGTTAATCATATGAATTAATTTCCAGTTTCATAAAGAGTCTGGTCAATGTAAATTAAAAATATACATAATTGACAATGGATTTTTTTCAAATTTTTTCCCATATAAAAATTTAAATTAATTAATTAAAATATAAGGAAGCGAGTTAGCGATTTAATGATGACAAAATATCAAATTGCTCTCCGGAACACATACGTATAAAAAAAATCAGCATTATTGGAGCAGTAGAAGTGGTCGAAAAAAGGGTCACAAATTTTGAACGTGACAGAAAGACAGACAGAGCAAGTCCAATAAAAGCGTGTAATGTAATAATAAAATTGTGAAATTATTGAAATTTTTCATCTTAAAAACTGAATAGTTTTATCATAGTAATCTAATTGCAGTGGTGCGAATAAAAAGTTCAAGGATTTTCGAGTGATTGCAAAAGTAGTGATTCACGCATTTTAGTAGTATCTCTTATCGTTCTGTGCTACTGCTGCTGTTGGCTGCTCTTTCAACATTTGTGTAGTTAATAATTATATGAAAAAAATAACGTTGATGTAGCAAGGTCAAACATTGTTCATCGTCATAGTGTTAAAAAAATTAAGTTAAAGAAGGAAAAAAATTTGTTACGAATATTTTATTTTTAAGCAAGTTTCGTGAGTGTTTATACTTAAAAGTAAAAAAAAAGGAAAAGGTGCTTAATAAGACACTTTGTTCGTTCGGCTGGAACGCGAGATCTCAGCAACAGACATTGTTGAGAGCTCTGGTTTTTTGCAATAGCTCAGTTTCATAAAATTATTGCGGCGACGGCCATTAAAAAATCTTGAAACATTGTCTAAATACTATAATTAATGAATTTTAGTTTTCAGTACAAAACGTGAACAAGTTTTGGCGGGAAAATTTTGAATTCCTCAAAACCGTTAGAAAGTTTAAATCCATGAAAACCGTTACAAGAAAAATTTATTTTTATTACATATTTTTTTCGATAAACCTACTGGATCTTGTTTTGTAGGTCTGAAAGTGACTTGGATCTTGCTGGATCTAGTTTTTTAGGTGTGGAAGTGACTTGTAAATCTTGTTAAGGACTGATCGCTGGGACAAAAATGCGCTTAAGTCCCTCGATCAATAACACGAGGACTTTTGTAATTTTATATTTATTGGCGTGTTGTGATTTCTTGCAAAATCTATTTGTTATCTATCATTCGTGCTCAGGAGGCTCAAGATGCTGGATATCGAATGTATGTAAAGATTCTTACCACCGGTTTTCCATCTCTTATAATAATTTTTTCATTACATATCTATTTGTTAATAATTTTTCTCATGTCATTACAGAAAATGCCAGTTAGTGAAATTTTGCAGTGTTCTTATGAAAATAGCTTGGTTGGATTATTGATAAGTTAAATAAAATAGGTTAAGTAACGGGACAACAAATATCTGTGAAACATGAGTGCCAAAACATTTTAGTGAGCAGAAAAAAATAAAATTGTGAAATTATTGAAATTTTTCATCTTAAAAACTGAATAGTTTTATCATAGTAATCTAATTGCAGTGGTGCGAATAAAAAGTTCAAGGATTTTCGAGTGATTGCAAAAGTAGTGATTCACGCATTTTAGTAGTATCTCTTATCGTTCTGTGCTACTGCTGCTGTTGGCTGCTCTTTCAACATTTGTGTAGTTAATAATTATATGAAAAAAAAATCGTCATAGTGTTAAAAAAATTAAGTTAAAGAAGGAAAAAAAATTTGTTACGAATATTTTATTTTTAAGCAAGTTTCGTGAGTGTTCATACTTTTTAGCGCATTTTTGAATTTTTTTTCGAAAAGGTGCTTAATAAGACACTTTGTTCGTTCGGCTGGAACGCGAGATCTCAGCAACCAGACATTGTTGAGAGCTCTGGTTTTTTGCAATAGCTCAGTTTCATAAAATTATTGCGGCGACGGCCATTAAAAAATCTTGAAACATTGTCTAAATACTATAATTAATTAATTTTAGTTTTCAGTACAAAACGTGAACACGTTTTGGCGGGAAAATTTTGAATTCCTCAAAACCGTTAGAAAGTTTAAATCCATGAAAACCGTCATTTTTTTCGATAAACCTACTGGATCTAGAAAATTAAGGACTGATCGCTGGGACAAAAATGCGCTTAAGTCCCTCGATCAATAACACGAGGACTTTTGTAATTTTATATTTATTGGCGTGTTGTGATTTCTTGCAAAATCTATTTGTTATCTATCATTCGTGCTCAGGAGGCTCAAGATGCTGGATATCGAATGTATGTAAAGAGTCTTACCACCGGTTTTCCATCTCTTATAATAATTTTTTCATTACATATCTATTTGTTAATAATTTTTCTCATGTCATTACAGAAAATGCCAGTTAGTGAAATTTTGCAGTGTTCTTATGAAAATAGCTTGGTTGGATTATTGATAAGTTAAATAAAATAGGTTAAGTAACGGGACAACAAATATCTGTGAAACATGAGTGCCAAAACATTTTAGTGAGCAGAAAAAAATAAAATTGTGAAATTATTGAAATTTTTCATCTTAAAAACTGAATAGTTTTATCATAGTAATCTAATTGCAGTGGTGCGAATAAAAAGTTCAAGGATTTTCGAGTGATTGCAAAAGTAGTGATTCACGCATTTTAGTAGTATCTCTTATCGTTCTGTGCTACTGCTGCTGTTGGCTGCTCTTTCAACATTTGTGTAGTTAATAATTATATGAAAAAAAAATCGTCATAGTGTTAAAAAAATTAAGTTAAAGAAGGAAAAAAAATTTGTTACGAATATTTTATTTTTAAGCAAGTTTCGTGAGTGTTCATACTTTTTAGCGCATTTTTGAATTTTTTTCGAAAAGGTGCTTAATAAGACACTTTGTTCGTTCGGCTGGAACGCGAGATCTCAGCAACCAGACATTGTTGAGAGCTCTGGTTTTTTGCAATAGCTCAGTTTCATAAAATTATTGCGGCGACGGCCATTAAAAAATCTTGAAACATTGTCTAAATACTATAATTAATTAATTTTAGTTTTCAGTACAAAACGTGAACACGTTTTGGCGGGAAAATTTTGAATTCCTCAAAACCGTTAGAAAGTTTAAATCCAAATCCAAGTTTTTGGGCCCTAACTACAACGAAAAATTTATTTTTGCAAAATTCCTATTTACATTAGTCAGATAAACCTACTGGATCCGTTACAAGAAAATTAAGGACTGATCGCTGGGACAAAAATGCGCTTAAGTCCCTCGATCAATAACACGAGGACTTTTGTAATTTTATATTTATTGGCGTGTTGTGATTTCTTGCAAAATCTATTTGTTATCTATCATTCGTGCTCAGGAGGCTCAAGATGCTGGATATCGAATGTATGTAAAGAGTCTTACCACCGGTTTTCCATCTCTTATAATAATTTTTTCATTACATATCTATTTGTTAATAATTTTTCTCATGTCATTACAGAAAATGCCAGTTAGTGAAATTTTGCAGTGTTCTTATGAAAATAGCTTGGTTGGATTATTGATAAGTTAAATAAAATAGGTTAAGTAACGGGACAACAAATATCTGTGAAACATGAGTGCCAAAACATTTTAGTGAGCAGAAAAAAATAAAATTGTGAAATTATTGAAATTTTTCATCTTAAAAACTGAATAGTTTTATCATAGTAATCTAATTGCAGTGGTGCGAATAAAAAGTTCAAGGATTTTCGAGTGATTGCAAAAGTAGTGATTCACGCATTTTAGTAGTATCTCTTATCGTTCTGTGCTACTGCTGCTGTTGGCTGCTCTTTCAACATTTGTGTAGTTAATAATTATATGAAAAAAAAATCGTCATAGTGTTAAAAAAATTAAGTTAAAGAAGGAAAAAAATTTGTTACGAATATTTTATTTTTAAGCAAGTTTCGTGAGTGTTCATACTTAAAAGTAAAAAAAAAAGGAAAAGGTGCTTAATAAGACACTTTGTTCGTTCGGCTGGAACGCGAGATCTCAGCAACCAGACATTGTTGAGAGCTCTGGTTTTTTGCAATAGCTCAGTTTCATAAAATTATTGCGGCGACGGCCATTAAAAAATCTTGAAACATTGTCTAAATACTATAATTAATGAATTTTAGTTTTCAGTACAAAACGTGAACACGTTTTGGCGGGAAAATTTTGAATTCCTCAAAACCGTTAGAAAGTTTAAATCCTAGAAAACCGTTACAAGAAAATTAAGGACTGATCGCTGGGACAAAAATGCGCTTAAGTCCCTCGATCAATAACACGAGGACTTTTGTAATTTTATATTTATTGGCGTGTTGTGATTTCTTGCAAAATCTATTTGTTATCTATCATTCGTGCTCAGGAGGCTCAAGATGCTGGATATCGAATGTATGTAAAGAGTCTTACCACCGGTTTTCCATCTCTTATAATAATTTTTTCATTACATATCTATTTGTTAATAATTTTTCTCATGTCATTACAGAAAATGCCAGTTAGTGAAATTTTGCAGTGTTCTTATGAAAATAGCTTGGTTGGATTATTGATAAGTTAAATAAAATAGGTTAAGTAACGGGACAACAAATATCTGTGAAACATGAGTGCCAAAACATTTTAGTGAGCAGAAAAAAATAAAATTGTGAAATTATTGAAATTTTTCATCTTAAAAACTGAATAGTTTTATCATAGTAATCTAATTGCAGTGGTGCGAATAAAAAGTTCAAGGATTTTCGAGTGATTGCAAAAGTAGTGATTCACGCATTTTAGTAGTATCTCTTATCGTTCTGTGCTACTGCTGCTGTTGGCTGCTCTTTCAACATTTGTGTAGTTAATAATTATATGAAAAAAAAATCGTCATAGTGTTAAAAAAATTAAGTTAAAGAAGGAAAAAAAATTTGTTACGAATATTTTATTTTTAAGCAAGTTTCGTGAGTGTTCATACTTAAAAGTAAAAAAAAAAAGGAAAAGGTGCTTAATAAGACACTTTGTTCGTTCGGCTGGAACGCGAGATCTCAGCAACCAGACATTGTTGAGAGCTCTGGTTTTTTGCAATAGCTCAGTTTCATAAAATTATTGCGGCGACGGCCATTAAAAAATCTTGAAACATTGTCTAAATACTATAATTAATGAATTTTAGTTTTCAGTACAAAACGTGAACACGTTTTGGCGGGAAAATTTTGAATTCCTCAAAACCGTTAGAAAGTTTAAATCCATGAAAACCGTTACAAGAAAAATTTATTTTTATTACATATTTTTTTCGATAAACCTACTGGATCTTGTTTTGTAGGTCTGAAAGTGACTTGGATCTTGCTGGATCTAGTTTTTTAAAGTGACTTGTAAATTAAGGACTGATCGCTGGGACAAAAATGCGCTTAAGTCCCTCGATCAATAACACGAGGACTTTTGTAATTTTATATTTATTGGCGTGTTGTGATTTCTTGCAAAATCTATTTGTTATCTATCATTCGTGCTCAGGAGGCTCAAGATGCTGGATATCGAATGTATGTAAAGAGTCTTACCACCGGTTTTCCATCTCTTATAATAATTTTTTCATTACATATCTATTTGTTAATAATTTTTCTCATGTCATTACAGAAAATGCCAGTTAGTGAAATTTTGCAGTGTTCTTATGAAAATAGCTTGGTTGGATTATTGATAAGTTAAATAAAATAGGTTAAGTAACGGGACAACAAATATCTGTGAAACATGAGTGCCAAAACATTTTAGTGAGCAGAAAAAAATAAAATTGTGAAATTATTGAAATTTTTCATCTTAAAAACTGAATAGTTTTATCATAGTAATCTAATTGCAGTGGTGCGAATAAAAAGTTCAAGGATTTTCGAGTGATTGCAAAAGTAGTGATTCACGCATTTTAGTAGTATCTCTTATCGTTCTGTGCTACTGCTGCTGTTGGCTGCTCTTTCAACATTTGTGTAGTTAATAATTATATGAAAAAAAAATCGTCATAGTGTTAAAAAAATTAAGTTAAAGAAGGAAAAAAATTTGTTACGAATATTTTATTTTTAAGCAAGTTTCGTGAGTGTTCATACTTAAAAGTAAAAAAAAAATTTTTTTTCGAAAAGGTGCTTAATAAGACACTTTGTTCGTTCGGCTGGAACGCGAGATCTCAGCAACCAGACATTGTTGAGAGCTCTGGTTTTTTGCAATAGCTCAGTTTCATAAAATTATTGCGGCGACGGCCATTAAAAAATCTTGAAACATTGTCTAAATACTATAATTAATTAATTTTAGTTTTCAGTACAAAACGTGAACACGTTTTGGCGGGAAAATTTTGAATTCCTCAAAACCGTTAGAAAGTTTAAATCCATGAAAACCGTTACAAGAAAATTAAGGACTGATCGCTGGGACAAAAATGCGCTTAAGTCCCTCGATCAATAACACGAGGACTTTTGTAATTTTATATTTATTGGCGTGTTGTGATTTCTTGCAAAATCTATTTGTTATCTATCATTCGTGCTCAGGAGGCTCAAGATGCTGGATATCGAATGTATGTAAAGAGTCTTACCACCGGTTTTCCATCTCTTATAATAATTTTTTCATTACATATCTATTTGTTAATAATTTTTCTCATGTCATTACAGAAAATGCCAGTTAGTGAAATTTTGCAGTGTTCTTATGAAAATAGCTTGGTTGGATTACTGAAACATAATGAAAACATTTTATCAGCAGAAAAAAATACTTGTAAAATTATTGAAATTTTTCATCATCTTAAACTCATACATTACATAATATACCAGTGGTGGAAAAAAAGGTCGTTGGATTTTCTGATTGAAAATATGTTAACTAAATTAAATTTGAATCGTTTTTAACTGGTTAAATAACCGTTTCAACACTTTGTGAGTGAATCATGAAAAAAAAGTCAAGTTTAATAACTTTACCAATTCTTGATCAATTTTGATAATTCTTTTTTTGAATAATAACCTATATGTTTGCCATCAGCTTTAGACTATCCTTTAAATTTTTTCAATACAGCATAACATCATTTTTTGAGAGCCCCAAAGTTTTTAACTAAAGTAGCTCGCATTTTAAAACGACAAAAGATTTTTGAATTAAAATCTTCTGCATTTTAATTATACATTAATTGGCTATCCAACAGTGTATAATAATGTAAAGGGTTAATCCATAAGTTTTGTCAAAATATTGAGAAAATGTTTTTCATACAAATTTTTTTTTTTACATATTTCTTGCATTTTTTTGTTTTAAAGCTATTTTTTTTTTTATATTGTTTGAGTTCATTTTTTCATATTAAGCTTTCAAAAACCTTTAAAACGATGTACAATAGTATGGGGTTTGAGTGAAAGTTTTAACAAAACCTAAGAAAAATATTTTTTTGTATGAATTTTCCATAGAAATTTTAAAAAAATTGTTTTTTGTCACACTAACAAACTTTTGACCATCCAATTTGATTGTTTTACTAACTAGAAATAATATTTGCTAATCTAGTGTTAAAATTTTATTAACACATTAATTTTTTACAGGGAAATTTTTACATTGAAATTTATGGAAAATTCATACAAAAATATTTTTCTTGCCTTTGGTTAAAACTTTCACCTAAACCCATACTACTGTACATCAGTTTTAAAATTTTTTGGAAAGCTTAATATGAACAACCTAAACAATATAAAAAACAGCTTTAAACAAAATGCAAGAAATATGTAAAAAAAAATTTGTATGAAAAATATTCATTAATATTTTGACAAACTTATGGATTAACCCCACATTATTATACACCGTTGGATAGCCAATTAATGTATAATTAAAATGCAGAAGATTTTAATTCAAATCTTTTGTCGTTTTAAATGCGAGCTACTTTAGTTAAAACTTTGGGGCCTCAAAAAATGATGTTACACGTATTGAAAAAATTTAAATAGCTTTAAAGCTGATGGCAAACATATAGTTAGTTATTCAAAAGAATTATCAAAATTGATCAAGAATTGGTGTTATTAAAGTTTACTTTTTCATGATTCATCAAAGTTTGAAACA